>NC_091977.1:250732477-251032477 GCF_044704955.1 Pristiophorus japonicus | reverse complement strand
TTTTCCATGAAAAACCAAATGTACACTCTTTCCCCCTTACGGTTCCGTGCCCCTGCAACATTGTCTGTTACTGTACAGGGTGGCCAGAGTCCCATCATCCTCCGCGGTTTACAGGCTGTTGGCTGCAGTTGGTCATTTTAAACATGGCATCTTCCCATTCTCCCTGCCACATGTCTCTGTGGTTGGTTTTGCAGAACCTTACAAGAGAGAGAGGCTGGTTGTGGGGGGCGAAGAAAGAGAGAGGCTGGGAGTGGGGAGATAGAGGCTGGGGTGGCGGGTGGGGAAGGCTGGGAGGGAGAGAGAGAGACTGGGGGGAGAGACAGGCTGGGAAGGGAGAGAGAGGCAGTGTGGGGGGAGAGAGAAAGGCTGTGTGGGGGGAGAGATAAAGGCTGGGGGGGTTGGGGCAAGAGTGAGAGGCTGAGGGTGTGGAAGATTGAGAGGCTGGGGCGGAGAGAGAGACGCTCTGGGGCAGGGGGCTGGGAGAAGAGAATGGCTGGGGGGGTGGGAAGATAGATGCTGTGGGAGTGAAACATAGAAACATAGAAAATAGGTGCAGGAGTAGGCCATTCGGCCCTTGGAGCCTGCACCGCCATTCAATGAGTTCATGGCTGAACATGCAACTTCAGTACCCCATTGCTGCATTCTTGCCATAACCCTTGATGCCCCTAGTAGTAAGGACTACATCTAACTCCTTTTTGAATATATTTAGTGAATTGGTCTCAACAACTTTCTGTGGTAGAGAATTCCACAGGTTCACCACTCTCTGGGTGAAGAAGTTTCTCCTCATCTCGGTCCTAAATGGCATACCCCTTATCCTTAGACTGTGACCCCTGGTTCTGGACTTCCTCAACATTGGGAACATTCTTCCTGCATCTAACCTGTCTAAACCCGTAAGAATTTTAAACGTTTCTATGAGATCCCCTCTCATTCCTCTGAACTCCAGTGAATACAAGCCCAGTTGATGCAGCCTTTCTTGATATGTCAGTCCCGCCATCCCGGGAATCAGTCTGGTGAACCTTCGCTGCACTCCCTCAATAGCAAGAATGTCCTTCCTCAAGTTAGGAGACCAAAACTGTACACAATACTCCAGGTGTGCCCTCACCAAGGCCCTGTACAACTGTAGTAACACCTCCCTGCCCCTATACTCAAATCCCCTCGCTATGAAGGCCAACATGCCATTTGCTTTCTTAACCGCCTGCTGTACCTGCATGCCAACCTTCAATGACTGATGTACCATGACACCCAGGTCTCGTTGCACCTCCCCTTTTCCTAATCTGTCACCATTCAGATAATAGTCTGTCTCTCTGTTTTTACCACCAAAGTGGATAACCTCACATTTATCCACATTATACTTCATCTGCCAGGCATTTGCTCACTCACCAAACCTATCCAAGTCACTATGCAGCCTCATAGCATCCTCCTCGCAGCTCACACTGCCACCCAACTTAGTGTCATCCGCAAATTTGGAGATACTACATTTAATCCCCTCGTCTAAATCATTAATATACAATGTAAACAGCTGGGGCCCCAGCACAGAACCTTGTGGTACCCCAATAGTCATTGCCTGCCATTCTGAAAAGTACCCATTTACTCCTACTTTTTGCTTCCTGTCTGCCAACCAGTTCTCAATCCAAGTCAGCACACTACCCCCAATCCCATGTGGTTTAACTTTGCACATTAATCTCTTGTGTGGGACCTTGTTGAAAGCCTTCTGAAAGTCCAAATACACCACATCAACTGGTTCTTCCTTGTCCACTCTACTGGAAACATCCTCAAAAAATTCCAGAAGATTTGTCAAGCATGATTTCCACTTCAGAAATCCATACTGACTTGGACCTATCATGTCACCTCTTTCCAAATGCGCTGCTATGACATCCTTAATAATTGATTCCATCATTTTACCCACTACCGATGTCAGGCTGACCGGTCTATAATTCCCAGTTTTCTCTCTCCCTCCTTTTTTAAAAAGTGGGGTTACATTGGCTACCCTCCACTCGATAGGAACTGATCCAAAGTCTATGGAATGTTGAAAAATGATTGTCAATGCATCCGCTATTTCCAAGGCCACCTCCTTAAGTACTCTGGGATGCAGACCGTCAGGCTCTGGGGATTTATCGGCCTTCAATCCCATCAATTTCCCCAACACAATTTCCCGACTAATAAAGATTTCCCTCAATTCCTCCTTCTTACTAGACCCTCTGACCGCTTTTATATCCGGAAGGTTGTTTGTGTCCTCCTTAGTGAATACCGATCCAAAGTACTTGTTCAATTGGTCTGCCATTTCTTTGTTCCCCGTTATGACTTCCCCTGATTCTGACTGCAGGGGACCTACGTTTGTCTTTACTAACCTTTTTCTCTTTACATATCTATAGAAGCTTTTGCAGTCTGTTTTAATGTTCCCTGCAAGCTTCCTCTCGTACTCTATTTTCCCTGCCCTAATCAAACCCTTTGTCCTCCTCTGCTGAGTTCTACATTTCTCCCAGTGCCTGGGTTCGTTGCTGTTTCTGGCCAATTTGTATGCCACTTTCTTGGCTTTAATACTATCCCTAATTTCCCTTAATAGCCACGGTTGAGCCACATTCCCTTTTTTATTTTTACGCCAGACAGTGATGTACAATTGTTGTAGTTCATCCATGCGGTCTCTAAATGCCTGCCATTGCCCATCCACTGTCAGCCCCTGAAGTATCATTCGCCAATCTATCCTAGCCAATTCACGGCCTCATAGAAGCTGGAGGTGGAGAGAGAGGCTGTGGCAGGGAGTGAGGCTGGTGGGGGGAGAGAAGCTGCGGGGGAGAGAGAGGGATGGCGGGATTGGAGAGAGAGAGGCTGGGGGGAAGAGAAAGAGAGAGAGAGAGAGAGAGGCTGCGGCGGGGGGAGAGAGCGAGGCTGGGCGGGGGGAGAGAGCGAGGCTGGGCGGGGGGAGAGAGCGAGGCTGGGCGGGGGGAGAGTGCGAGGCTGGGCGGGGGGAGAGAGCGAGGCTGGGCGGGGGGAGAGAGCGAGGCTGGGCGGGGGGGAGAGAGCGAGGCTGGGCGGGGGGAGAGAGCGAGGCTGGGCGGGGCGAGAGAGCGAGGCTGGGCGGGGGGAGAGAGCGAGGCTGGGCGGGGGGAGAGAGCGAGGCTGGGCGGGGGGAGAGAGCGAGGCTGGGCGGGGGGAGAGAGCGAGGCTGGGCGGGGGGAAGAGAGCGAGGCTGGGCGGGGGGAGAGAGCGAGGCTGGGCGGGGGGAGAGAGCGAGGCTGGGCGGGGGGAGAGAGCGAGGCTGGGCGGGGGGAGAGAGCGAGGCTGGGCGGGGGGAGAGAGCGAGGCTGGGCGGGGGGAGAGAGCGAGGCTGGGCGGGGGGAAGAGAGCGAGGCTGGGCGGGGGGAGAGAGCAAGGCTGGGCGGGGGGAGAGAGCGAGGCTGGGCGGGGCGAGAGAGCGAGGCTGGGCGGGGGGAGAGAGCGAGGCTGGGCGGGGGGAGAGAGCGAGGCTGGGCGGGGGGAGAGAGCGAGGCTGGGCGGGGCGAGAGAGCGAGGCTGGGCGGGGGGAGAGAGCGAGGCTGGGCGGGGGGAGAGAGTGAGGCTGGGGGACGAGAGAGCGAGGCTGGGCGGGGGGAGAGAGCAAGGCTGGGCGGGGGGAGAGAGCGAGGCTGGGCGGGGCGAGAGAGCGAGGCTGGGCGGGGCGAGAGAGCGAGGCTGGGCGGGGGGAGAGAGAGAGGCTGGGGGACGAGAGAGCGAGGCTGGGCGGGGGGAGAGAGCGAGGCTGGGCGGGGGGAGAGAGCGAGGCTGGGCGGGGGGAGAGAGCGAGGCTGGGCGGGGGGAGAGAGCGAGGCTGGGCGGGGGAGAGAGCGAGGCTGGGCGGGGGGAGAGAGCGAGGCTGGGCGGGGGGAGAGAGCGAGGCTGGGCGGGGGGAGAGAGCGAGGCTGGGCGGGGGGAGAGAGCGAGGCTGGGCGGGGGGAAGAGAGCGAGGCTGGGCGGGGGGAGAGAGCGAGGCTGGGCGGGGGGAGAGAGCGAGGCTGGGCGGGGGGAGAGAGCGAGGCTGGGCGGGGGGAGAGAGCGAGGCTGGGCGGGGGGAGAGAGAGAGGCTGTGCGGGGGGAGAGAGCGAGGCTGGGCGGGGGGAGAGAGTGAGGCTGGGGGACGAGAGAGCGAGGCTGGGCGGGGGGAGAGAGCAAGGCTGGGCGGGGGGAGAGAGCGAGGCTGGGCGGGGCGAGAGAGCGAGGCTGGGCGGGGCGAGAGAGCGAGGCTGGGCGGGGGGAGAGAGAGAGGCTGGGGGACGAGAGAGCGAGGCTGGGCGGGGCGAGAGAGCGAGGCTGGGCGGGGGGAGAGAGAGAGGCTGGGGGACGAGAGAGCGAGGCTGGGCGGGGGGAGAGAGCAAGGCTGGGCGGGGGGAGAGAGCGAGGCTGGGCGGGGCGAGAGAGCGAGGCTGGGGGACGAGAGAGCGAGGCTGGGCGGGGGGAGAGAGCAAGGCTGGGCGGGGGGAGAGAGAGAGGCTGGGGGGCGAGAGAGAGAGGCTGGGGGGGGGGGCGGCGAGAGAGAGAGGCTGGGGAGTGAGAGAGAGAGGCTGGGGAGCAAGAGAGTGAGGCTGGGGGGGAGTGAGAGAGAGAGGCTGGAGGGCGAGAGAGAGAGGTTGGGGGGAGCGAGAGAGAGAGGCTGAGGGGGGGGGCGAGAGAGAGAGGCTGGGGGGGCGAGAGAGAGGGGCTGGGGGGGCTAGAGAAAGAGCGGGTTGAGGGGAGGCGGAGAGGGAGGCTGGGGTTTGAAGAGAGAGAGGCTGGGGTGGGGGTGGGGAGAGAGTGTCGGGGCAGGGGGGTAGATAGAGGCTGGGCGGGGGGAGAGAGCGAGGCTGGGCGGGGGAGAGCGAGGCTGGGCGGGGCGAGAGAGCGAGGCTGGGCGGGGCGAGAGAGCGAGGCTGGGCGGGGGGAGAGAGCGAGGCTGGGCGGGGGGAGAGAGCGAGGCTGGGCGGGGGGAGAGAGCGAGGCTGGGCGGGGGGAGAGAGCGAGGCTGGGGAGCGAGAGAGAGAGGCTGGAGGGCGAGAGAGAGAGGCTGGGGGGGCGGGGTGAGAGAGAGAGGCTGGGGGGGGCGAGAGAGAGAGGCTGGGGGGGGCGAGAGAGAGAGGCTGGGGGAGTGGCGAGAGAGAGGGGCTGGGGGGGCTAGAGAAAGAGAGGGCTGAGGGGAGGCGGAGAGAGAGGCTGGGGTTTGAAGAGAGAGAGAGGCTGGGGTGGGGGTTGGGAGAGAGTGTCGGGGCGGGGGGGGAGAGGGCGAGGCTGGGCGAGGGGGAGAGAGAGAGGCTGGGGGGCGAGAGAGAGAGGTTGGGGGGGGCGAGAGAGAGAGGCTGGGCGGGCGAGAGAGAGAGGCTGGGGGGCGAGAGAGAGAGGCTGGGGGGCGAGAGAGAGAGGCTGGGGGGAGCGAGAGAGAGAGGCTGGGCGAGGGGGAGAGAGAGAGGCTGGGGGGGCAAGAGAGAGAGGCTGGGGTGGGGGCAGGGCGAGAGAGAGAGGCTGGGGGGGGCGAGAGAGAGAGGCTGGGGGCGAGAGAGAGAGAGGCTGGGGGGAGCGAGAGAGAGAGGCTGGGGGCGGGGGTGAAAGATAGGGGCTGGGGGGGCTAGAGAAAGAGAGGACTGAGGGGAGGGGGAGAGAGAGGCTGGGGTTTGAAGAGAGAGAGGCTGGGGTGGGGGTGGGGAGAGAGTGTCGGGGCGGGGGGGAAGAGAGAGGCTGGGGGAGGGGGAGAGAAAAGCTGGCGGTGGTGGAGAGAGGCTGGTGGGGGCAGGGAGAGAGAGAGGCTAGGCGGGGAGAGAGAGAGAGGCTGGGGGGGAGAGAGAGAGGCTGGGGGGAGCGAGAGAGAGAGGCTGGGGGGCGAGAGAGAGAGGCTCGGGGGGAGGGAAAGTGAGGGACTGGGGAGGAGACAGGCTCAGGGACGGGGTAGAAAGAGAAAGGCTGCGGGAGGAGAGAGAGGTTGCGGGGTAGGGAGAGAGAGGATGTGGGGGAGAGAGAGAGGCTGGGGCAGGGGAAGAAAGAGAGCGCTTGGGTGGGTGGCAAAGCGAGGTTTGGTGACAGTGAGAGGCGGGGTGGGCGCAAGAGTAAGAGGCTGGGGGGAGAGAGAGGCTCTGGGGCGGTGGGGGGGGGGAAGAGAGATGCTGGGGGTGGGGGGGAAGAGAGATGCTGGGGGGTGGCAAAGAGAGGCTGGGCGGGGCAGAGAGAGAGAGGCTCGGGGGGAGAGAAAGAGAGAGACTGGGGGGGTGGTGGAGAGAGAGAGAGAGAGAGACTGTGGGGCAGTGGGGGTGAAAAGAGAGGCTGGAGGGGGCGAGAGTGGGTGGCTGTAGGGGAGGGTGCGGTGAGAGTGAGAGGCTGGGTGTGCGGAAGATTGAGAGGCTGGGGCGGGGAGAGAGAGAGAGACGCTCTGGGGCAGGGGCCTGGGGGAAGAGAAAGGCTTGGGGGGGAAGAGAGAGGCTGGAGGTGGAGTTAGAGGCTGCGGGGGAGAGAGAGGCTGGGGTAGAGAGAGAGAGAGAGGCTGCGGGGGCGGGGGGGGCGGTGGGAGAGAGAGAGAGGCTGGGAGGGGAGTACAGAGAGAGGCTGGGGTAGGGGAGAGGGTGAGAGGCTGGGCAGGGGGAGAGACAGAGGCTGGGCAGGGGGAGAGAGAGAGGCTGGGCAGGGGGAGAGAGAGAGGGGTTGGGGCCGGTAGAGAGGTTTGGGGGCCAGGAGAGAGGATGGGGGGAATGCAAGAGTGAGAGGCTGGGAGGGGAGTACAGAGAGAGGCTGGGGTGGGGGAGAGGGTGAGAGGCTGGGCAGGGGGAGAGAGAAAGGCTGGGCGGGGGGAGAGAGAGAGGCTGGGCGGGGAGAGAGAGAGGCTGACGGGGGAGAGAGAGAGGGGCTCGGGCCAGTAGAGAGGCTTGTGGGCCAGGAGAGAGGATGGGGGGAATGCAAGAGTGAGAGGCTGGTGGGGTGGGCGAGAGTGAGAGACCGGGGGTGGGTGGGGGGGGCGAGGCAAGAGTGAGAGACTGGTTGTGGGGGGTGGGGTGAGCGTGAGAGGCTGGTAGGGCGGAGGATTGAGAAGCTGTGGTGGGGGGAGGAGAGAGAGAGAGGCCGGGGGGCGAGGGGAGAGAGAGAGAGAGAGACTGGGGGCTAGAGAGAGAGAGGCTGTGTGGGGTAATATTTCCTTACTGTACAGTACAAATGCACACGAGGCCCATGCTAGAGAGAAGGTCACCCAGTGACCAGCAACCTTTATTCCAGCACTGAAGTGGAGAAGATGGGTGGAGCTTCCCCTTTTATACCTGAAAGTCAAGGTTAGGAGTGTCTCCCACAAGTTCACCACCTAGTGGTCAATGTTCTCACGGTGTACAACTTAGGTCAGTTTATACATGGATTACAATGACAGTTGAATACATGACATTACCTCCCCCCCCAAAGTCTTATTGGGATCACAGGTTAAGTCTCCCTTGTAGAGCGTCTGAGTTGGGGCACCGATCATTGGGTGCTGGCCTGAGTGTCTGCTGTTTGTGGTGCCTCAGGCCTGTCCGGACTGCCCACAGTGAATGGGCTCTCCTCTACTTGGTTCCGGTGTTCGGTCACCTGTGGTGGAGTGAACTCTACATCGTGTTCTCCCTCTGCTTCTTCTATGGGGTTGCTGAACCTCCTTTTTGTTTGATCCACGTGTTTGCGGCAGATTTGTCCATTGGTAAGTTTAACTACCAGAATCCTATTTCCCTCTTTGGCAACCACAGTGCCTGCAAGCCATTTGGGCCCTGCAGCGTAGTTGAGGACAAAGACAGGGTCATTGACATCAATATATCGCGCCCTCGCATTCCCGTCATGGTAGTCACATTGTGACCGGCGCCTGCTCTCAACAATTTCTTTCATGGTGGGGTGTATGAGGGATAACCTGGTTTTGAGTGTCCTTTTCATTAGCAGCTCTGCGGGTGGAACCCCTGTGAGCACGTGTGGTCTGGATCTATTGGCCAACAGGAGGCATGATAAGCGGTTTGTAGGGAACCCCCTTGGATTCTGAGCATCCCCTGTTTGATTATCTGCACTGCTCGTTCCGCCTGGCTGTTTGAGGCCGGCTTGAACGTTGCCGTTCTGACATGGTTGATACCATTTCCTGCCATGAAGTCCTGGAATTCAATGCTTGTAAAGCATGGGCCATTGTCGCTGACCAAGGCGTCCGGTAGACCATGGGCGGCAAACATTGCCCGTAGACTTTCTACCGTGGCAGAGGATGTGCTTGAATTGAGAATGTCACACTTGATCCATTTGGAGTAAGCGTCTACTCCAACCAAAAATATTTTTCCCATGAAAGGACCTGCGTAGTCCACATGGATGCGTGACCATGGCTTGGTGGGCCAGGACCAGGGGCTAAGGGGGGCTTCCCTGGGCGTATTGCCCAGCTGGGCACACGTGTTGCACCTGCGAATACAAAGTTCCAGGTCTGCATCTATCCCTGGCCACCAAATGTGTGACCTGGCAATTGCCTTCATCATGACAATGCCCAGGTGCTCATTGTGGCGTTCTCGGATGAACGCCTCTCTGCCCATCTGGGGCATGAATACTCGGTTTCCCCATAGTAGGCAATCGGCCTGAATCGAGAGTTCATCCTTGCATCTGTGAAATGGTTTAAATTCCTCAGGGCATGCCCTGTACGTGGCTGCCCAGTCCCAATTCAAGACACATTTCTTGACTAAAGACAGTAGCGGGTCTCTATTTGTCCAGACTTTGATCTGACGGGCTGTCACGGGTGAGCCTTCGCTTTCGAAAGCTTCAACAGCCATGACCATCTCAGCAGCATGCTTGGTTGCCCCCTCGGTGGTGGCTCGTGGGAGCCTGCTAGTGGGAACATTGACCACAAGGGGCGAACTTGTGGGAGACACGCCGAACCTGGACTTTCTGGTATAAAAGGGGAAGCTCCATCCACCTTCAGTCTCTTGAGGTCTTGGTAATAAAGGTAACTGGTCACAGAGTGACCTTCTCTCAAGTATGGGCCTCGTGTGCATTTATACTGTATAGTCAGGACTTATCAGAAAGAGAGAGTGGCTGGAGGGGAGAGAGAGAGAGGCTGGGGGGGCAGAGAGAGAGAGATGGGGTTGTAAAACTCGAGTTTTCTCAAAATTCAAAGATTACCCTCTGTATGAATAAACCCTAAGGAAGGATCATTTTGGACTCGCTTAAAATGAACTGGGATTTTAAAGGATGCATGGGTCTGCAAGGGAAAAGGACTGCAAAAACCAGGGGAACATTAACCTCTGCAAAGACCAGTTTTTGGGTTTTGGAGCTGACTGGATATTTGAGCTAAAACAAGTTGTCAGGGGAATTGTGTAAACTCCAAGACTCTGCTCCCTAGGAGACATTAACATAACAACAATTGATCCAGAGATAGCCAGCCATAGCTCTAAGCATGAAACCCATCAGCACATGCATAATGGTAATCACCCATCCGGCCTGCATGGAAAACCCAGGCCTAGGCAGACAACGTAAACACCGAAAATAATTTGGACAATCACGACTCGAATTCAACCGATCGACCCATCCTAAAACAAGTTACCGTTAACGAGCCTGCCAAAATCCAACTAAAAATTACCAAGCCCGCCAAAATTAAGCCAAAGAATCGGATTTGATTTGGCACGCAGATTAACAAGGCTCTTGATACGTCCTTACTATACTGTATAAATGCACACGAGGCCCATGTTTGAGAGAAGATCAGTCTGTGACCTGCCCTTTATTCCATAGCACTCAAGTGATGGAAGTGGGTGGAGCTTCCCCTTTTATATCTGAAGGTCCAGGTTAGGAGTGTCTCCCACAAGTTCACCACCTAGTGGTCAGTGTTCTCACGGTGTACAACTTAGGTCAGATTATACATGGGTTACAATGCTGGTTGAATACATGACATCACCTCCCCCCGCAAAGTTTTATTGGGATCTCTGGTGGTTTACGCTTCCTTGTAGAGCACCTGAGTCGGGGCTCCGGTTGTTGGGCGCTGGCCTGAGTGTCTGCTGTTTGCGGTGCCTCAGGCCTGTCCAGACTGCCCACAGTGACTGGTCTCTCCTCCCTTTGGTTCCTGTGTTCAGTCACCTGTGGAGGAGTGAACTCTATATCGTGTTCTTCTTCTGCTTCTTCTATGGGGTTACTGAACCTCCTTTTTGTTTGATCCATGTGTTTGCGGCAGATTTGTCCATTGGTAAGTTTAACTACCAGAATCCTATTTCCCTCTTTGGCAACCACAGTGCCTGCGAGCCATTTGGGCCCTGCAGCGTAGTTGAGGACAAAAACAGGGTCATTTACATCAATACATCGCGCCCTCGCATTCCTGTCATGGTAGTCATATTGTGACTGGCGCCTGCTCTCAACAATTTCTTTCATGGTGGGGTGTATAAGGGATAACCGGGTTTTGAGTGTCCTTTTCATTAGCAGCACTGCGGGTGGAACCCTTGTGAGCGAGTATGGTCGGGATCTGTAGACCAACAGGAGGCATGATAAGCGGCATTGTAGGGAACCCCCTTGGATTCTGAGCATCCCCTGTTTGATTATCTGCACTGCTCGTTCTGCCTGGCCGTTTGAGGCCGGTTTGAACGGTGCCGTTCTAACATGGTTAATTCCATTGCCTGCCATGAAGTCCTGGAATTCAGTGCTTGTGAAGCACGGGCCATTGTCGCTGACCAAGATGTCCGGTAGACCATGGGCGGCGAACATTGCCCGTAGACTTTCTACTGTGGCAGAGGATGTGCTTGAATTTAAAATGTCACACTCGATCCATTTGGAGTCGGCGTCGACAACAACCAAAAACATTTTTCCCATGAAAGGACCTGCGTAGTCCACATGGATGCGTGACCAAGGCTTGGCGGGCCATGGCCAGGGGCTAAGGGGGGCTTCCCTGGGTGCATTGCCCAGCTGGGCACACGTGTTGCATCTGAAACACAAAGTTCCAGATCTGCGTCTATCCCTGACCACCAAACGTGTGACCTGGCAATTGCCTTCATCGTGACAATGCCCGGGTGCTCATTGTGGAGTTCTCTGATGAACACCTCTCTGCCCACCTGAGGCATGACTATGCGGCTTCCCCACAGTAGGCAATCGGCCTGAATCGAGAGTTCATCCCTGCGCCTGTGAAATGGTTTAAATTCCTCAGGGCATGCCCTGTACGTCGCTGCCCAGTCACCATTCAGGACACATTTCTTGACTAGAGACAATAGCGGGTCTTTATTTGTCCAGACTTTAATCTGACGGGCTGTCACGGGTGAGCCTTCGTTTCCGAAAGCTTCAACAGCCATGACCATCTTAGCAGGATGCTCGGTAGCCCCCTCAGTGGTGGCTAGTGGGAGCCTGCTGAGTGCATCGGTGCAGTTTTCAGTGCCCGATCTGTGCCGAATTGTGTAGTCATAGGCTGCTAACGTGAGTGCCCACCTCTGTATGCAGGCCAATGCGTTTGCATTTATGGCCTTGTTGTCGGCCAAAAGGGACGTTAGGGGTTTGTGATCTGTCTCCAGTTCAAATTTCCTGCCAAACAGGTACTGGTGCATTTTCTTTACCGCATATACACATGCGAGCACCGCCTTTTCCACAATCCCGTAGCCCCTTTCTTCTTGGGACAGACTTCTGGAGGCATAAGCTACCGGCTGTAACTGACCTTTGGTATTGACATGCTGCAACACACACCCGACACCACAGGATGATGCATCGTACATTAACACAAGTTTCTTACGTGGGTCATATAGCGTTAACAGATTGTTGGAGCAGAACAAATTGTGTGCTCTATCAAAAGCCCTTTCCTGGCTGTCCCCCCAGACCCATTCACGACCTTTGCATAGGAGCACGTGTAGTGGCTCTAGCAATGTGCTCAATTTGGGAAGAAAGTTACCAAAATAGTTCAGGAGCCCCAGGAACGAACGCAGCTCCGTCGTGTTACGGGGTCTGGGTGCTCTCTGGATCGCTTCCATCTTGGAAGCAGTAGGGCTGATCCCGTCTGCTGCTACCCTCATCCCCAGGAATTCTACCTCTGGAGCTAGGAAGACGCACTTCGCCTTTTTCAGTCGCAGCCCTACCCGGTCCAGTCTGCGTAGCACCTCCTCCAGGTTGTGGAGGTGTTCTTCAGTATCATAACCCGTGATGAGGATGTCGTCCTGAAAAACCATTGTCCCTGGAATTGACTTGAGGAGGCTTTCCATATTTCGTTGGAAGATCGCGGCGGGCGAGCGAATCCTGAACGGACATCTGTTGTACTCAAACAACCCCTTGTGTGTCGTGATGGTGGTCAGCTTCTTCGACTCACTCACCAGCTCCTGGGTCATGTAAGCTGAGGTCAGGTCCAATTTGGAAAAAAGTTTGCCACCGGATAGCGTCGCAAAGAGGTCCTCCGCTCTCGGTAGCGGGTACTGGTCTTGGAGTAACACCCGATTGATGGTGGCCTTGTAATCGCCACATATCCTGACCGACCCATCTGCCTTGAGCACCAGCACAATCGGGCTCGCCCAGTCACTGAATACGACTGACGAGATGATGCCTTCCCTCAGCAGGCGGTCCAATTCGCCTTCTATCTTTTCCCGCATCACGTATGGCACTGCTCTGGCCTTGTGGTGTACTGGCTTGGCGTCCGGGTTTATGTGAATCACTACCTTGGCCCCCATGAAAGTGCCAATGCCGGGTTGAAATAATTAGTCAAATTTGTCCAGGATTTGTGAGCATGATACTCACTTCACAGAGGAAATTGCATTGACATCGTCCCATTTCCAGTTCATGACAGCAAGACAGCTCCTCCCCAGTAGTGCGGGACCATCCCCCGGGACAACCTAGAGTGGCTACCTGTTCTCTGAATCTTTGTGGGTCACGACTACCGTGGCGCTGCCTAGCACCGGAATGATCTCCTTTGTGTATGTTCGTAGCTGTGCGTCAATCGGCGATAATTTTGGCCTCCTGGCCTTGGACGCCACAACTTTTCGAACTGTTTGATACACATCAGGGACTGGCTGGCCCCCGTGTCTAGTTCCATTGATACTGGGATGCCATTGAGGAGCACTTTCATAATTTTCGTGGCGTCCTGGTGTATGAACTGTATACGTGCTCCACATGAACTCGCTGAACTTCAGCTTCCAGCGATTTCCCCCAGCGTTCATTTCAGCAATTTCTGCAGGTATTTTGCTCATCTCTGCAAACTCCAGCTGAGTGTGTGCCTCCACGCCTCCAACATGAGCTGCTGTTGGAAACAAAAGGTCCCTTGCCAGTCGATTGTCCCTGACTGCCCTTGTTATTGTCCTTGAGTGTGCCATTAACAGATGTTGATGGCCCCATTACTGGCCGCATTGTCCCTTGCAATGGCGTGAATCACCGTTCAGCTTGCCATTGTCTCTGTCAAACTCCCCCTCTGGGTTCGACTACATGTTGGGGCATGCCCGATTGCCCTTGTCTGCCTGGAGAACTGTGTGCTGCTTTAACAATGTTGAATCTCTGTCCCAACCATTCCTTAACACAGTACCTCTCGTCTATTCTGCTCGTGGCCATGCTCGCGTGGTTTAAATCCCAGTTTCTCGTCGCCATTGATACGTCCTTACTATACAGTATAAATGCACACGAGGCCCATGCTTGAGAGAAGGTCAGTCTGTGACCTGCCCTTTATTCCATAGCACTCAAGTGATGGAAGTGGGTGGAGCTTCCCCTTTTATATCTGAAGGTCCAGGTTAAGAGTATCTCCCATAAGTTCACCACCTACTGGTCATTGTTCTCACAGTGTACAACTTAGGTCAGATTATACATCGGTTACAATGCTGGTTGAATATATGACAGCTCTCAAGGTATAATTGAGGCTGTTTTACAGCCAAGGTAGCCACCTTGCTTCTACACCAGCTTCGTATGCTTCAGACCTGGCAGACTTCAAGATCAGCACACCAGTTAACCTGGAGATTAATGCAATAGTTAGGAAGGACATTAGCTTGGATGATGTGGAATCTATATGGTTAGAGCTGCAGAACACTAAAGGACAAAAAACGTTAGTGGGAGTTGTGTACAGACCTCCAAACAGTAGTAGTGATGTTGGGGAGGGCATCAAACAGTTGACGGTGGTTTGCGATTTCGGGGTTCACGGGACTCTGCTTGCCATACCCCGAACATCGTAGATTTCTTACTGCGTAGTCTTTAGTTGGGTGGTGCCCGCTGATGCAGTAGGGCGTGTATTGGTCTTATGGGGTGAGTACCCACTTTCTTCTCTCAGCAGTAGGTTTTAAAGTCTCTTCAGGTAATGTTTCACCTGTTGGTAGCTGGGACTAGTGTAAGGGGGGTGGTCACTATGAGGGGGTCAGGTTCCCTTCTGACCAACTTGAGTGGTTTCGAATCGCTCCCACCCCCTTAGGTTCTGTACTCTGGATTTATTTGGGGGGGGTGTGACAAAATGCAAAGGACACTGGTTTGATGCAAAGAACTTTGTTTTTATTACAGTCAAGGTAATACAGGCTTATTACTCGAGTAAGAAAATGCATGGCCAAACTTACAGTCATTCTAATAAAGAACAATACAAGGAAAGGTACAAGGTCAAACTTAAAATTACTCTAATAAAGTACCATACACTACACATTCAAAGGGGGTTGCAGTAAAGTTATAACTCCCACCTCCCAATACCTAATTCTAGCTAGGTTAGACTCCAGGGCAGGCAGGGACTTATGCTTACCAATTCTTTTGATAGTTAATGGTAGATGGTGATGTTCTTCCTTCCTTCAGGACTTCAAGACTTCGAGGCTGGAGAAGTTAGTTTACAACTGTCGCGTTGGTTTCTCTCCTTATCTTGATGAGATAGTAGCAACCACCTCTCTCCCCAACCTCTGTTGAAAACAGTGGTAAGTTATACGATTTCAGTGATTCTAATCTTGCTGCCCAATCTGTTCACAATCCTTTGTATAATTTTGACGGGCTTGGTTCTTCTTTGTAATATTTTGTCGGGCTCGTTAAAGTTGATATGTCTTGGGTGGGTTGATGTTCGAAAATTGTTTCCTCATGGAAATATTAGTTTGGTAATTGCAATGTCCTTTTGTGCTCAGTCTTTCGCATACAGGCTGGATTGGGCCTCTTTGTGATGTATATGCTGAAATGGTTTGTCCAGACCCATATTGATGGGGAGCTACCTCTGGGCGATTTTGTGATGGTAATGTCTCTTGTGGAGAAGGGTTTTCAAATACTCATTCTTCCAGCCAGGTTAACTCAGTCCTCACACCCAGACAGTCCCAATAATCAAGTGGGCTTCTTTTGTTCCCTAGGTCCACCCACAGGTTTGAATTTGTCTTGTAAAAGTTCATAATTCTATTAAAGTTTGTAGTTTCTTCCATAAGCACTTTAGAGTTCCAAATTTTTCGGTAGATAGTCTCAAATTAAATTTCCTTTCGAACGAGCCAAAACACAAGGGGGGTTTCTTGTGAATTTTGCATTCCTTCATTCCCCACTGTTGACACTCTACACTCTTGAGTGTCAATCAAGGTAAGCAAAATTCCTGCTCCCGAGATTCAACCTTCCCTGCATTTACACGAGCTAAACATTACCCTGCATCCCCCGTTGAAATGCAATGCAATATACAGGCGAATACAGCCATTACAATTCAATTATAGCATAGAGGGGGTATGATGTCCCTCTTTTACTTGGTTTTCACAGTAAAATGACGGTATACAATCATATACAACTTTAAATAAAGTAAAATAAAAACACATCGTAACACATTCTCAAATGGCATAAAAGGTCCATAGTCAAACACGTTTTAAGTTCCGTAAATAAAGGCACATAGTCAAAACATTTAAGTAACACTCTTACAACACTCGTGGTGTTGCGGTTTACAGCAGGTAAAATCAAACACAAATTAAACATGGTAGTGTGGTGTCACCCCTCCCTGCGCGATTCCCAAGTTCGGCCAAGGAGCGTATAGCACCCTTTGGTGCCTGACCTGACAGCCTCTGCATTTCACTCGGCAAGTGAGACACCATAAGTAAAGTATAATCACGAGTTGACAAATAACTAAAGTGTGGGAAGCGATTCGGATCCAGACTGGGACTTCTATATTTCTGAAAAGGTCCCACCAAGGCGGAATGGTGATCTCAAGAATCTTTTTCCCTATCTCAATGGTTTTCTGTTCTAGAGCATAGAAGTGTTTCTGTGAGATAATTACAGCTTTTAGCAGAGCGGTAAGATGTTGGGGTAGAGGGGGAATTGTATAGCCAAAATGTACAACATAATCCTGCAGGTTTGTAATGTTTTCCTTCACAGTGAGGTGGACAGTGGAGGGTTCAGGAATGGGGACAATCCGTTCCTGGGTCACTTGAACTGATGCCTCAGGTTTGAAGCAAAAACTGCTGTCACTTACCGGACACCAGAAGTGTCCATGCTGGTAGTGGGGCGTGCTGGTGGTGACACAATATGTCCCACCCCCTATGTATGCTACCTGTGGAGGGACATGGTCTTGTGTCATTACCTCCATGGTACAGTTAATAGGCTGTGCACCAGCAGCTTTAAACCCACACTGTGACTTTGAATGGGCACTCAAGTACTGGAGACACAGTATTATGTGTGCACCCCGGCTCCGGCACCCGGAGAGGTCAGTACCCATTACAGCGTGCTCCCACTTTATGACATAAGGTGGGACCGCTGCGAAACAAATGTGTGCGTCTCCCTGAATAACTCCAATGTTCTCCACCCGGTATACCAGTGCGGGTCGGGCTGTCCCACCCATGACCAGCATCCTTTGTACTATTCCCATAATAGTGTGGTTAGATTTCCCACAGTCTACTGGAACAGGGTAGGCTTCAGAGGCTAGGCGGAGCTGGCACATGATTAGTGAATTGCTGTACGGGTGGAGGGCTGCGAGGTGCTTGTTCCTGATCCAAGAGGGAACTAAACCTTGTTTTAAATCCTCCAGGTTGTTGCGGCCCTCGCCTAACAACTATGCCCCATACAGTACGTACACCTCGTTCTGTGCAGCCTGGACAGAAGCGTTTCTATCCTCCCGTATAAGTGCATTCACTGTCTGTGCATGTTTTTCCAGCTCAGCCACAATTTCTTTTAAATGGACAGTCATAGTCTGGTCCTCGTGTAGTTCTGAACCTACTACAGTGTTCTCCTTTTTCAGGATTTTTCTCAATTGGGTCTTTAAACTGTTTATCTGTGTTTGCAGCTCTATGTTATCTAGGCTATTTATTACAGAGGATGCTGTATTGTAGGTAGTGAAAACGTTGTTTATGATTCCCCTTCTAGGTCTACCTGAGCCCATGGTATCTCTAGCGTTTAGGATATATAGGTCTGCTTTGTCTACATTTCCAAAGTCTAACTCATAAAATTTCTTGAACATGTCTCTGAGTAGGGCCTGGTATAGAAGCTGTTTTCTTCGGACACCATGCAGGCAGGTGTACCTCGGTAAGGTTTAAAATTACTGAAGCTACTGCATAATGTACCCCCTGGTATAACACTTTTTCGGTCGGTACCAATACTAATCCATTTCCAGGTCCCTTGGTGCTGGTAGGACACCTTTCTATTACCCGTGCGTATTGGCGGGGTTGTGGGCAGGGGTTTCTTAATGTGTGCTCTTAGTTCGGTGGCGTTAATTGAGAGTGGGGAGTGTGGGACCGTGCACCCGCATAGGCTAGAATCCCACCCCATCCCTTCCCCTTCATCTTGCCATTGCCTGGAGAAGGCGATCGATATGCCTGCAGGACAAATATTCTCTGATCCCCACATACAAACATAAATTCCTTGTTCGGATTCCCACCATTTGTCCCAACATACTTTTACTCCTCCCCGTGTCCCTGTGATGGTGCGGTACGTATCATTACCGAGTCTTTCCCAGTCCGATTCTTGGTCCCATGCGTCCTTGCTGAGTTTTCTGAGCCACCACCATCTTCCCAGGGGAATGTTCCCTTTGTAAGTCAAACATACACGTTTTCCCTCTGTAACACTGACTCGGGCAGCGATGATCAGCATCCGGGGGCATGGAAGTGAGGCCTCCCTGTAGGTAAAACCTTCCTGGCTGGAGTAGTGGGTAGAATTAGATCCCAGCCACCCTGGCCATCTTCCCTCGTGGGCATAAACGGCGAGTTCTTCCACATCTTGGGGGCCACCCCCGATGATTACGATCGGTGCTTTTCCTTCTGAACACCCGTAAATGAAGGATTCTTCCACACCTCCTTGGTCGCTGCTGCTCATCCTTATGAGGGCGAGCAGGAATAGAACCCTTCTCATGCTGCTCTCATTCCTGTAGGGGCACATGAAACAGATTGTCTAGCCCTGAGAAAGTTCTCTGGCTTCACAAAGGTGACCGGGTTCCAAATTTGGGCTCATAGTCTTTAATTGACTGGCTGTCTTATTCAATTTCTTGCGGACTGATTGCTTTTAACTTTTTTCGCACAATCGTTCTGCTTGTTATCTTACCGGTGCTTCCTTAATAGCTATACCGGTAGATTCTTCTTACTCCTGGGTGTTACCCGGCCTGTGCTTCTTTTAATAGCTGCACAGGTAGATTCTTTTCCTTACCCCAGTTAACTAATGCATATATAATTATCATTACACAGATAAATCTTACACTATTCTAAACTTATTCACTAAACATACTTAAATTCATATTGCTAAACATCCTTAAATTCACATCGCTATATATATACATGTGTCACCCGTCTCCGGGTGGCCAGGTTAATTCCTGCCTTCTCTCTTTAATCTTCTCCCGCTGGGTATCCAGCGAGGTGGGCAATAGGTCGGTCTGCACCGTCCAACCCTAAGTACCCTGACCGGACGTGGGTCTGAGTCCCACACTATCGGGAGAGCGTCCCCTCCGGTGCTGCAGCACACCGCTCCTTTGAGGGTGGCTGCCTGGTCGAGGGCTATGGGCTTGGGACTCTCACTTGGTGGCTGTTCCACGGCAATCTCTTCTGAGGGTCCCTTGTTGCCCGAGGCTACTGGCTGGGTGTCCCTGCTCGCGGGCTGGTCTCTGACCTTAGATGCCCTTTTGCGGCTGGTCCCTCTCCCGGGGATGAACCATTCAAATTGGAGCGCTGGTGACCACGGTGTCTTTGGTCCTAGTGTGCAGGGAGTCCTTCTTAAGGCTCCGGCTGCTGGAGGTACGTCCGAGTTCCAAATGATTGAGGGGACAGCTCCTCCAGTAACACAGTCCACCGCCCCTCTAGGTGCAGTCTGTGGGTTTGCCACGTTCCCTGTGGGAATTCCACAGTCGGGGGCTGTTGGCTGGGGGTCCCTGTCTTTAGCACGGTTTACAGGTTTTGGCTGTCCCTTGCGTTTAGCTGCTGCCCCTGGGTTGAAAAGTTTGCACTGATTTATATGGAACCACTTTGTACAGCGGGGCAATTTTATGGCATAGACCATGGGGCTTGCCTTGTCGACAATGTGGTATGGTCCCATGTACAGTGCCTCAAAGACCCCTACTCTAGCGTAGTTCCTGACCATAACCTGGTTCCCTATCTCCCACTCGTGGTGTTTGCGAGGTTCTAGCAGAGTCGGTTGCTCCGATGCTGTTTTCCCATGTTGTTAGCAGCCTGCCAGTGAATCTGTTTAAGGTATTCAAACAGATTCCTGACGAAGCTGTCCCGGTTCGCTTCCCTAATCTGACCTTCCATGAGTACCGGGGCTAACACATGGGTGGGGGTTCGCATGGCTCTGCCGATCATGAGATCGTACGGGGACTACCCCGTGCTCTTTGACTGGCTGACCCGGATCCCCATGAGGACCAGTGGTAGCTGGTCACTTTGGGTGAGTCCCCTGTCTCTTTGTGCAGCCTTTCTTTGATGGTACGGTTCAAATGCTCCACAGGCCCGGATGATTGCGGGTTGTGGGTGACATGCCATTTCCTTTTGATGCTGAGTACCTTAAGGGTCTCCTGCATCACCTGCCCGGTGAAGTGACTCCCTTGGTCGAACTCCGCGTATTGTGGTAGTCCCCATCGGGAGAACACTTCTCTGACCAGGATCCTGGCTGTTCCCAGGGCAGTGGCTGTTTGGCATGGGAAGGCTTCCACTCATTTGGTGAATACATCCACCAATACTAGACAGTACTTGTAACCTCCCTGGGCAGTTGGTAGGGGCCCGATGTAATCGATCTGGATTGACTGCCAGGGTCCCTCTACCCTCCTGATATGTCCCATAGACACCTTTCTTTTCTGGGGCTCGGGGTTATTGGCTGCGCATACCAGACAGTTATACCAGACAGGATTCCCTGAGTCCTTGCCACCACCCTGCCTGTTCCACCCGTTGCCAAGTGGCCTCAGGTCCAGGGTGTCCTGCTCCTGGACCCTCGTGGGCCAGCTGGAGGAATTCTCTCCGGTGTTGTTGCGGTACCACCCATTGCACCCCCTGAACAACATGCCTTCCTTAATGACAATCGCTGCGGTGCCGTACGGGCCGTCTCCCCTTTCCCCTTTTTCTAGCATGTTCAGGACAGTTTTGACGACGGAGTCTTGGGTCTGGACCATTTTTAGGTTTGGGGGCAAAGCTATCCCTGTCTTCCCTATCCTGCCCCTGACTGCTGCGATGGGTCCTGGGTTGTTCGGATCCCAGAGCTTGCCTGTGCGGGCACCTTGCTTGGCCAACATGTCAGCCTGCTGGTTTCCCTCGCTACGGGGTTCTGTGGTGGAATGTGCCTTCACCTTATGTATGTAGATATTCCCTTCCTCCCCTACGGCTTTCATGATCTTTTCCAGCAGGGGCTTAATTGCCAGGGGTCTCCCATCTGCGGATGTGTATCTGCGGTGGGACCAAATAGCTAGGTACTCCGTACACGAATTGCATGTGAACATACTGTCCGAGCAAATCGTGTATGAGGTAGGGAATTCTTTGGGGTGCGTGACCACGTACAGTGTGCTGGGCGCTCATAGTACTGGGGAGTTTAACCGCCAGGGCAATGCCTGCCTCGGGGTCATAAACTCCGCAGCCTGTGAGTCGTTCATCTGCAGATACTGTGCTTGAACTGTCCACATAGATCTCTCGGCCTGTGGGGTGTAACGCAGCCAGAAAGCCTATGTTAATTTCCCATACCCCTTCTATGGAACACCGGTGGGCTGTCCCTGGATAAATCATGTTAGCTGCGAGTCTAGGCTCACAGAGACCCTTCACCCATAGGTCCATTTGGGAGAGGAGCAGGGTCCAGCGAGCAATACGGGCACTGCTCACTGTCCCGTCCTTGATTCTCCCGTCCAGGAGCATTTGGGTGGGCGTATGGTGGGTAAGGAGTGTGATAGGGGACCCCCCTGTGAAGATCAGTGATCTTTTCACAGCCCAGTGAGTGGCTAGGAGGTGCCGCTCACAGTTGGAGTATCCCTTCTCCATGTCCGTGAGTATCCTGGAGGAGTAGACCACTGGTCTCAGCCGGCCGTGCCGCTCTTGGAGCAGTACTGCACTCAGGCTGTCCCCACTGGCTGCTACCTCCAGGAAAAGCTCTTTACCCCCATTGATAGCCCCTAGAGCTGGCGCGGTCTGCAGGTCTTTTTTGCGTTGGATAAATCCTGCCTCACAACCTTCGTCCCATTCTCACTCCACTCCCTTGTGTAGGAGTCGGAGCAGAGGGGCTGCTGTGGCTGCATAATCCTCAATGAAATCTCTGCAGTACCCAGTTAGCCCTAGAAAATATCTTACTCCTGTTACTGTGTTGGGGGCTGGTAACTTCTGCACTGCTTCCCTTCTAGCTTTGTCAATGGCTCTTTCCCCAGCGCGCACAGCCAGTCCCAGGAATTTAACTTCCTTCAGGCTGATCTGTGCCTTCTTGGGGTTTACTTTAAATCCTTCTTCTTTCAGCAGCTCCAGCAGTTCAGCCAGCAGTGGGCCATGCTCCTCCCACGAATCGGTGAACAGGAGCAAGTCATATACATACTATACTAATTGCTGGGGTCTGCTGAAACTCTTTGAACAGTTGGCCATACACTGATGGAAAAAACTGGGGCTTTTGTGGAAGCCCTGAGGGAGACAGTTCCAAGTGTATTCCTGTCCTTTAAAGGTAAAAGCAAAGTTGTACTGATCTTCCCTTCTTAACGGTATGGACCAGAACCCGGTTGGAAATATCCAGCACCGTGAAGGTGGTCGCGGAGGCTGGGATACTTCCAATGAGGTCGGCGACGGCAGCAACAGTGGGTGCACAGGCGGGGATGTTACGGTTGAGTACTCAATAGTCCACCGTGGCTCTCCAGGAGTTGTCCGGTTTCTTAACCGGCCACAATGGAGAGTTCACATGGGTAGCTATTGGTCTCAATACCCCCTGTTTAACCAGCGAACCTAAGGCTGTTTCCATGTCTGCCTCCGCCTCCCTGGGGAAGTTGTACTGTTTCTATGGTCGGGTCATGGGGTCCCCATCTATGCTAACCTCGACCCCGTTTATTCTCCCACAGTCGTGTTTGTGAGTGGCAAAAGCTGCAAGGTTTTTCCTCACATATTCTTGATTTTCTACAGGGGTGTTCCTAACACAGATGAGACTGCACACAGGGAGGTTAAAGTAACAGTGACTTCAGTCTTTATTAAGACACTCCAGAGTGAGGAACAGGCCTTCGGGGCCGTCTTATATATAGTGCTCCCAAGGGATGCTGGGATCCCTTGGGACTTCAGGGGATGCACTCCCTGGTGGCAGTACATGGGAGTGAATGCTTTACAAATACACAACATCACTCCCTCCCAAAGTCAAAGTGAAAATTATTTACAAGGTGAGGCGGTCGGGAGCCTTTCTTTCCCTGGAGGACCGCCTCGGTACAAATGTCTGTTCTGGTGTGTTGGCTGTGCCCTCGCTGGGCTGGCGTGTTGTTAGCTCTGCAGGGCTGCTGGGTGAGCCTGGCCTTGCTGGGCTGTTGGGCGTGATGGGTTTGATTTCCTGGTCTGGCGTGGTGTCGTTGATCCTTGGGTGTGTGTTGTGGGTTCGAAAAAGGTGGTGTCTGCTGTGGGTTGTTCAGGGCAGACTGTGAACCGCAGCCTTGTTTGGTCCAGGTGCTTTCTGCAAATTTGTCCATTGTCTAGTTTGACTACAAACACCTTACTCCCTTCTTTAACTATCACCATGCCCACGATCCATTTGAGACCATGTCCATAGTTTAGCACATACACAGGGTCATTCAGATCAATTTCCCGTGACACAGTGGCACGACCATCGTTTACATTTTGTTGCTGCTGCCTGCTCTCTACCTGATCATGCAGGTTGGGGTGAACGAGCGAGAGTCTGGTTTTAAGTGTCCTTTTCATGAGTAGCTAAGCCGGGGGCACCCCTGTGAGTGAATGGGGTCTCGTGCAGTAGCTGAGCAGTGCTTGGGACAGGCGGGTTTGGAGTGAGCCTTCTGTGACTCGTTTAAGGCTCTGTTTGATTGTTTGTACTGCCCGCTCTGCCTGCACATTGGAGGCTGGTTTAAACGGGGCAGAGGTGACATGTTTGATCCCATTGCGGGTCATGAATTCTTTAAATTCGGCACTGGTGAAACATGGCCCATTGTCACTGACCAGTATGTCAGACAGGCCATGGGTGGCAAACATGGCCCTCAGGCTTTCAATGTTAGGGGTGGCAGTGCTTCCCGACATTATTTCACATTCAATCCATTTTGAAAAAGCATCCACCACCACCAGGAACATTTTACCGAGAAACGGGCCCGCATAGTCGACATGGATCCTTGACCATGGTCTGGAGGGCCAGGACCACAAACTTAGTGGTGCCTCTCTGGGCGCGTTGCTCAACTGAGCACACACGCTGCATTGCCGTATACAGGACTCTAAGTCAGAGTCGATACCGGGCCACCACATGTGGGATCTGGCTATCGCTTTCATCATTACTATACCCGGGTGTGTGCTGTGGAGATCCGAGATGAACGTCTCCCTGCCCTTTTTGGGTAGCACTACGCAGTTACCCCACAACAGGCAGTCTGCCTGAACGGACAGCTCGTCCTTTCGCCGCTGCAACGGTTTGATTAGCTCTTGCATTTCAACGGGGATGCTGGCCCAGCTCCCATGCAGTACACAGTTTTTTACTAGGGACAGCAGAGGATCTTGGCTGGTCCAAGTCCTAATCTGGCAGGCCGTGACAGGTGATTTATCATTTTCAAACGCTTCCATGACCATCAACAAGTCTGCGGGCTGCGCCACCATCAACAAGTTTGCAGGCTGCGCCATTTCCACCCCCGTGGTGGGCAATGGTAGCCGACTGAGAGCATCCGCACAATTCTCGGTGCCTGGCCTGTGGCGGATGGTATAGTTATACGCTGATAGCGCGAGTGCCCATCTTTGTATGCGGGCTGAGGCATTTGTATTTATCCCCTTGTTTTCAGTAAACAGGGATATGAGGGGCTTGTGATCGGTTTCCAGCTCAAATTAGAGGCCAAACAGGTAATGATGCATTTCCTTTACCCCGAAGACACACGCTAATGCCTCTTTCTCAATCATGTTGTAGGCCTCTCGGCCTTAGACAAGCTCCTGGAGGCATAGGCGACAGGTTGCAACTTCCCCACAACGTTAGCTTGTTGTAATACACACCCGACTCCGTACGACGACGCATCACATGCTAGCACAAGTCTTTTACACGTGTTATACAATACAAGCAGCTTGTTGGAGCATAAAATGTTTCTGGCTTTCTCAAAAGCAATTACTTGTTTTTTTTCCCCATACCCAGTTCTCACCTTTACGCAATAACACATGCAGGGGCTCTAAGAGGGTGCTTAACCCTGGTAGGAAGTTACCAAAATAGTTGAGGAGTCCCAGGAACGACTGCAGCTCCGTGACGTTCTGTGGCCTGGGCGCGTTCCTGATAGCCTCTGTCTTGGCGTCTGTGGGCCGAATGCCATCCGCCGTGATCTTTCTTCCCAAAAACTCCACTTCTGTTGCCATGAAGACGTATTTCGACCTCTTCAGCCACAGCCCTACGCGATCCAGTCGCTGGAGGACCTCCTCCAGGTTTTGTAGGCGCTCGACAGTGTCCCGACCCATGACCAATATGTCGTCCTGAAAAACCACCGTGCATGGTACCGACTTGAGTAGGCTCTCCATGTTTCTCTGGAAGATCGCTGCAGCCTACCTTATTCCAACGGGCATCTGTTGTAGATGAACAATCCCTTGTGCGTGTTGATGCAGGTGAGGCCCTTCGAAGACTCCTCCAGCTCCTGCGTCATGTAGGCCGAAGTCAGGTCGAGCTTGGTGAATGTCTTGCCTCCTGTCAGTGTCGCAAATAGGTCGTCTGCCTTAGGTAGCGGGTATTGGTCCTGTAGCGAGAAATGATTAATAGTTACTTTATAATCGCCGCAAATCCTGACCATGCTATCAATTTTGAGTACTGGCCCACTCGCTGAATTCCACTGGGGATATGATACCCTCGTGTTGCAGCCTGTCCAGCTCGATTTCCACTCTCTCCCTCATCATGTGAGATACCGTTCGTGCCTTGTGGTGAATGGGTTGTGCCTCTGGGACCAAGTGGATTTGCACCTTCGCCCCGGAAAAGTTTCCAATGCCTGGCTCAAAAAAGGAAGGAAATTTATTAAGAACCTGGGTACATGAGGCCTCATCAACATGTGATAGCGCTCGGATGTCATCCCAGTTCCAGCGGATTTTGCCCAGCCAGCTCCTTCCAAGCAGTGTGGGGCCATCGCCCGGGACAATCCAGAGTGGCAGTTTGTGCACCGTGCCCTTGTAGGTGACCTTGACCATGGCGCTGCCCAGGACAGTGATAAGCTCTTTGGTGTACGTTCTCAGTTTTGTGTGGATGGGGCTCAGGGCTGTTCTGAGTGCCTTGTTGCACCACAGTCTCTCAAACATCTTTTTATTCATGATGGATTGGCTAGCGCCAGTGTCCAGTTCCATGGCTACGGGTAAGCCATTCAATTTTACATTTAGCATTATCGGTGGACATTTCGTCGAAAATGTGTGCACCCCGTGTACTTCAGCATCTGCCTCCTCTCTCTGAGGCTCGAAATTGCTTTGATCTACCATGGACCGATCTTCCTCTGCCACTTGGTGGTTAGCAGGTTTTGCAGAGCTTGCAGCTCATCTGCAAGCTCGTTGGAAGTGCCCCATTGTTCCACAGCTCTTGCAAACATATTCTTTGAAGCGGCATGAATAGGCCGAATGGAAGCCTCCACAACGCCAACAAGATGTGAATTGCCTTGCATTCATCCTTTGTTGCGGACTCTGAGTCATCTGGGTCACCTGAGGCCTGCTGGCAGTTGCAGACTCGTGGTTTCTGCCCTGTACATTTCTGCTCGCAAACACAGTTCCAGTTAATTTATGAACATTGCTAGCACTTGTGTGCTGAGAGATTTGTTTGGTGTTATCACTGGTGGATGTAAATGCCTGTGCTATCGCAATGGCCTTACTGAGGGTCGGTGTCTCTACAGTCAAAAGTTTTCATAGGATGGTCTCTTGGCCAATGCCCAGTACAAAAAATTCTCTGAGCATTTGCTCCAGGTAGCCATCAAACTCACATTGTCCTGCAAGTTGCCTTAGCTCGGCGACGTAGCTCACCACTTCCTGACCTTCAGATCGCTGGCACGTGTAGAACTGATACCTCACCATCAGCACACTCTCCCTTGGGTTAAGATGCTCCCGAATTAGTGTACATAGTTCCTCATACGACTTATCTGTGGGTTTTACCGGAGCCAGAAGATTCTTTGAGGCTGTAGGTCGGTGCCCCGCAGACTGTGAGGAGGACCGCTCTCCTTTTTGCAGTGCTTCCTTCTCCGTCCAGCTCATAGGCTACAAAGTACTGGTCTAGCCGTTCGACATAGGCTTCCCAGTCCTCACCCTCCGAGGACTTCTTCAGGATGCCCACAGTTTGCTGCATCTTTGTGTTGGATTCGTATACTCGTCGCCAGTTGTTGTGTTCCTAACACAGATGAGACTGCACACAGGGAGGTTAAAGTAACAGTGACCCCAGTCTTTATTAAGACACTCCAGAGTGAGGAACAGGCCTTAGGGCCCGGCTTATATACAGTGCTCCCAAGGGATGCTGGGATCCCTTGGGACTTCAGGGAATGCACTCCCTGGTGGCGGTACATGGGAGTACATGCTTTACAGATACACAAGATTACTGACCAGTGATTCAAGGTTGTAACCCACCTCTGGTTTCATGGTGCACACCGTCCCTTTTCCCTGTTTTCCCGGGATAACCATCACCTCATTCTCCTGTCCCGTATAGGCTGACCCCCAAAGACAGTGGTTTCTTAAATCCACCAGGATCCCGTGGCCTAGGATGAAGTCAGCCCCCAGGATCCCTCTCCCTTCCTGATCCCACTTCATCAGGACACAAGTCCACTTAGTGTGGAGTGTACCTAAATGAATGGAGAGCGGAACGGAGAATGAGCCAGTCTGTTCAGTGCCTGTGAAGCCCACCAAGCTGTAGGGGACCCAGTTAGACAGAGGTGAGGGGGCGGGGTTAGCTGCATAGACAAGGGTGCTTGAGGCACTGGTGTCCAGCAGGTAAGTCCCTTTCACATTTTCCACTTCCACTACGGTCGGTCTCCCCCACGCATCGTACTCGAGGGCACACAGGTGGGCAGGCTGTGCCTGTTCTAGTCACTGTTTTGGTTGGGAGGGGGCAGATGGGATTTCGGTACTGGTGGCGGTGGCTACCTTCCCAGGGCCATCTAACATGGCTCGGAGTGCAGTTAAAAAGGTATCAAATGAGTGGGGAGGGACTGGCTTATCTGTCTCGGTCTTTTGGGCAGGGGCTGGAGAATTCTTTCCTGCGCTATTCTTCCAAGGATTTTTACAATCCTTTCTCCAGTGCCCACTCTTTCCGCACCCAAAGCAGGTACGTTTTGTATCGGAGGGATTACCTCCCTCGTGGCGCTATTCCCTCTTATCTTGGCTAGGTCGGATTCCGTGAACCCTTCCCTTTTCTGGGTGCTCTTCTGTCCTTCTGCCGTTTCTGTAAGCTAGGGTCAGCTGCCTAAGCACACCCTGTTCTGTGGCTTGGGGATCTCTTGGGTTGAACCAGGCCTCAGCCTTGGTTCTTATTCTGGGTAAACTGTTAGCTGCTAGGCTTCGGAGCCAGTGTGCTAATTCATCCGGGTTTAAGTGATCTCTGTCTATGTCCCCACTACAGGCGCTTTTGTTAACCGGCCACAGTCGATCTGTGAAAGCCTGTGGGGTTTCTCCTGTGAGCTGCACCGTTTTCTCTACTCTAGAGAAGGGACTCCTGTCATTGCAGCCCATAGCTTCTAAAATGTCTTTCTGGATGGCAGCAAGTGTTTTCTGTCCTCTTTTGCTCTCAGTAGAGAGGAACTGGTACAGTTTGCTGTCTCAAGATCGGAGAAGCATCTTTGCCATTTCTGCATCATCGCACCCATTAATATCCCCTGCCTGTTCCACTTCCACAAAATGAATCAAAGGGTCTCCCTTTGGAGTTAGTTTTCCCAGGTGGCTTAGCATAGCCCTAAGCTGGTGGGGAGTATGGGGGACCACAAACTGACTTTCCAGGGGCCCTGGACCCCCGTTAAGGGTGGACGGGCCAAACGTCTGTTGTCGGATTGGGCACATTGGCCCTGGTTCTGGCTCTCCCTGTTCTGGCTCACCTCCCTCTCCTCCCTGCGGCCAAGCCAAGCTGAAACTCGGTGCTACAGGTGGTGGTGGTTCACTATCCCTGTCCGCCCTGCAACTGATTTGCCCCTCCTGCTGCTGCACCGGTGTAGTCACCGGTGCCACGGGTAGTGGCCAGGTAGTCTCTTCCTTCTCTTCCAGGTTTACCTGGGGCATAGCTGGGCTTATTAGGCATACCATGCCTTTTGCCTTGGACAGAGCAAGGTTTAAACTTTTAATTTGTTGCTGGCAGGGACCGTGGTCTCCCGATTCAAACCCATTAGTGCGAGCTACTTAATACACTGCTTGCACATCTTTTAATCTTTCCTTGAGCTCTTTTACTTGTAGGGTGAGGCGAGTGCTTTCCTCCCTTCGTGACTTTTCATTACTTTTGGCCTTGGTAACCTGACGTTGAAAATAATCCTGACTGTTTTTAAACCTTTCCATTATCTGGGTCCTTTCCTGTTTTAGCTTACGGAGTTCTCCCGATAATCTTTCTTCTGACATAACCCTTTCCTGATAATTCTCTGCGCATTTAAATAACTCTGCCTGTAATGTTTCATTCATTCTGTCCAGGAGTTGGACCTGTCGCTGTAGACAGACCAACCAAATTGCCTTCTCTACTGTTTCCTTGTGATCTTTACTTGATGTCCACTGGGCTGCAGCATCAGCTGGACGCTCAGCGCACAATAGACTAAGCACCCATTCCTTAGTGACATTCACTTTCTTATACACAGAGGAGGAAATCCTCTCTTCCATTTTGGTTCTTTGCCCCAAACCAGCACTCTCCACATTACACCCCATGTACCAGAGTCGTGCCATTTTGTAAGGGGGGTGTGTGTGGTCTCTATGAGGGGGTCAGGTTCCCTTCTGACAAACTTGAGCAGTTTCGAAACGCTCCCACTCCCTTAGGTTCTGTACTCTGGATTTATTTGGCAGGTGTGACACAAGTGCAAAGGACCATGGTTTGATGCAAAGAACTTTGTTTTTATTACAGTCAAGGTAATACAGGTTTATTATTCTAGTAAGAAAATACACGGCCAAACTTACAGTCACTTTAATAAAGGACAATACAAGGAAAGGCACAAGGTCAAACTTATAATCACTCTAATAAAGAACAATACACTACACATTCAAAGGGGGTTGCAGTAAAATTATACTTCCCACCTCCCAATACCTAATTATAGCTCGGTTAGACTCCAGGGCAAGCAGGGATTTATGCTTACCAATCCTTTTGATAGTTAATGGGAGATGGTGATGTTCTTCCTTCCTTCAGGACTTCAAGACTTTGAGGCTGGAGAAGTTAGTTTACAACTGTCGCATTGGTTTCTCTCCTTGTCTTGATGAGGTAGTAGCTACCACCTCTCTCCCCAACCTCTGCTGAAAGCAGTAGCCAGTTATACGATTTCAGTGGTTCTAATCTTGCCGCCCAATCTGTTCACAACCCTTTGTATAATTTTGGCAGACTTGGTTCTTCTTTGTAATATTTTGTCGGGCTCGTTAAAGTTGATATGTCTTGGGTGGGTTGATGTTCGAAAACTGTTTCCTGATGGAAATATTAGTTTGGTAATTACAATGTCCTTTTGTGCCTAGTCTTTTGCATACAGCCTGGATTGGGCCTCTTTGTGATGTATCTGCTGAAATGGTTTGTCAAGACCTATGTTGATGGGAAGCTACCTCTGTGTGATTTTGTGATAGTAATGTCTCTTGTGGAGAAGGATTTTCAAATACTCATTCTTCCAGACAGGTTAACTCAGTCCTCACACCCAGACAGTTCCAGTAATCAAGTTGGCTTCTTTTGTTCCCTAGGTCCGCACACAGGCTTGAATTTGTCTTTTAAAAGTTCATAATTCTATTAAAGTTTGTAGTTTCTTCCATACGCACTTTAGAGTTCCAAACTTTTTGGTATAGTCCCAAATTAAATTTCCTTTTGAATGAGCCCAAAGACAAGGAGGGTTTCTTGTGAATTTTGCATTCCTTCACTAGATTGTAGAGTGGAAACTTTCGAATCTTCGGTTTCTTCTTGAGGAGTTTTGGTTTTGGAATTGGTCGATCGTGGTTCTTTCGATGTTACCAAGTTGGCTGTGGTCAGTTGCTGCCGCGTTGGTGATGTCCGAAGTTACTGGGAACTGCTTTCTCTGCCGATATGATGTTCTTCCTTCTTCTTTCAAGAGCAGGGCAGTGTGGCCCAGGAGTATCGTCGAGGTTGGAGACGTTGGTGCTCAGAAGAGCTGCATAAAACTGTTGTGGTGGTCTCTCTCCATCCTTCTCCTCTTTGAATAAATGAATGCCTGCTCTCTTTCAGTAAAAACCGGACCCCAGTTATACTTTGGGCGCCGTTCTAATCTGCGCGCCAGATCAGCCCTGATCCTTTGTTTTAATTTTGGTGGGCTCGATATCTTTTTGTCATATTTTGGCGGGCCCATTAATGGTAACCTGTCTCGGATGTGTCGATTTTTCGAATTTGTTTTCAATGCCCAAAACTGTTTCTTTTGAAGGATAGTTATCCTTTAGTTTTCAGCCCTTTCCACACGGACCCAATCCACCTTGTAAAAATCCCAAATTCGATAAAAACTCGTAGTTTTTTCCATGTGCACTTTAGGATCCCAAACCTTCTGGTTGACAGTTCCAAATTAAATTCCCTTTCCAATGAGTCCAAACACTAGGGGCGGGGGTGGGTTTCCACGAATTTTGCAATCCGACAGTCCCCCCCTATGATATTCTACATGATATAAAAACATAATATAAGAACATAAGAATTAGAAACAGGAGTAGGCCATCAAGCCCCTCGAGCCTGCTCCGCCATTCAACAAGATCATGGCTGATCTGGCCGTGGACTCAGCTCCACTTACCTGCCCGCTCCCCGTAACCCTTAATTCCCTTATTGGTTAAAAATCTATCTATCTGTGATTTGAATACATTCAATGAGCTAGCCTCAACTGCTTCCCTGGGCAGAGAATTCCACAGATTCACAACCCTCTGGGAGGAAATTCCTTCTCAACTCGGTTTTAAATTGGCTCCCCCGTATTTTGAGGCTGTGCCCCCTAGTTCCAGTCTCCCCGACCAATGGAAACAACCTCTCTGCCTCGATCTTGTCTATCCATTTCATTATTTTAAATGTTTCTATAAGACCATCCCTCATCCTTCTGAACTCCAACGAGTAAAGACCCAGTCTGCTCAATCTATCATCATAAGGTAACCCTCTCATCTCCGGGATCAGCCGAGTGAATCGTCTCTGTACCCCCTCCAAAGCTAGTATATCCTTCCTTAAGTAAGGTGACCAAAACTGCACGCAGTACTCCAGGTACGGCCTCACTAATACCCTATACAGTTGCAGCAGGACCTCCCTGATTTTGTACTCCATCCCTCTCGCAATGAAGGCCAACATTCCATTCGCCTTCCTGATTACCTGCTGCACCTGCAAACTAACTTTTTGGGATTCATGCACAAGGACCCCCAGTCCCTCTGCACCATGGCATGTTGTAATTTCTTCCCATTCAAATAATATTCCCTTTTACTGTGTTTTTTTCCAAGGTGGATGACCTCACATTTTCCGACATTGTATTCCATCTGCCAAACCTTAGCCCATTTGCTTAACCTATCTAAATCTCTTTGCAGCCTCTCTGTGTCCTCTGCACAACCCGCTTTCCCACTAATCTTTGTGTCATCTGCAAATTTTGTTACACTACACTCTGTCCCCTCTTCCAGGTCATCTATGTATATTGTAAACAGTTGTGGTCCCAGCACCAATCCCTGTGGCACACCACTAACCACCGATTTCCAACCCGAAAAGGACCCATTTATCCTGACTCTCCGCTTTCTGTTAGCCAGCCAATTCTCGATCCATGCTAATACATTTCCTCTGACTCCGCGTACCTTTATCTTCTGCAGTAACCTTTTGTGTGGCACCTTATCGAATGCCTTTTGGAAATCTAAATACACCACATCCATCGGTACACCTCTATCCACCATGCTCGTTATATCCTCAAAGAATTCCAGTAAATTAGTTAAACATGATTTCCCCTTCATGAATCCATGTTGCGTCTGCTTGATTGCACTATTCCTATCTAGATGTCCCGCTATTTCTTCCTTAATGATAGCTTCAAGCATTTTCCCCACTACAGATTTTAAACTAACCGGCCTATAGTTACCTGCCTTTTGTCTGCCCCCTTTTTAAAACACAGGCGTTACATTAGCTGCTTTCCAATCCGCTGGTACCTCCCCAGAGTCCAGAGAATTTTGGTAGATTATAACGAATGCATCTGCTATAACTTCCGCCATCTCTTTTAATACCCTAGGATGCATTTCATCCGGACCAGGGGACTTGTCTACCTTGAGTCCCATTAGCCTATCCAGCACTACCCCCCTAGTGATAGTGATTATCTCAAGGTCCTCCCTTCCCACATTCCCGTGACCAGCAATTTTTGGCATGGTTTTTGTGTCTTCCACTGTGAAGACCGAAGCAAAATAATTGTTTAAGGTCTCAGCCATTTCCACATTTCCCATTATTAAATCCCCCTTCTCATCTTCTAAGGGACCAACATTTACTTTAGTCACTCTTTTCCATTTTATATATCGGTAAAAGCTTTTATTATCTGTTTTTATTTTTTGCGCAAGTTTACTTTTGTAATCTATCCTTCCTTTCTTTATTGCTTTCTTAGTCATTCTTTGCTGTCGTTTAAAATTTTCCCAATTTTCTAGTTTCCCACTAACCTTGGCCACCTTATACGCATTCGTTTTTAATTTGATACTCTCCCTTATTTCCTTGGTTATCCATGGCTGGTTATCCCTTCTCTTACCACCCTTCTTTTTCACTGGAATATATTTTTGTTGAGCACTATGAAAGAGCTCCTTTAAAGTCCTCCACTGTTCCTCAATTGTGCCACCATTTAGTCTATGTTTCCAGTCTACTTTAGCCAACACTGCCCTCATCCCACTGTAGTCTCCTTTGTTTAAGCATAGTACGCTCGTTTGAGACACTACTCAATCTGCATTACAAATTCAACCATACTGTGATCACTCATTCCGAGAGGATCTTTTACTAGGAGATCGTTTATTATTCCTGTCTCATTACACAGGACCAGATCAAAGATCGTTTGCTCCCTTGTAGGTTCTGTAACATACTGTTCGAAGAAACAATCCCGTATGCAGTCTATAAATTCCTCCTCAAGTGTCATGCTAGGTGAGCAAAATTCCTGATTCCCGAGAGTCACCCTTCCCCTGTATTTACCTAACTAAAGTTAAACATACATACTCCCTTTGAAATGTAATGCAGGTTACAGGCAAATACAGTTATTCCAATTATGTTAGCGTGGAAGGGGTCCGACACCCCTTCATTACTCCGGTTTTACAGAAAATAAAGCTACATAGTCAAACACATTTTTAAGTAAAATTCTTACAACACTCGACCTCTGCGTTTTGACAGCAGGTGAAAATCAAAACAAACTAAACATGATAATATGGTGTTACCCCTCCCTGTGCGATCTCCAAGTTTGGCCAGGGAGCATACAGCACCCTTTGGTGCCTGACCTGACGGCCTCTGCGTTTCACTCAGCAAGTGAGACACCATAAATAAAGAATAATCGCAAGTTGGCAGACAACCAAAAAGTGGAAAGCTATTCTGATCCCGGCAGGAACTTCTATATTTCTGAAAATGTCCTACCAAGGTGGAATTGTGATCTCTAGAATTTTTCTCCCTATCTCAAATATTTTCTGTTCTAGAGTATAGAAATGTTTTTGTGAGAATACCACAGATTCTAGCAGAGCGGTAAGATGTTCGGGTAGAGGGGGAATTTCATAGCCAAAATGTGCAGCATAATCCTGCAGGTTTGTGATGTTTTCCCTCACAGTGAGGTGAACAGTGGAGGGTTCGGAATGGGACAATCCGTTCCTGGGTCACTTGAACTTCTCCCTTGGGTTTAAACTGCTGTCACCTACCGGACACCAGAAGTGTTGTCCATGCTGGTAGTGGGGCGCACTGGTGGTGACACAATATGTCCCACCCCCTATGTATGGGGGAACATGGTCTTGTGCCATTTCCTCCATGGTACAGTTGATAGGCTGTGCGCCAGCAGCTTTAAACCCGCACTGTGGTTTAGAATAGGCGTTCAAGTGCTGGGGACACAGTATTATGTGTGCACCCCGGCTCCGGCACACGGAGAGGTCAGTACCCGTCATAGCGTGCTCCCACTTTATGACATAGGGTGGGACCGCTGTGAAATGAACGTATGCACCTCCTTGAATTACTCCAATGTTCTCCACCCTGTATACCGGTGCGGGTCGGGCTGTCCCACCCACGACCGGCATCCTTACTACTATCCCCATGATGGTGTGATTAGAACATCCGCAATCTGCGTTTGCAGTTCTATATCGTCCAAGCTATTTATCACAGAGGATCCTGTATTATATGCAGTAAAAATGTCGTTCAAGGTTCCCCTTCTAGGTCTTCCCGTGCCCATGGTGTCCCTAGCATATAGGGTGTATAGATCTGCTTTGTCTACATTGCCAAAGTCTAACTCGTAAAATTTCTTGAACATTTCTCTGAGTAAGGCCTGGTATAGCTGTTCTGTTTCCTTCGGGCACCATGTAGTTAAGTGCACCTCGGTAAGATTTAAAATAACTGAAGCTAATGCATAGTGTACCCACTGGTATAACACCTGTTCAGTCGGTACCAATACTAATCCACTCCCTGGTCCCTTGATGGTGGTAGGACACCTGTCTATCATTGTACGCATTGGCTGGGTTGTGGGCAGAGGTTTCTTAATGCGTGCTATGAGTTTGATGGCGTTAATTGTGAGTGGGGAGTGTGGGACCCCACACCCGTGTAGGCTGGAATCCCACCCCATCCCTTCCCCGTCATCTTGCCATTGCCTGGCGAATGCGATTGATATGCCTGCGGGACAGATCTCCTCTGACCCCCACATGCAGATGTAAATTCCCTGTTCCGACTCCCACCACTTGTTCCAACACACCTTCAGGCCTCCCCACGTCCCCATGATGGATCATTACCGAGTCTTTCCCAGTCAGATTCCTGGTCCCCGCATCCTTGCTCAGCTTACTGAGCCACCACCACCTACCCAGGGGAATCTATCCTTTACACGTTTTCCCTCCGTAACACTGACCTGTGCAGCAATGACCCATATCCTGGGGCATGGAACGGAGGCCTCCCCATAGGTGAACCCTTCCTGGCTTGAGTAGCAGGTGGAATTAGACCTCAGCCACCCTGGCCACCTCCCTTTGTGGGCATAAATGGCGAACTCTTCCACACCCGGTGTGCCAACCCCTGCCGTCATGATTGGTGCTCTCTCTCCCGAGCACCCATAAATGAGGAATTCTTCCATGCCGCCACTGCTCATCCTTATCAAGGCAAGCAGGAACAGGACCCTTCTCATGTTGTTCTCCTTCCTTTAGGGGCACATAAAACAGATAGTCCAGCCCTGAAAAAAGCTCTCTGGCTTGATAAAAGGTGATCGAGTTCCAATTTGGGCTCATTTCTTCTCGGAAATTCAATAAAGTCTTTAATCAACTGGCTTGCTTTACCAGTTCCTGTTGGAACTGATGTCTGTTTTAACTTTTGTCACATTTTACTCTTATCGTTCTTGTAGTGCCTCTTTTACTGCCTTCAAGGTGGGGTCTTTTCCTTTCCCCAAGAAACTATTATCGGGGTTTCCGTTAATAGCTGTACTGGTAGATTCTTCATACTCCCGCATGCTACCCGGTCTGTGCCTCTCCTAATAGCTGCACAGGTGGATTCTTTTCCTACCCTCAAATGGACTCTTACACATCTTCCCAAATATTACCGGCTACGTGTCACTAGTCGGACACTGGCTGTCGTTCGAAACACTTCCATTTCATATTTGTTTTAAACCATTCTTATCCCATTTTTACTCATTTCACTACTTCCATACGCGTGGTTTCTTTTCGGTCATGGTGACCTGAAATCACTCTTCTTTAGGTCGTGGTGACCCCCCAAAAAAATTCTTACACTCATAAACCTACGCTATGCTAGATTCTTACTGTCCTATTTATGTACATCTGCCACGCGTCTCTGGGTGGCCAGGTTAACTCCTAATCTTCTTTCTTCTCTGGCCTCTGGGTTTCCAGTGGGGCCGGTAGTAGGTCGGCCTGTACCGCAGGACCCGGAGTATCCTGACCGGAGCTGGGTCTGAGTCCCACACTATTGGGGGAACGTCCCCTCCGGTGCTGCAACACACCGACACTTTGGGAGTGGAGGCGAGGTTCATTTTGTTACCTGAGGGTTCGACATAGTCGAGGGTTGTGGGTTGGGGACTCCCAATTGATGGCTGGTCCGCCACTCTCTCTTCTGGGAGTCCCTCGTTGTCCAAGGCTGATGGCTGGGCGTCACTGCTCACAGGCTGGTCCCTGATCTTAGGTACTCCTTTGCGGCTGGTCCCTCTCCCGGGGCTGAACCACTTAAATTGGGATGCTGGTGACCACAGTGTCTTAGGCCGTGGCGTACGGAGAGTCCTTCTCAGGGTTCTGACTACTGGGGGTGCATCCGAGTCCCAAATGATTGGGGGGATAGCTCCTCCAGTAACATAGTCCACCGCCCCTCTAGGTGCAGTCTGTGAGTCTGCCATGTCCCATGTGGGATTTCCATAGTCAGGGGCTGCTGGCTGAGGATCCCTGCCTTTAGCACGGTTCACTGTTCCTGGCTGTCCCTTACGCTTAGCTGTTATTCTGGGGTTGAAAAGTTTGCACTATTTTATGTGGAACCACTTTGTACGGCGGGGCATCTTTACGGCATAGACCATGGGGCTTGCCTTGTCGACAATGCGGTACGGCCCCATGTACAGTGCCTCAAAAGCCCCTACGCGAGCTTAGTTCCTTACCATGACCTGGTCCCCTACCTCTCAGTTGTGGTGGTTGCGGGATTCTAGCAGCATTCAGTTGCTCCGTTTTCCCATGTTGTTAGCAGCCTGCCAGTGAATCTGTTTAAGATGTTCAAACAGGTTCCTGACAAAGCTGTCCCGGTTCGCTTCCCTGAGCTGACCTTCCGTGAGTACCGGGGCTGGTACATGGGTAGTAGTTCGCATGGCTCTGCCAGTCATGAGCTTGTACGGGGAGTACCCCGTGCTCTTTAATTGGCTGGCCCGGATCCCTATAAGGACCAGTGGTAGGACCTTTACCCACATCTTGGGTGATGCCCCCGTCTCCTTATGTAACCTTTCTTTGATAGTGCGATTTAAATGCTCCACAGGCCAGTATGACTGTGGGCTGTGGGCGACATGCTATTTCCCCTCGATGCCCGGTGAAGTGACTCCCTTGGTCAGACTCCACGTACTAGGGTAGTCCCCATCGGGAGAACACCTCCCTGACCAGGATCCTAGCTGTTCCCATAGCCGTGGCTGTCCGGCATGGGAACGCTTCCACCCATTTGGTGAATACATCCACCAATACTAGGCAGTACTTGTAGCTTCCCTGGGTAGTGGGTAGGGGCCCGATGTAATTGACCTGGATCGACTGCCAGGGTCCCTCCACCCTCCTGATATGTCCCATAGACATCTTCCTTTTCTGGGGGTCAGGGTTGTTGGCAGCGTACACCAGACAGCTGGCGCAAAACTCGTGGACGTCTTCCCTGAGTCCCGCCACCACCTTGCCTGTTCCACTCGTTGCCAAGTGGCCTCAGGTCTGGGGTGTCCTACTCCTGGACCCTCGTGGGTCAGCTGGAGGAATTCTCTCCGCTGTTGTTGCGGTACCACCCATTGCTCCCCCCCGAACAGCATGCCTTCCTTAATGATAATCGCTGCGGTGCCGTACGGGCCGTCTACCCTTTCCCCTTTAGCTAGCGTGTTCAGGACAGTTTTGAGGATGGGGTCTTGGGTCTGAACCGTTTTCAGGTCCGGGGGCAATGCTACCCCTGCCCTCTCTGTCGTTCCAGTCCCGCCCCTGACTGCTGCGATGGGGCCTGGGTTGTACAGATCCCAGAGCATGCCCATGAGGGCACCTTGCTTGGCCAACATGTCAATCTGCTGGTTTCCCTCGCTACGGGTTCAGTGGTTGAGTGTGCCTTCACTTTGTGTATATAGACCTTTCCGTCCTCCCCCATGACTGCCATGATCTTTTCCAGTAGAGGCTTGATTGTCAGGGTCTCCCGTCAGCAGATATGTATCCACGACGGGACCAGATAGCCAGGTATTCCGTACATGAATTGCATGTGAACACACTGTCCGAGCAAATCGTGTATGGGGTCGGGAATTCTTCGGGGTGTGTAACCACATACACCACCGCTGACAGTTCAGCCTGCTGGGCGCTCATAGTACTGGGGAGTTTAATCGCCAGGGCAATACTTGCCTCTGGGTCATATACTCCAACAGCCTGCAAGTCGTTTGCCCGCAGATACCGTGCTTGAACCGCTTACATAGATCTCTCGGCCTGTGGGGTGTAACCCGGCCCGAAAGCCTATGTTAACTTCCCATACTCCTTCTACGGAACACCGGTGGGCTGTCCCTGGATAGATCATGTTGGCAGAGACCCTTTACCCATAGGTCCATCTGGGAGAGAAGTAGGGTCCAGCGACCAATGCGGGCACTGCTCGCTGTCCTGTCCTTGATTCTCCCATCCAGGAGCATTTGGGTGGGCGTATGGTGGGTAAGGAGTGTGATAGGGGACCCCCCTGTGAAGATCAGTGATCTTTTTACAGCCCAGTGAGTGGTTAGGAGGTGCCTCTCACAGTTGGAATATCCCTTCTCCACATCCGTGAGTATCCTGGAGGAGTAGACCACTGGTCTCAGCCGGCCGTGCCGCTCTTGGAGCAGTACTGCACTCAGGCTGTCCCCACTGGCTGCTACCTCCAGGAAAAACTCTTTACCCCCATCGATAGCCCCTAGAGCTGGCGCGGTCTGCAGGTCTGTCTTGAGTTGGATAAAAACTGCCTCGCAACCTCCGTCCCAATCCCACTCCACTCCCTTGTGTAGGAGTCGGAGCAGAGGGGCTGCGGTGGCTGCATAATCCTCAATGAAATCTCTGCAGTACCCGGTTAGCCCTAGAAAAGATCTCACTCCTGTTACTGTGTTGGGGGCTGATAACTTCTGCACTGCTTCCCTTCTGGCTTTGTCAATGGCTCTTTCCCCAGCGTGCACAGCCAGTCCCAGGAACTTTACTTCCTTCTGGCCGATCTGTGCCTTCTTGGGATTCACGTTAAACCCCTCTTCCTTCAGTAGCTCCAGCAGCTCAGCCAGCAGTGGGCCATGCTCCTCCCCCTCATCGGTGAATAGGAGCAGGTCGTCCACATACTGTACCAACTGCTGGGGTCTGCTGAAGTTCTTCAAACAGTTGGCCATACATTGATTGAAAATACTGGGGCTGTTGTGGAAGCCCTGAGGGAGACAGTTCCAAGTGTATTGCTGACCTTTAAAGATAAAAGCAAACTTGTACTGGTCTTCTCTTCGTACAGGGTTGGACCAAAACCCATTGGAAATATCCAGCACCGCGAAGGTGGTCGCGGAGGCTGGGATACTTCCAATGAGGTCGGCGACAGCAGCAACAGTGGGTGCACAGGCGGGGATGTTACGGTTGAGTACTCGATAGTCCACCGTAGCTCTCCAGGAGTTGTCCGGTTTCTCAACTGGCCACAAGGGAGAGTTCACATGGGTAGTTATCGGTCTCAATACCCCCTGTTTAACCAAAGAACCCAATGCTGTTTCCATGTCTGCCTCCGCCTCCCTGGGAAAGTTATACTGTTTCTGCGGTCGGGTCATGGGGTCCCCATCTTTGCTAACCTCGATCCCGTTTATTCTCCCACAGTTGTGTTTGTGAGTGGCAAAAGCTGCAAGGTTTGCCCTCACACACTCTTGGTACTCCATCGGAGTGTTACTGACCAGTGATTGAAGGTCGTAACCCTCCTTTGGCTTCATGGTGCACAACGACCCCTTTCCCCATTTTTCTGGGGTAACTACCACCTCACTCTCCTGTCCCATACATACTGACCCCCAAACACAGTGGTTTCTTAAATCCACTAGGATCCCGTGGCCTAGAATGAAGTCAGCCCCCAGAATCCACCTCCCTTCCTGTTCCCACTTCATCAGGACACAAGTCCACTTAGTGTGGAGTGTTCCCAAACGAATGGAGAGCGGAACGGAGAATGAGCCAGCCTGCTCGGCGCCTATGAAACCCACCAAGCTGTAGAGGACCCCGCTAGACAGAGGTGAGGCGGTGGGGTTAGCTGCATAGACGAGGGTGCTTGATGCACTGGTATCCAGCAGGTAAGTTCCCTTCACCTTTTCCACTTCCATCTGAACGGTCGGTCTCCCCCACGCATCTTACTCGAGGGAACACAGGTGAACAGGCTGTGTCTGTCCTAGTCACTGTTTTGGCTGGGATGGGGCAGATGGGATTTCAGTTCCAGTGGCGGCGGCTACCCTCCCAGGGCCATCTAACATTGTTCGGAGCGCAGTCATGAATGTGTCAAACGTGTGGGGAGAGACTGGTTTCTCGGTCTCGGTCTTTTGGGCAGGGGCTGGAGAATTCTTCCCTGCGCTCCTCTTCCACGGATTTGTACAATCCTTTCTCCAGTGCCCACTCTTTCCGCACCTGAAACAGGTACGTTTTGTATTGGAGGGTTTGCCCCCCTTGTGGCGCCATTCCCTCTTATCTTGGCTAGGTCTGATTTTGTGGACCCTTCCCTTAGGTGGGTGCTCTTCCGTTCCCCTGCCGTTTCGGTAGGCTAGGGTCAGTTGCCTGACCACTCCCTGTTCGGTGGCTCGGGGATCTCTTGGGTCAAACCAGGCCTCAGCCTTTGCTTTTATTCGTGGCGAACTGTTTGCCACCAGGCTTCGGAGCCAGTGGGCTCTCTCGTCCTGGGTTAGGTTATCCTGTTCGAGGTTCCCACCACAGGTGCTCTGGTACACAGGCCACAGTCTGTCTGCAAAAGCTGTGAGCTGCACTGCCTTCTCCACTCGGGAGAAGGGACTCCTGTCATTACATCCCATGGCTTCCAGGATGTCCTCCTGGATGGCGTCACATGTCCTCTGCCCCCTTTTTCTCTCGGCAAAGAGGGACTGGTACAGATTGCCGTCCTGTGAGAGGAGGAGCATTTTTGCTATCTCGGCATCATCGCACCCGTTAATATCCCCTGCCTGTTCCACTTCCATAAAGTGGACTGGGGGGTCTCCCTTTGGAGTGAGCTTTCCCAGGTGACTTATCATAGCCCTAAGCTGTTGGGTAGTGTGGGGAACCACAAATTGACATTCCAGGGGCCCCTGATCCTCAGCACCGGTGGGCGGGCCAAACTTCTGTTGCCGGACCGGGCACATCGGTCCCGGCTCTGGCTCTTCCTGCTCTGGCTCACCAACCTCTCCCTGCTGCCAAACCGAGCTGAACCTCGGCACCACAGGTGGTGGTCCATTATCCCTGTCCGCCCTGCAACTCGTTCACCCCTCCTGCTGCCGAACAGGTGGTGGTTGAACAGTTTCCTCCTTCTCTTCCAGGTTTACATGGGCCATACCCGGGTTTATTAGGCATATCATGCCTTTTGCCTTGGACAAAGCAGGGGTTAAACTCTTGATTTATTGCTGGCAGGGACCGTGCTCTCCTGACTCAAACCAATTAGTGCTGGCTACTTTATAAGCTGCATGTATGTCTCTTAACTTCGCCTCCAGCTCTTTTACTTGAAGGGCAATGCGAGCGTTTTTCTCCCGCAGTATATTTTCATTTATTCTTAGCCTTGGTAACCTGACACTGAAAATAGCCCTGGCTGTTCTTGAACCTTTCCATTAGCTGCGCCTTCCCATGCTTCAGCTTTCGGAGTTCTCTCCATATCCTTTCTCCTGCCATAGTCCTTTCATGTGATGTTTCTGCACGTTCCCATAGTTCTTCCTGCAGTGACTCGATCTTCTTTTCTAGGAGTTGGACCTGTCCCTGTAGACAGGCCAACCAAATTGCCTTTTCTACCGATTCTTTATGGTCCTTGCTTGCTGTCCACTGGGCCGCAGTGTCTCCCAGATGGTCAGCGCGCAGCAGACCAAGCACCCATTCCTTAGTGACATTCACTTTCTTGTACACATCGGAGGAAATCCTCTCTTCCATCTTAGTTCTTTCCTGCGAAACAGCACTCTCTGCATCACCTCCTTTATACCAAAGTCCTGCCGCGGTCGCCATTCTGTAGGGTGTGGTCTCGGGGGTCAGGTTCACCTCTGACCTTCTGAGCAGTTCAAATCGCTCCCACTCCCTGGGTTCTAGACTTTGGATTTATTTGGGGATGTGACAAAGTGCAAGAGACAACTGGTTTTGGTGCAAAGAACTTCGATTTTATTACGGACAAGAAAAGTACAATGTCAAGCTTGTAATGACTAGAATAAAGAAAACTTCATCACAAATTCAAAAGGGGTTATAGACATGGTACACCTCCCACCTCCCAATGCCTAACTCTGACTAGGTTAAACTCCAGGGCAAACGGGAATCATGCTCACCAATCCTTTATTATCAGTTGGTGGTGGTTCACGATTTCGGGGTTCGTGGGACTCTGTAGGTTCTGCTTGCTGTATCCTGAACGTCGTAGAAGACTTCTTACTGCATAGTCTTTACTTGGGTGGTGTCCGCTGATGCAATAGGGTGCATATTGGACGAATGGGGTGAGTACCCACTTTCTTCCGTCAGCAGTAGTTTTTAAAGTCTCTTTCGGTAATGTTTTACCTGTTGGTAGATTGTAGAGTGGAAACTTTCGAATCTTAGGTTTCTTCTTGAGGAGTTTTGGTTTTGGAATTGGTCGATCGTGGTGCTCTCGATGTTACCACGTTGGCTGTGGTCAGTTGTTGCAGTAATGGCAATGTCTGAAGTTACTGGGAGCTGCTTTCTGCCGTGATGATGTTCTTCCTTCTTCTTTCGATAGCAGGGCAGTGTGGCCCAGGAGTGTTGTCGAGGTTGGAGACGTTGGTGCTCAGAAGAGCTGCATAAACTGTTGCGGTGGTCTTTCTCCGTCCTTCCCCTCTTCGAATAGATGAATGCCTGCCCTCTTTCGTTAAAAACTGGGTCCCAGTTATACTTTGGAAGCCATTCTAATCTGCGCGCCAAATCAGCCCCGATTCTTTGTTTTAATTTTGGCGGGCTCGACATCTCTTTGTCATATTTTGGCGGGCCCATTAATGGTAACCTTTCTCAGATGTGTCGACCTTTCAACTTTGTTTCTTGATCGGGAAAAATTACCTTTGGTATTTCCAATGTCCGCCTTGACCTGGGGTTTCCATACAGGCTGGATGGGCCATTATCATTATGTATGCGCTGGATGGGTTTCCTGCTCAGAGTGATGGCTGGCTATCTCTGGGTTGATTGTTTCTATGTTAATGTCTCCCGGGAAGAAGGGTTTTCGAGTTTACACAATTCCCCAGACAATTTGTTTTAGCTTCAATACCCCAGACAGCTTCAATACTCAAAACTGGTTTCTTTGAAGGATAGTTATCCTTTAGTTTTCAGCCCTTTCCACACGGACCCAATCTGCCTTGTAAAAATCCCAAATTCGATAAAAACTCGTAGTTTCTTCCATGTGTACTTTAGGATCCCAAACTTTCTGGTTGACAGTTCCAAATTAAATTCCCTTTCTGATGAGTCCAAACACTGGGGGGGGGGGGTTTCCCACGAATTTTGCAATCCTACAAGAGAGAAAGGGTGTGGGGGGGGGGGCGGGGAGAGAGAGAACCTGGGGGTGGTAGGGAGAGGCTGAGGGGAAGGGGGGCAGAGAAAGGCTGGGGGGGGGCGGCAGAGAGAGAGTCTGGGGGGGAGAGAGAGAGAGAGGCTGGTGGGGGGGAAGAGAGAGAGAGGCTGAGGGGAGGTGGGAAGAGAGAGAGGCTGGTGGGGGAGGGAAGAGAGAGAGGTTGTTGGGGGGCGAGAGTGAGAGGCCGGCGGGGAGAGCGATGCAAGAGTGAGAGGCTGGGGTTGGGGGGTGGGGAGCTGGTGAGGGGGGGGGGAGAGAGTGATAGGCTGGGGAGGGGGGAAGAGAGAGGCTCGGAGGCTAGAGAGAGAGAGGCTGTGGGGGGAAAGAGAGGCTTGGGGACAGTGAGAGGGAGGCTGGGTGGAGAGAGAGAGAGACTGGGTTGTGGTGTGGGGGGGGAGGCGGGAGGAGAGAGAGAGTCTGGGGGGAGAGAGAGAGAAAGAGTGTTATGTATGTATACCTGTAAATACCATGTCTAACCACCAGAGGGCATATCCCCTGGAGTCCCAAGGGATCCCACAATCCCTTGGGAGCACCTGTATATAAGGAGGCATCACAGGCTGGAGAGGCACTCTGAAATCTGTAATAACCTTACTTTGAGCTTGCAGTATCTGGTCTGATTCTTTATTCAAGACATAACAACTGGCGACAAGAAACAAATGATGAACCTCACCACAACAATGCAGAAAACCGTGGGCATCCTGGAGAAATTTTCAGAGGGAGATGATTGGGAAACCTTCGTGGAGCGACTCGACCAATACTTCGTGGCCAACGAGCTGGAAGGAGAAGCAAACGCTGCCAAACGAAGGGCAATCCTCCGATCCTCCTCACCAACGTATGGCCTCATGAAAAATCTGCTCGCTCCAGCGAAACCCACAGACAAGTTATACTATGAGTTGTGCACACTGGTCCGGGAGCATCTAAATCCGAAGGAAAGCATTCTGATGGTGAGGTATCGGTTCTACACGTACAAGAGTTCTGAAGGCCAGGAAGTGGCGAGCTACGTCGCTGAGCTAGGGCGTCTTGCAGGACATTGCAAATTTGAAGGACACTTGGAGAACATGCTCAGGGACTTCTTTATACTTGGCATTGGCCATGTAGTAATACTTTGCTAACTTTTGACTGTAGAGACCCCAACCTTGAGTAAAGCCATGGCGACAGCCCAGGCGTTTATCGCCACCAGTGACAAGACCAAACAAATTTCTCAGCACACGAGTGCTGCTGCAAGTACTGTGAACAAAGTAACGTTGTTTTCAAATCGAAATGCACATGACAGGATTTACATATCTGCAGCTGCATGTGTGCAGATGACTCAGAGTCCACCATCAAGGGTGGTGAATACAAGGCCATTAACACTTTGTTGGCGCTGCGGGGGTGATCATCGTTTCCATTCATGCTGCTTCAAAGGATACGTTTGCAAGGGCTGTGGAACAATGGTACACCTCCAACAAATGTGCAGGCGAGCTGCAAACCCGGCTAATCCTGCAAACCACCATGTTGCAGAAGAGGACAGATCCACGGTCGATCAAGACGAACCAGAGCCTCAGACAGAGGAGGCAGAGATATATGGGGTGCACATATTTACCACAAAGTGTCCCCCGATAACGCTGGAGGTTGAATTAAGTGGACTCCCGGTGTCCATGGAGCTGGACACAGCCGCAAGCCAGTCCATAATGAGCAAAAAGACTGTCGATAAATTGTGGTGCAGCAAGGCCTCAAGACCAGTCCTTACTCACATTCGTACTAAACTGAGAACGTACACAAAGGAACTGATTCCCGTAATCGGCAGTGCTACCGTAAAGGTGTCCTACAATGGAGCGGTGCACGAGTTACCACTCCAGGTGGTACCGGGCGATGGCCCCACGCTGTTCGGCAGGAGCTGGCTGGGAAAGATACGTTGGAACTGGGACGACGTCCGAGCACTTTCGTCGTTTGACGACACCTCATATGCCCAGGTCCTAAGCAAGTTCCCCTCACTGTTTGAATCAGGCATCGGGAAGTTCCAAAGAGCAAAAGTGCAGATCCATTTGATTCCGGGGGCGCGACCCATCCATCACAAGGCGAGAGCGGTACTTTACATGATGAGAGAGAGGGTATAGATGGAGCTGGACAGGCTGCAACGAGAGGGCATCATTTCACCAATTGAATTCAATGAGTGGGCCAGTTCGATTGTTCCAGTCCTCAAGGGAGATGGCACCGTCAGAACCTGTGGTGATTACAAAATAACTATCAATCGTTTCTCACTGCAGGATCAATACCCGCTACCGAAGGCAGACGACCTATTTGTGACACAGGCGGAAGAGGAAACGTTCACGAAGTTGGACTTGACCTCGGCCTACATGACGCAGGAGCTGGAGGAATCAGCGAAAGACCTCACCTGCTTCAACACGCACAAAGGTCTCTTCATTTACAACAGATGCCCGTTTGGGATTTGATCGGCCGCGGCGATATTCCAGAGGAACATGGAAAGCTTGTTGAAGTCAGTCCTGCGCACCATGGCCTTCCAGGACGACATCTTGATTACAGGTCGGGACACCGTCGAGCACCTGCAGAACCTGGAGGAGGTTCTTAGTCAGCTTAATCGTGTGGGGCTCAGGCTACAACGCTCAAAGTGCGTTTTCCTGGCACCTGAAGTGGAGTTCCTGGGGAGAAGCATCGCGGCGGCCGGCATCAGGCCCACCGATTCGAAGACGGAGGCAATCAAGAACGCACCAAGACCACAGAACATGATGGAGCTGCGGTCGTTTCTAGGACTCCTGAACTATTTTGGTAACTTCTTACCGGGTCTTAGCACATTGTTAGAACCCCTGCACTCTTTACTGCATAAAGGAGATGAATGGGTATGGGGTAAAAGCCAAGAAAATGCCTTTGAGAAAGCTAGGAAGCTATTATGTTCAAACAAATTGTTTGTGTTGTACGATCCATGTTAGCATTTGGTACTCGCATGTGATACATCGTCATACAGGTTCGGGTGTGTATTGCAATAAGCTAATGAATTTGAGAAATTGCAACTGGTTGCTTATATATTCAGAAGTCTGTCTAAGGCCGAGAGGGCCTACAGTATGATCGAAAAAGAAGCGTTGACGTGTGTTTACGGGGTAAAGAAAATGCATCAATATCTGTTCGGGCTCAAATTTGAATTGGAAACCGACCAAAAGCCGCTTATATCCCTCTTTTCTGAAAATAAGGGGATAAATACGAATGCATCAGCCCGCATCCAGAGATGGGCGCTCACGTTACCCGCATACAACTACGCCATCCGCCACTGGCCAGGCACAGAAAACTGTGCCGATGCTCTCAGTAGGCTACCATTGCCCACCACAGGGGTGGAGATGGCACAGCCTGCAGATCTAGTTATGGTAATGGAAGCATTTGAGAGTGAGTAATCACCTGTTACCGCCCGACAGATTAGAACCTGGATGAGCCAGGACCCCTTACAGTCCTTAGTAAAAAACTGTGTGCTCCATGGGAGTTGGTCTAGTGTTCCTTTAGAGATGCAGGAAGAAATAAAGCCGTACCTGTGGCACAGAGATGAAATGTCTATACAGGCAGACTGCCTTCTATGGGGAAATCAGGTCATGGTGCCAAAAAAGGGCATTAGTGATCTCCACACCACCCACCCAGGCATCGTAATGATGAAAGAGATAGCCAGATCCCATGTGTGGTGGCCCGGTATCGATGCAGACTTAGAGTTCTGCATGCACAAATGTAATACATGTTCACAGTTAAGCAATGCACCCAGGGAAGCGCCACTAAGTTTATTGTCCTGGCCCTCCAAACCGTGGTCCAGGGTCCATGTCAACTATGCAGGCCCATTCTTGGGAAAAATGTTCTTTGTGGTTGTAGATGCGTACTCCAAATGGATTGAATGTGTGATAATGTCGGCAAGCATGTCCGTTGCCACCATCGAAAGCCTACGGGCTATGTTTGCCACGCATGGCCTGCCTGATGTCCTTGTAAGTGACAATGGGCCGTGCTTTACCAGTGCCGAGTTCAAGGAGTTCACGACCCGCAATGGGATCAAACATGTCACATCTGCCCCATTTAAACCAGCATCCAACAGTCAGTTCAAACAATCAAGCAGAGCTTGAAAAGGGTAACTGAAGGCTCACTGCAGACTCGCTTATCCCAAGTCCTGATCAGTTACCGCACAAGACCCCACTCGCTCATTGGGGTCCCTCCCACTGAACTGCTCATGAAAAGGGCACTTAAGACAAGGCTCTTGTTAGTCCACCCTGATCTACACGAATAGGTAGAGCTCAGGTGGCTTCAACAGAATACATATCATGTTCGCGCAAATGTGTCACGTGAAATTGAGATAAGTGATCCTGTATTTGTATTGAACAATGGACAAGATCCCAAGTGGCTTCCTGGCATTGTTTTGGCCAAAGAGGGGAGTAGGATGTTTGTGGTCAAACTCTCAAATGGACTCACCTGCAGGAAACACTTGGACCAAACCAAACTCAGATTTACGGACTATCCAGAACAACCCACAATAGACTCCACCTTTTTCGACCCTCCAACACACACACAAGTGGCAACCGACCCAGCGGTTGACCACGAAGCAGAATCCATCACCCGCAGCGGCCCAGCAGGACTTATCACCCCCAGCAGCCCAGCAAGGCCAGCTACGCAGCAGCCCAGCGAGGGTCCAACAAATGACTCACCAAAACCAACATTTGCACCGAGAAGATCAACCGGGGAAAGGAAGGCCCCAGATCGACTCACATTGTAAATAGTTACACAATTGACTTTTTTTTTGGGGGGGGGTGTTGTTATGTATGTAAACCTGTAAATACCTTGTCTAACCATCAGAGGGCTTATCCCTTGGAGTCCCAAGGGATCCCACAATGCCTTGGGAGCACCTGTATATAAGGAGGCCTCACAGGCTGGAGAGGCACTCTGAGATCTGTAATAAAGGACTACGGTCACACCTTACGTTGAGCTTGCAGTATCTAGTCTGATTCTTTATTCAAGACATAAGAGAGAGAAGCTGGGGAGAGAGAGATATGCGGGGGGTGGGGAGAGTGTGGGAGAGAGAGAGAGGCTGAGGGGGGCGAGAGAGAGAGCCTGGGAGGGAGGGGGAGAGAGGCTAGGGGGAGGGGGGAGAGAGGCTGGGGGGGAGAGAGGGGCTGGGGGGGAAGAGTGAGGCTGTTGGAGAAGAGAGAGAGTCTGCGGAGCGGGACGGGGGGAGAGAGAGGCTGGGGTGGGGTGGGGGAGAGAGAGGGTGGGGTGGGGGGAGAGAGAGGCTGGGAGGGAAGAGTGAGGCTGTGGGGGAAGAGAGAGAGTCTGCGGAGTGGGGCGGGGGGAGAGAGAGGCTGGGGCGGGGGAGGGGGAAGAGAGAGAGGCTGGGTGGGGGGGGAACAGAGAACCTGGGTGGGGGGGGAAGATAGAGGCTGGTGGGGGAGAGAGACGCTGTGGGGTAGAGAGAGAGGCTCAGGTGTGGAGAGAGAGAGGCTGGGAGATGGAGAGAGAGAGGCTGGGGGGTGGGGGGTGTTGTGCATTGTCCAGGTACATTTAATGTATAAGTACAATGGTGCGCCACAGAGGGCGCTGTGGTGGGAGACCTGGAAGTACCTGCAAGACAGAGTATCAAAGGCTGCCCACCACACCTGAGAGGCACTCTGGAATCAGACAATAAAGAACTAAGGTCACAGCAGTTACCGTGTGGAGTCAGTGATTCGTGTGCTAAATACATCACATTGGCGACAAGGACACGGACGAACTTCACGCAACTATGGCTACTCTGGGCTCGTTAAAGGATTTTATGGTGGGAAATGATTGAGAGGCCTTTACGGAAAGGCTCGAGTACTACTTCACAGCAAACGACCTGACTGGGCACATGGATGCACTGAGAGAGAAGCGTAAGGTGATATTACTTTCCCGCTGTGGCGATGAGGTTTACTGTCTCATCAGGGATTTGCTGGCACCCGGGAGCGCCAGGGACAAGTCATATAAGGAGCTGGCCGCACTCATTCGTGACCAACTTAAACCGAAGGAGAGCATCCTCACGGCCCGGTACAAATTCTACCACCACTGCAGACCCGAGGGCCAGGATGTCACCAAATGTGCTACGGACCTCAGGAGACTCCGGCACCGTGTGATTTTGGCACACACCTTGAAGACGCGTTGCGAGACATTTTTGTTATGGGGATTGGCCATGAGGGTCTCCTTCACAAGTTGCTATCCACAGAACCTACAGTCACCCTGAAGCAAGCCACCACCACCAGCAGGGCATTTATGGCAGCGACTTGCAGCACCAAGCAGATGATCCCCCACACAGTCTCGAACCCGGCAGGCACTGTCCACAGGATAGCACCCACCACGGACAAAACTGCAGAATGTGGCTCTGCCCAGGGCAGAGAGCACGGATCTCGGGGTCCTGGAACTCAGAGTCCGCCGAGGGGGGCTAATCGAGTAGCACCATGCTGGCACTGCGGAGGAAGCCATAGGGTTCACCGGTGCAGGTTTGCGGAGTATACGTGCAATACCTGCCACACGAAAGGCCACCTTCAACGTATGTGTAAAAGACACCTGACACACCATGTGGCTGAGGAGACGTCAGAGGGTCCAGAGGGTCCATTTTCCAGCGAGGAGCAGGCAGAAGAAGACGAGGCGTTGTATACATGTACCGACGGTTCAGCCTCAGTGATTATGGAGGTCAAGATTAACGGAGTCCCTGTGAGTATGGACGAAGACACTGGATCGGGTCCGTCGTTGATGAGTCAGGAAACTTTTGAAAAACTTTGGGTTAACCCAGCTGCACGACCCAAACTGGTCCCGGTCATGGCGAAGCTGCGTACCTACACCAAGGAACTGATGCCTGTTCTTGGCAGAGCGGATGTGCAGGTATCTCACGGGGGCGAGACGCATGGTTTACCTTTGTGGGTCATTGCAGGCGATGGGCCGACGCTTCTCGGCAGAAGATGGGAAAGGTCTGTGGGAACTGGGAAGACTTCACTCCTCCACAGACCACTGTCCCCCGGGTCCCCAAAGAGCAGCGCCGACCAAGCTGGAGAAGAAATAAGCAGTTCATCAGCAGTCTCAATTCCACAGGCCACAGCAACCCTGCAGCCCCAACCCTGGAAGAGCAGCTTTTCAACCTGGTAGCTCCAACCCTTGAAGAGCAGCTTTTCACGCACGGGACGATCGCTGAGGTGTGAGCCGGCGACGCGCTGTGGGCAATGGAACCTAAGGCCCATCGATGGCCGAGAAGTCCGGGGGGGTGCCCATGCGGAGAAAGAGTCGGGCGGTGGTCACGGCTACAGTGGAGGCCGGGACAGCGGCAGCGGTGGGGGCGGCCATGGCGGCTGCAGGAGCGGCGGCAGGTATTGGACCAGGAGCGGAGGCCACAGGAGAGGTGGAACCAGCGGCAGGAATGGAGGCTGCAGCGGCGGCGGAGGCGACAGGTACGACTCGGGAGAACGCGATTACTCGGACAGATGCAGGAGCCAGAGCAGATGCAGGAGCCAGAACAGAGGATATGGCCAGATTCAAGATCATGTTTTGGCTGTTTTCTTTCCTTCTTTCTTCATTATTTCTTCTTTTCCAGAGAGTAAAACGGCAGGCCAGCGAGCTCAAGATGGCGGCAGCAGAGCTCTGCAAAGAACAAAGGCAAGCAGTACAACTAAAATGGCAGCACCCAAGGGAAGCCTCATGGGAACCACAAGATGGCGTCTTAAAAGGGAAATGCACCCGGGAGTCTTAAAAGGGCCTTACACCGTTGGCGGTCCCCACAAAGAGACTTTTGTAAGGCAAGAGCGAGTCTAAATGAGCTATGTGAATGTAGGATGACGGATTTATGATAAAAATTAATATTTTAATGCTGAATGGTTAATGTGTTTAAAATTATGGATATGAATTACGAATTACGAGGTTCAAGTAAAAGGGATATGGACCCGTGACTAACATGACCAATGGGCTAATGCGATTTTCGATTTAGGTGATTCATGCAATGGTTCAGCGGCTGCTAAGGCGACTACTTCATGAGAACCAGTTGCGATACCCTGTCTCAACGCAGCCCATTACCTCGGGCAAAAAGGGGCTGTGTACCGTCACCGTACCTCACCCAGAGGAGCTGGGATTAAATAACTATTCAGTGTACCTGCAATCTTTTGACATAACATCTGTACCACATATTATATGTACCATACAAATGTACCGTCTATGTACACCTGCTTTCTGTTGGAGGTTAGGCTCGTGTACTTTATCCACCATGTAAGGACTGCAAATACCAGGTCCTCCACATGGGGGAGAAGAGGGAAGTGGATGGTCATGGACTCACTCACAAATCAACCAGGACGAACAAGGCCAAGGTCACCGGCAATGGCTTTTGGAACTGAGGGGGCGGCGGGGGGGGGGGGAAGTGAGATGTTATGTATTGTCCAGTTACATTAAATGTATAAGTACAATGGTGCGCCACAGAGGGCGCTGTGGTGGGAGACATAGAAACATAGAAAATAGGTGCAGGAGTAGGCCATTCGGCCCTTCTAGCCTGCACCGCCATTCAATGAGTTCATGGCTGAACATGCAACTTCAGTACCCCATTCCTGCTTTCTTGCCATATCCCTTGATCCCCCTAGTAGTAAGGACTACATCTAACTCTTTTTGAATATATTTAGTGAATTGGCCTCAACAACTTTCTGTGGTAGAGAATTCCACAGGTTCACCACTCTCTGGGTAAAGAAGTTTCTCCTCATCTCAGTCCTAAATGGCTTACCCCTTAGCCTTAGACTGTGACCCCTGGTTCTGGACTTCCCCAACATTGGGAACATTCTTTCTGCATCTAACCTGTCTAAACCCGTCAGAATTTTAAACGTTTCTATGAGATCCCCTCTCATTCTTCTGATCTCCAGTGAATACAAGCCCAGTTGATCCAGTCTTTCTTGATATGTCAGTCCTGCCATCCCGGGAATTAGTCTGGTGAACCTTCGCTGCACTCCCTCAATAGCAAGAATGTCCTTCCTCAAGTTCGGAGACCAAAACTGTACACAATACTCCAGGTGTGGACTCACCAAGGCCCTGTACAACTGTAGTAACACCTCTCTGCCCCTGTACTCAAATCCCCTCGCTATGAAGGCCAACATGCCATTTGCTTTCTTAACCGCCTGCTGTACCTGCATGCCATCCTTCAATGACTGATGAACCATGACACCCAGGTCTCGCTGCACCTCCCCTTTTCCTAATCTGTCACCATTCAGATAATAGTCTGTCTGTTTTTACCACCAAAGTGAATAACTGCACATTTATCCACGTTATACTTCATCTGCCATGCATTTGCCCACTCACCTAACCTATCCAAGTCACTCTGCAGCCTCATAGCATCCTCCTCGCAGCTCACACTGCCACCCAACTTAATGTCATCCGCAAATTTGGAGATACTACATTTAATCCCCTCGTCTAAATCATTAATATACAATGTAAACAGCTGGGGCCCCAGCACAGAACCTTGCGGTACCCCATTAGTCACTGCCTGCCATTCTGAAAAGTACCCATTTACTCCTACTCTTTGCTTCCTGTCTGCCAACCAGTTCTCAATCCAAGTCAGCACACTACCCCCAATCCCATGTGCTTTAACTTTGCACATTAATCTCTTGTGTGGGACCTTGTCGAAAGCCTTCACAAATCTAATTGATCAAATCAAATTGAAAGACCTTGTCCAAATACACCACTTCAACTGGTTCTCCCTTGTCCACTCTACTGGAAACATCCTCAAAAAATTTCAGAAGATTTCTCAAGCATGATTTCCCTTTCACAAATCCATGCTGACTTGGACCTATCATGTCACCTCTTTCCAAATGCGCTGCTATGACATCCTTAATAATTGATTCCATCATTTTATCCACGACCGATGTCAGGCTGACCGGTCTATAATTCCCTTTTTTTAAAAGTGGGGTTACATTGGCTACCCTCCACTCCATAGGAACTGATGCAGAGTCTATGGAATGTTGGAAAATGACTGTTAATGCATCCGCTATTTCCAAGGCCACCTGCTTAAGTACTCTCGGATGCAGACCATCAGGCCCTGGGGATTTATCGACCTTCAATCCCATCAATTTCCCCAACACAATTTCCCAACTAATAAGGATTTCCCTCAGTTCCTCTTTCTTACCTCTGACCCCTTTTATATCCGGAAGGTTGTTTGTGTCCTCCTTAGTGAATACCGAACCAAAGTACTTGTTCAATTGGTCTGCCATTTCTTTGTTCCCCGTTATGACTTCCCCTGATTCTGACTGCAGGGGATCTATGTTTGTCTTTACTAACCTTTTTCTCTTTACATATCTATAGAAGCTTTTGCAGTCCGTTTCAATGTTCCCTGCAAGCTTCCTCTCGTACTCCATTTTCCCTGCCCTAATCAAACCCTTTGTCCTCCTCTGCTGAGTTCTAAATTTCTCCCAGTGCCTGGGTTCGTTGCTGTTTCTGACCAAGTTGTATGCCACTTCCTTGGCTTTAATACTATCCCTGATTTCCCTTGATAGCCACGGTTGAGCCACCTTCCCTTTTTTATTTTTACACCAGACAGGGATGTACAATTGTTGTAGTTCATCCATGCGGTCTCTAAATGCCTGCCATTGCCCATCCACTGTCAACCCCTTAAGTATAATTCGCCAATCTATCCGAGCCAATTCACGCCTCATACCTTCAAAGTTACCCTTCTTTAACTTCTGGACCATGGTCTCGGAATTAACTGTTTAATTCTCCATCCTAATGTAGAATTCCACCATATTATGGTCACTCTTCCCCAAGGGCCTCGCTCAACGAGATTGCTAATTAATCCTCTCTCATTACACAACACCCAGTCTAAGATGACCTTCCCCCTAGTTGGTTCCTCGACATATTGGCCTAGAAAACCATCCCTTATGCACTCCAGGAAATCTTCCTCCACCGTATTGCTTCCAGTTTGGTTAGCCCAATCTATGTGCATATTAAAGTCACCCATGATAACTGCTGCACCTTTATTGCATGCACCTCTAATTTCCTGTTTGATGCCCTCCCCAACATCACTACTCCTGTTTGGAGGTCTGTACACAACTCCCACTAACGTTTTTTGCCCTTTGGTGTTCAGCAGCTCTACCCATATAGATTCCACATCATCCAAGCTAATGTCCTTCCTAACTATTGCATTCATCTCTTTAACCAGCAATGCTACCCCACCTCCTTTTCCTTTTATTCTATCCTTCCTGAATGTTGAATACCCCTGGATGTTGAGTTCCCAGCCCTGATCATCCTGGAGCCACGTCTCTGTAACCCCAATCACATCATATCTGTTAACATCTATTTGCACAGTTAATTCATCCAGCTTATTACGAATACTCCTTGCATTAAGACAAAAAGCCTTCAGGCTTGTTTTTTTAACACCCTTTGTCCTTTTAGAATTATGATGTAGTGTGGTCTTTTTTGTTTCTTTCCTTTGTTTACTCGGCCTTCCACTATTGCTTTTTACCTTTCTACCATCTGTTTCTGACTCCATATTACTTCGCCCTGTCTCGCTGCATAGGTTCCGACCCCCCTGCCATATTAGTTTAAACACTCCCGAACTGCATTAGCAAATGTTACCCCCAGGACATCAGTTCCAGTCCTGCCCAAATGCAGACCGTCCCTTTTGTACAGGTCCCACTTCCCCCAGAACTGGTTGAATCTCTCCCTCTTGCACCACTGCTCAAGCCACATATTTATTCTAACTATCCTGCTCCCTCTACTCTGATTCGCACGTGGCACTGGTAGCAATCAGAGATTACTACCTTTGAGATCCTATTTTTTAATTTAACTCCTAGCTCCCTAAATTCAGCTTGTAGGACCTCTTCTCGCTTCTTACCTATATCGTTGGTACCTACATGTACCACGATCTGAAAGTACCTACAAGACAGAGTATAAAAGGCTGCCCACCACACCTGAGAGGCACTCTGGAGTCAGACAATAAAGGACTAAGGTCACAGCAGTTATTACAACACCAGACCGTGTGGAGTCAGTGATTTGAGTGCTACATATGTTACAGGGGGAAATAGAGGCTGAGGGGTTGGGGGAGAGACTGGGGGGGAGGTGGGAAGAGAGGCTGGGGGGGGTGGGGAGAGAGAGGCTGGGGGGTGGGGGGAGAGAGAGGATGGAGGGAGCAAGAGTCTGAGGGGGAGTAGAGAGAGAGAGGCTTGAGAAGGAGAGGCTGGGGAGAGAAACAGAGAGGCTGGGGGGAGAAACAGAGAGGCTGGGGGGAGAAACAGAGAGGCTGCGGGGAGAGAGAGAGAGAGACTGATGGGACGGGGAGAGTGAAAGGCTGTGGTGGGGGAGGTGAAGATTGAGTGAAAGGCTAGGGGGGGGGGCGGTGTGGGGGTGAGAGTGAGAGGCTGGGGTGGCATGGGAGGTGCAAGAGAGGCTGGGGGGAGCTAGAGTGAGAGGCTGCGGAGGGGAGTGATAGAGAGAGAGAGGCTGGGTGGGGGGGCATGGAGAGAGAGAGCTGGGAGGGGGGGTGGGGTGGCGAGAGAGAACAGAAAGGCTGGGAGGGGAGAAGAGAGAGAGAGAGAGAAGCTGAGGGAGAGAGAGATGCGGGGGTGGGGTGCTGGGGGAGGGGAGGGATAGAGGCTGGGGGTGCGAGAGAGAGGCTGGGGGGGGGGGGAAGAGAGGGAGGCTGGGGCTGGGGGAAAGAGAGAGAGGCTGGGTGGGGGACAGAGAGGCTGTGGGGGAGCGGGAGGCTGGGAGGTGGTAGAGTGAGAGAGGCTGGGCGGGGGGCAAGAAAGACTGGCTGGGGTGGGGGGGGAAAGAGAGAGAGGCTGGGGGGAGGCAGTGAGAGAGGCTTGGGGGGGGTGTGTGGGCCAGAATGAGAGGCATGAGGGGAGCGAGAGTGAGAGGCTCGGTGGGGTGGGGTGGAGAGAGAGAGCCGGGTGGGAGAGAAGAGAAAGGCTGGGGGTGGGGGGAGGGCTGGAGAGAAGAGAGAGGCTCGGGGAGAGAAGAGAGAGGCTGGGTGGGGGGGGAGAGAGAGAGAGAGAGAGAGAGAAACTGGGGGAGGGAGAGAGTCTGGTGGGGGGGGGGGAGAGAGAGAAAGAGGCTGGGGGGGAGAAGAGAGAGGCTGGGTGGGGGGTGGGGCGGGGGAGAGAGAAGGAGGATGGGGGAGGGAAAGAGGCTGGGGCCGGGGGGGGGAAAGAGAGAGAGGCTGGGGGGAAAAGAGAGAGGCTGGGGGGAAAAGAGAGAGGCTGGGGGTGGAGAGAGATAGACTGGGGGTGAGAGCGAGAGAGAGAGAGGCTGGGGGGAAGAGAGAAAGGCTGGGGGTGGACAGAGAGAGGCTGGGGGATGGAGGAAGAGAGAGAGGCTGGGGGGAGGGAGAGAGACTGGGGTGAGAGAGAGTCTGGGGGGGAAAGACTGGGGGGGAGAGAGAGAGAGGCTAGGAGTGGGGGGAGAGAAGAGAGAGGCTGGGGGGGAAGAGAGAGACTGTGGAGGGGCGGAGAGTGGCTGGGGGGGGAGAGAGGCTGGGGGTTGGGGGAGAGAGGCTAAGGGTGGGGGGGGAGAGAGAGGCTGGGGTGGGAGGGAGAGAGGCGTGAGGGGGGAGAGAGGGGCTGAGGGGGTTGAGAGAGGCTGGGGGCTGGAGAGCGAGGCTGGAGGGGGGTGGGAAAGAGAGGCTGGGGGAGAGAGAGAGGGGCTGGGGGTGAAGAGAGATTCTGGGCAGGGAGAGAGTGAGGCTGGGGGGTAGAGAGAGGCTGGCAGGAGGGAGAGAGAGGCTGGAGGGGTGGAGAGAGAGAGAGGCTGGGGTGGGGGGAGAGAGAGAATGGAGGGTGGGGGGAGAGGGAGGCTGTGGGGTGGAAGGAGAGCGGCTGGGGGAGCGAGATACTGGGGGGGCGTAGGGAGAGAGAGGCTGGGAGGAGAGAGATAGAGAGGCTGGGGGATGGTGAGGGAGAGAGGCTGGGGGGGGGGGAAGAGAAGAGAGATGTTCGGGGTTGGGGGGGAGCAGAGAGAGGCTGGGGGGCTAAAGAGAGAGGCTGTGGGGGGAGAGAGAAGCTTGGTGGCAGGGAGAGGCTGGGTGGAGAGAGGGGCTGGGTGGGGGGGGAGGGGAGAGAGAGAGAGGCTGGGGGAAGGTAGTGAGAGAGAGGCTGGGGGAGAGAGAGAAAGGCTGGGGTGTGTGATATATTCACCGAGCACAGCACACACAGCTCCTAACATGGCAGGCAGCTCTCTCAAATGCCTCCGGAAATCTGCCTGGTTCTGTTTATTATTAACCCTACACTTGCAGTACACAATACGCCCACAACCACAGTGTGGAGCTACAAACATTACAACCTTCCAGACATTACACTTCTCCCTCCTTAATGAAGAAGTTATTATAACAAACATCATACATAACTTTCATGTTTATACATAACACAGGATATAAACTTATTTTTTTCCATATTTACAAATTTAACTTTACCACTTGTTTTCTGTTTCGAAGAGGATACCTTCGCTTTCGAACAGAACCTTGCAAACATGGTGTCAATTTCACTCATTCGAGGCTCATCCTGAGGAATGTTTTCCTCCACGGAATTTCCTTGATTTTCATTTGAATTCATTCTAACTTCAGGCTCTTTGTTTTCCTGACTTGGACTCAGACTTTCATTCTGATTCTCTCCTGGATTTGTTTCCAGTACATTGGATTTAGGATTTGCTACTGGTGTATCAAAACTATCTGATGAGTCCGAAATAATTGGATCATTCCCACCTTCAACTCCTTCCATGTCTGTAGGTAAAATATAATCAATATGAACAAACCTAACCTGTCCATTATCAAACATCTTTACCAAATATGTGCGAGGACCACATATCTTCACCACTCTTCCTAGTAACCACTTTAACCATTTATGCTGATGGTTCTTCACTCTCACCTTCTAGTTTAATTTCACACTTCTCTCTTTTAGTCTACCTTTATCATGATTCTCTTTCTGTCTTAATTGTGTCTCTTCTACGGACTGTGCCAAATTTGGCTTTAACAACGAGAATCTGGTTCGTGGCTGTCGTTTGAGAAACAACTCTGCTGGTGTTCTACCAGTAGTTGTATGAGGTGTATTTCGATATGTAATCAAAAAAATTAGCCAATTTGTGATCCAATGACAACTGTCATTTCCTTGGATTTGGATCTAACATTTGTTTTATGAGGGCACGTTTTACAATTTATACAGTACGCTCTGCTGCACCATTCGAAGCAGGATGGTATGGTGGAATCTTGGTATGTTTCACACCATTTTTGCTCGTGAATTGTGCAAATTCTTCTGAACGAAATTATGGTCCATTATCCGAAATAATTTCTTCAGGGAGGCCAAATGAAGAAAATAATTTTCGTAAAATGTCCAATGTTTTACTTGTTGTTATTTTCCACATTGGGAACACCACTTCGAATGGCTATCAATCATAATGAACAATTGTTGTCCTTCTAACTCAGCAAAATCAATATGTAGCCTTTGCCACACCCTGGGAGGCCATTTCCATGGCTGTAATGGTACTGGTGGTGGTTGCTTGCTTACCGATTGACATGTCGTACACTGACTCATGATGTACTCCATATCTTTATCAAGACCTGGCCACCATAAATAACTGCGTGCAAAACTCTTGGTCAAGCACATTCCCAGGTGCTGGTCATGGAGGTCTCCTAATAATTTGGACCTGAATTTATTTGGTATAACCCACTCTTGCACCCCACATGATACAATCTTTATCGACTGATAATTCATTCCTATGAATGAAGAATGGATGTGTACCTGGTTTGGCCATCCATTTGCAATATACTCATACACCTTTTACATTACTGGGTCACATTTGGTTGCTCTACCAATCTCTTCAGCTGTGACTGGCAGTTCATCAATGTATGAAAAATAAAACACTTCTTCCCTATCGGATGTAACTTGTGATGGGGAAGGCAATCTAGACATTGCATCAGCATTACTGTGATCAGCTGATCGTCTGTATTCAATATCATATGTATATGCTGACAAAATCAAAGTCCATCTCTGCATTCGGGCTGCAGCTAATGTTGGAACTGGGGACTTTGGATAGAGGATTGCTGTTAGGGGCTTATCGTCCATAACGATGGTAAACTTACGACCATATAAGTATTTGTGAAACTTCTTGACCCCAAAAATTTATGCCAAAGCTTCCCTTTCAATTTGCACATAATTACTCTCACTGGCACTGAGAATGCGTGAAGCAAAAGCAATTGGTCTCTCCTCCCACTACTTAATACATGAGAGATTACTGCCCCAACTCCATACGGAGAGGCATCACATGCTAGCTTAATCTTCTTAGATATGTCATAGTGAACTAACATGGTGCCCTCTACCAATTTGCTTTTACACTCCTTGAATGCTGTATCGCATTCTATTGACCACTTCCAATGGACCTGTTTTTTCAAAAGATCATTCAGTGGATGTAATACCGTAGCCAAATTTGGTTGGAACTTCCCACAATAGTTCAAAAGACCCAAGAATGAATGAAGTTCAGTGACATTCCTGGGAGTGGGTGCATTTCTGATCATATCCAATTTTTCCATGGTTGGATGTAAACCATCTTTGTCTATTCTGTGCCCTAAGTACTCCACTGAGTTTTTAAATAACTCACACTTACGAACAGACACTCGTACTCTGTGCTTCTCTAGCCGTTTGAGGACTTCATTCAATATGTTAATATGAATTTGTCTATTTGGTGCTGAAATTAGTATGTCATCCAAATAACATACTACCCCTTCAATACCTTGCAAAATCTAGTTCATCACCCCTTGGAATATGGCAGGGGCGGAAGACTCTCCAAATGGTAGCCTATTAAATTGATATAGGCCTAGATGAGTATTTATAGTCAAGCACGACTTGGACTCCTCATCTAGTTCAAGCTGTAAGTAGGCATTCATAAGATCCAATTTTGAGAAGATCTGACCACCTGTCAGTATTGTGAACAAATCTTCTATATTCGGCAATATATTGGGGACATTACCCTCTAGAACCTGGTTTACGGTTACTTTATAATCACCACACAATCTTACCTTACATCGGACTTAGGTACAACAACAATGGGTGTAGCCCAATTACATAGATATATCTTACAAATAATGTTCTGTCTCTAGTCTTTTGAGTTCTTGCTCAACTTTCTCCTTGAGTGCATATGGTACGGAACATGGCTTGTAGTAAACCGATCTAGCATCCTTCTGTACCCTGACACTCGCCTTGAAGCCTTGGATCAGACTGCCCGTTTCACAGAACACCTTCGGATACTTCTTGATAACCTCATCCGTTGATGAAAATCTCGCTTCCACACAGAAATCTCACTCCAATCCAGCTTCAGTGAGCTCAACCAATTTCTTCCTAGTAAGGCAGGCTTGTCTCCTTTCACTACTATTAGAGGCAAGTTCTGAAATTGATCTTTATATTTCACCGGTACGGTGATACGACCTACCACAGGAATTTTCTCTCCCGAGTAGCCTCACAGCTCTATCTTGGATTTCTCCAGTTGGAAATCACGCAATTTGTCGAGGTACAGCGACTTCGCTACTACACTCACGGATGCACCCGTGTCAATTTCCATTGGTATCTTGAATCCCGCAACATCTATGTGGATTTTGATGCTTTCTGAATCGCTGTCCGTTAACCTCGTGCTCCTGATGATGTGTAACTCTAACATCTCCTCGTCCTGTTGTTGTTCTTCCATGCTATGTAGTCTCTTGGGATTTCTACTCATAGCTTTGAACGCTGGACTCATAGCTTTAAAAACTGGTTTACCCTTCAGTCGGCATGCCTTCGCAAGATGCCCAGTCTTCTTGCAGAAGAAACACTCTGCCTTCACGCATGGACAACTTTGAGTAATTTGTTGTTGCAGGCACCTATAGCACGACTTCGCACTCTGTTTGAATTTCCAGTTTCTGAGACTTTGGGCCCCTACCGTCTTTTACCTTGAACCTGCAGGTGATTTACCTCAGTTGACTGACGACCGTAATTATTATTTAATTCTCGGGAATATTGTTCGACCATGCCCATCGACCTTGCTGTCTGACAAGCAATCCCAAAAGTCAAGTCATCCGTCATTAATAACTTCCTTCTGATCGCATCATTTTTCAACGATCCCGTAATGCTCGGTTTTGAAAGTTTCCAAAATTACAGTGCGTCGATAGCTTTTTTAATGCTATGATGAAATCAGTGATACTTTCATCGTCCTTTTGATTCTGAATCCCAAAACGATAGCTTTCAGCAATTTCTAACGGTTTGGGGTTATAGTGCTGCTCCAGCTTCGTTAAAATCTCTTTAAGCATTGTGTCCTTTGGCTCGTCAGGCACAAGCAGATTTACAAGGGTTTTGTATAATGCCAGATCTGCCACCGATAAGAGGATCGCTTTCTTACGTTCCAACATAGCTCGGTTCTGGACTGCATTGTCTGGAACTTCGATTATGTTATTTGCAATGAAATACATTTCTAGCCGATCCACATATGCTTTAAAACATTCCCGGCCGTGTTATATTCCCCCAAATGTCCGATTACACCTGCCATTTTAATCTCTAGCTGTTCACACCGTGTGCTGTATTTTACCTCGGATTTTGTAGCTTTTTCCACAGACAGAAACTTCCAAAGTCTTTCTGTCGGCTGGCTGAATCCTTCAACAAAATTTAAGCTTTAAATCATCCGAAAAAATCCCATCTCAATCGCCAAATGTGATATATTCACAGAGCACAAACACACACAGCTCCGAACATGAGAGAGGCTGGGGTGGGGGGGGGGAGAGAGAGGCTGAGGCTGGGGGGAGAGAGAGGCTGAGGGGGAGAGAGAGGCTGAGGCGGAGAGAGAGGCTGAGGGGGAGAGAGAGGCTGGGGGGGGGGGGGGAAGAGAGATGCGGGAGGGAGGAGAGAGGGGCTGGGGGGGTGAGAGGCTGAGGGGGAGAAAGAGGGGCTGCGGGGGTGAGAGAGATTGGGGGGGGAAAGAGAGGCTGGGGGGAGAGAGAAAGGCTGAGGGGGAGGAGAGAGAGAATGTGGAGGGGAGAGGTAGAGGCTGGGGGGCGGGTGGAGAGAGGTGGGGGGTGGGGGGAGAGAGGCTGGGGGGGAGAGGGGCTGGGGGGAAAGAGAGAGTCTAGCGGGGGGAGAGTGAGGCTGGGGTGGAGAGAGATAGGCTGGGGGGAGAGAGAGGCTGGGACAAGGGGGAAGGAGAGAGAGGCTGGGGGTGAGAGGCTGGGGGGGAGATAGATAGACTGGGTGGAGAGAGAGAGGCTGGGGGGAGAGAGAGAGAGGCTGGGGGGAGAGAGAGAGAGAGGCTGGGGGGAGAGAGAGATAGAGGCTGGGGGGAGAGAGAGAGGGAGGCTGGGGGGAGAGAGAGAGGGAGGCTGGGGGGAGAGAGAGAGGGAGGCTGGGGGGAGAGAGAGAGAGGCTGGGGGGAGAGAGAGAGAGAGGCTGGGGGGAGAGAGAGAGAGAGGCTGGGGGGAGAGAGAGAGAGGCTGGGGGGAGAGAGAGAGAGCTGGGGGCAGGGAGAGAGAGAGGCTGGGGGCAGGGAGAGAGAGAGACTGGGGGTAGGGAGAGAGAGAGGCTGGGGGCAAAGGGAGAGAGAGAGAGAGAGGCTGGGGGCAGGGGGAGAGAGAGAGGCTGGGGGTGAGAGAGAGAGAGGCTGGGGGGAGAGAGAGAGAGAGAGGGGCTGGGGGGGAGAGAGAGAGGGGCTGGGGGGGAGAGAGAGAGGGGCTGGGGGGGAGAGAGAGAGAGGGGCTGGGGGGGAGAGAGAGAGAGGGGCTGGGAGGGGAGAGAGAGAGGGGCTGGGGTGGGAGAGAGAGAGGGGCTAGGGGGGGAGAGAGAGAGGGGCTGGGGGGGAGAGAGAGAGGGGCTGGGGGGGAGAGAGAGAGGGGCTGGGGGGGAAGAGAGAGAGGCTGGGGGGGGGAAGAGAGAGAGGCTGGGGGTAGAGAGAGAGGCTGGGGGGTAGAGAGAGAGGCTGGGGGGTAGAGAGAGAGAGGCTGGGGGGGAGAGAGAGAGGCTGGGGGGGGAGAGAGAGAGGCTGGGGGGGGGAGAGAAAGAGGCTGGGGGGAGAGAGAGAGGCTGGGGGGGAGAGAGAGAGGCTGGGGGGGGAGAGATAGAGGCTGGGGTGGAGGGGAAGTGAGAGGCTGGTCAGGGAGAGAGAGGCTGGGGGCAGGGGGGAAGAGAGAGGCTGAGGGGTGGAGAGAGAGGCTGGGGGGGAGAGAGAGAGGCTGGGGGGGAGAGAGAGAGGCTGTGGAGGGGAGGGGGACAGAGAGGCTGGAGGGCGGGCGAGAGGCTGAGGTGGGAGAGGGAGGCTGGGGCAAGAGGGAAGGAGAGAGAGGCTGGGGGCGGGGGAAGAGAGAGACTGCGGGGGGGCGTAGAGAGGTGGGGGGAAGAGAGAGGCTGGGGGTGGGGGGGGGAGAGAGAGACCATCGAAAATAGGTGCAGGAGCAAGCCATTCGGCCCTTCGAGCCTGCACCACCATTCAATAAGATCATGGCTGATCATTCACCTTAGTACCCCTTTCCTGCTTTCTCTCCATACCCCTTGATCCCTTTAGCCGTAAGGGCCATATCTAACTCCCTTTTGAATATATCCAATGAACTGGCGTCAAAAACTCTCTGCAGCAGGGAATTCCACAGGTTAACAACTTTCTGAGAGAAGAAGTTTCTCCTCATCTCAGTCCTAAATGGCCTACCCCGTATCCTAAGACTGTGTTTGCTGGTTCTGGACTTCTCCAATATCGGGAACATTCTTCCCGCATCTAACCTGTCCCGTCCCGTCAGAATCTTATACGTTTCTATGAGATCCCCTCTCATCCTTTTAAACTCCAGTGTATAAAGTCCCAGTTGATCCAGTCTCTCCTCATATGTCAGTCCAGCCATCCCTGGAATCAGTCTGGTGAACCTTCACTGCACTCCCTCAATAGCAAGAACGTCCTTCCTCAGATTAGGAAACCAAAACTGAACACAGTGTTCCAGGTGAGGCCTCACCAAGGCCCTGTACAATTGCAGTAAGACCTCCCTGCTTCTATACTCAAATCCCCGAGCTATGAAGGCCAACATGCCATTTGTCTTCTTCACTGCCTGCTGCACCTGTATGCCAACTTTCAATGACTGATGAACCATGATATCCAGGTCCCGTTGCACCTCCCCTTTTCCTAATCTGCTTTCTATCTTTTGCTTCTGCCCCCATTCTACTTCCCTCTGTCTCCCTGCATAGGTTCCCATCCCCCTGCCATATTAGTTTAACCCCTCCCCAACAGCACTAGCAAACACTCCCCCTAGGACATTGGTTCCGGTTCTGCCCAGCTGCAGACCGTCCTGTTTGTACTGGTCCCACTTCCCGCAGAACCGGTTCCAATGTCCCAGGAATTTGAATCCCTCCCTTCTGCACCACTCCTCAAGCTACATATTCATCTGAGCTATCCTGCGATTCCTACTTTGACTAGCACGTGGCACTGGTAACAATCCTCAGATTACTACTTTTGAGGTCCTACTTTTTAAACTTAGCTCCTCGCTCCCTAAATTCGTCTTGTTGGACCTCATCCCGTTTTTTACCTATATCGTTAGTCCCTATATGCACCACGACAACTGGCTGTTCACCCTCCCTCTTCAAAATGTCCTGCACCCCCCCGAGACATCCTTGACCCTTGCACCAGGGAGGCAACATACCATCCTGGAGTCTCGGTTGCGGCCGCAGAAATGTCTATATATTCCCCTTACAATAGAATCCCCTATCATTATAGCTCTCCCACTCTTTCTCCTGCCCTCCTGTGCAGCAGAGCCACCCATGGTACCATGAACTTGGCTGCTGCTGCTCTCCTCTGATGAGTCATCCCCCTCAACAATACCCAAAGTGGTGTATCTGTTTTGCAGGGGGATGACCGCAGGGGACCCCTGCACTATCTTCCTTCCACTGCTCTTCCTGTTGGTCACCCATACCCTATCTGGCTGTGGACCCTTTACCTGCGGTGTGGCCCACTCACTAAACATGCTATTCACGTCATTCTCAGCATCGCGCATGCTCCAGAGTAAATCCACCTGCAGCTCCAGTGCTGCAATGTGGTCTGTCAGGTGCTGCAGGCGGATGCACTTCCCACACATGTAGTCATCAGGAACACTGAAAGCGTCCCTGACTTCTCACGTATTACAGAAGGAGCATAACACGTGTCCGAGCTCTCCTGCTATGACTTAACCTTTAGATTAACTTAATTTGGCAACAATGCTAACGGTTACTTACTGATAAAGAAAAGAAAAAGAAAAACTACTCACCAATCACCAGCCAATCACTTACCCCCTTGGCTGTGACGTCACCTTTCGATTTATTTCTACTTCTTTTTTGTCTTCTCACCCTGCTGTAGCTGCACCGACTGGCCTCTCCTCCAACTGCTGGGCCTTTTTATAGGCCTCTCCAAGCTGCCTCTCCGACACTCCTCGAACTCCCCGCTGCCTCACGAGCTCCTGTTGGGCCTTTTTGTAGGCCTCTCCAAGCTGCCTCTCCGACGCTCCTCGAACTCCCCACTGCCTCATGAACTCCTGCTGGGCAACCGGTCGCTTATGCATCCAGGAGTCTGTCCAAGGCCGAAAGAGCCTACAGCATGATTGAAAAAGAAGCTCTGGCGTGCATTTACGAGGTGAAAAAAATACACCAGTATCTGTTTGGCCTCAAGTTTGAGCTAGAAACTGACCATAAGCCGCTCATATTGCTTTCTCAGAGAGCAAAAGGATTAACACCAATGCCTCTGCTCGCATCCAAGGATGGGCGCTCACGCTGTCGGCATACAACTATGTAATCACCACAGACCAGGCACAGAAAACTGCGCTGATGCCCACAGTCAGGTACCATTGCCCACCACCGGGATGGAAATGGCACAGCCTGCAGACTTGCTCTTGGTGATGGATGCATTCGAAAACGAAAAGTCACCCGTTACGGCCTGCCAGATCAGGACCTGGACCAGCCGGGATCTTTTACTGTCTCTAGTAAATAACTGTGTCTTCCATGGGAGCTGGTCCAGTGCCCCAGCAGAGATGCAGGAAGAGATCAAGCCATTCCAGAGGTGCGAAGACGAAATGTCCATACAGGCGGACTGTCTTTTGTGGGGTAATCGCGTGGTTTTGCCTCAGAAAGGCAGGGAAACGTTCATAAGCGACCTACACAATACCACCCAGGCATAGTGATGATGAAAGCCATAGCCAGATCCCATGTGTGGTGGCCCAGCATCGACTCAGACTTAGAGTCATGCGTGCGCCAGTGCAACACTTGCTCTCAACTGAGCAATGCACCCAGAGAGGCACCGCTAAGTTTGTGGTCGTGGCCCTCCAAACTGTGGTCTAGGATCCACGTTGACTTTGCGGGCTCATTTCTAGGCACAATGTTCTTGGTTGTTGTGGATGCTTATTCAAAATGGATTGAATGTGTAATAATGTCTGTAAGCGCGTCCACTGCCACCATCGAAAGCCTACGAGCCAAGTTTGCCACGCACGGCCTGCCTGATGTCCTTCTCAGTGACAATGGGCTGTGTTTCACCAGTGCTGAATTCAAGGAATTCATGACCCACAATGGAATCAAGCACGTCACATCTGCCCCGTTCAAGCCCGCATCCAACGGCCAGGCAGAACAGGCAGTTCAAACCATCAAGCAAAGCTTGAAACGTGTGTCGGAAGGCTGCCTGCAGACCCGACTGTCGCGAGTCCTGCTCAGCTACCGCACTAGACCCCACTCACTCACCGGGGTTCCCCCAGCTGAGCTGCTCATGAAAAGGGCGCTCAAAACAAGGCTCTCTTTTGTCCACCCTGTTCTCCATGATCACGTCGAGTGCAGGCGGCATCAACAAAGCATGTACCATGATCGCACAAACTTATCACGTGATATTGAAGTCAATGACCCTGTATTTGTGCTCAATTATGGACATGGTTCCAAAAGGCTTGCTGGCACGGTCATAGCCAAAGAAGGGAGTCTGGCGTTTCAGGTCAAATTGGTCAATGGACTAACGTGCAGAAAGCATTTGGACCAAACTAAATTGCGATTCACAAACAGCTACGAGCAACCCGAAGAAGACACCACCAACTTCGACCCTCCAACACACACACAAGTGGCAACTGAGATCATGGTTGACCACGAAGCCAAACTCACCATCCCCAACAGCCCGGCAAGGCCGGCTGCCCAGCAGCCCAGTGAAGAACCAACCAACTCACCCACACCTGCATTTGTACCGAGACGATCGACAAGGGAGTGAAAAGCCCCAGATCTTCTCACCTCGTAAATAAATGTACTATTGACTTTGGGAAGGAGTGATGTTATGTATGTAACCCTTGACAACCTGTATCACACCACCACCAGAGGGCCTACCTGTTGGAGCACTGTATATAAACTAGGCCTCCCACGTGTACCAACACTCTGGAATTTAATTAAAGGAGCTAAGATCATACTTACTTATTGCATACAGTACTCAGTTTCATCCTTTATTACGAGAGCAACAGGCACTATTAATGATTTTTGTTTGTCACATAACTATATAGTGATGTGATCAATCAAAGCAAATTAAAAGATGACGCTGCTATTTGCTTAACGCAACTGAATAATTCTACAAGGATGTTATCGCAGTCTTCCTCAGAATTAACAACGCCCCCCAATTTTGTGTCATCCACAAATTTTGAAATTGTACTTCTGATTCCCAAGTCCAAATCATTCATGTAAATGGTAAACAACAGTGGTCCCAGCACCGGTCCCTATGGAACACCTTCCACCCGTCTGAGTAAATACATTTAACTCACCCAGTTACTTTGACTGGACTTGTCTCCATTCCCGTGCCGAGGGGATTGCTGTACCAGACAGGAGAGGCAACATTTGGGGTTCTTGATTCACCAGCAATTCCCATTCCACTTCTTTTTGGTGGAAAATGGAGGGGCCACTGTGTGTAATGTGCAAGTCAGTAAGAATTGTCAGCAAGGATTAATCAGCACTTTCTAATTGGAGATGTTAATCAATGGAAACTTTCAGACATTGAATTGTACCAAAGATTAATATAGGATTGAAGTAAAATGTATAATTTTATTGTAAAGTAATTTCTAATGCAAGTCCCTGAATTAAGGGGAAAGATCACAGACAACGGTTCTTAAAGGGACACTGCAGCCTCGAGAACACAATCGGCTATACCCAGAATATTAGTAACCCTATAACTGGGCTGGAGTTAACATCAGCAGCAACAAACCTCAACTGTCAGAATAAACACGGCTCAGTCCTGGATGTGATTAATAGCAGCAGTAACAGCAGAATCCAACCTCTGCAGTCACTTGTGAACTCGCTGGTGTCTCAGCAGGTTGCACGAGTAAATGAATTCCTTCCCACACTGAGCAAGTGAACAGCCTCTCCCCAGTGTGAACTCGCTGGTGTGTCAGCAGTGTGGATGACTAAACGAGTCCCTTGCCAACTATGGAGCAGGTAAATGGCCTCTCCCCAGTTGGTGTGCAATGAGTTTGAATGACTGCCTGAACCTCTTCCCACAGTGAGAGCAACTGAACATTTTCTTGTCAGTGTGAACTCGCTGGTGTTGAATCAGATCCAAAGCTTTTAAAGCCGTTCGCACAGTCGGAGCATTTAAATGGTCTCTCATCACTGAACCTGCTGAAGGTGTGATGAATTAGTGAATCCCTTCCCACACACAGAGCAGGTGAATGGCCTCTCCCCAGTGTGACTGTAGCAATGAATTTCCAGCTCCAATGGGTAACTGAATTCTTTCCCACAGTCCCCACATTTCCACGGTTTCTCCGTGGTGCGGGTGCCCTTGTGTCTCTCCAGGTTGGATGATCAATTGAAGCCTTGTCCACACACAGGACACATGTACAGTTTCTCCCCGCTGTGAATGATGCGATGTTTTTCAGGCTGTGTAACTGGTTAAAGCTCTTTCCGCAGTCAGTGCGCTGGAACACTCTCACTCGAGTGTGTGTGTCTCGGTGCTTTTCCAGTCACACTGATGTTTGAAATCTTTTCCCACAGACAGAACAGACAAACAATTCCCATTCTATATTCAATGGCCGATGATATTCAGCTGTAATGAAGCAAGTGACTCTGTCACATCTTGACATGATGTTGAGTTTGAGTTTCCTGTCTGCAAATCCTCCCTATCTAATACTCTGTAAAAGGAGTTTACAAAAGTCATCACTGTAAGTACAGGATAGAAATTCAGAATAGACAATTCTAATTTAAATGGAACATTCTTTCCTCCCTTGTTCCCCCAAAGCTGTAAATCTCCATCCCACACATTCTCCCTTCTCCCTGTGCTGAAATCCAAACCCATCGCACCATCTCCAATGTTTTTCCTTTCGGTCGACTTCTTCCCTTCCCCTGAAGGTGCTGACTCTAGCTGGGTTGAGTTCTACACTCACTGGTTCCCCTCCCTTTCCTCCCCTGAAGGTGCTGACTCTGGCTGGGTTCAGTTCTACACTCATTGGTTCCCCTCCCTCTCCTCCCCTGAAGGTGCTGACTCTGGCTGCGTTTAGTTCTACACTCACTGGTTCCCCTCCCTCTCCTCCCATGAAGGTGCTGACTCTGGCTGGGTTCAGTTCTACACTCACTGGTTCCCCTCCCTCTCCTCCCCTGAAGGTGCTGACTCTGGCTGGGTTCAGTTCTACACTCACTGGTTCCCCTCCCTCTCCTCCCCTGAAGGTGCTGACTCTGGCTGGGTTCAGTTCTACACTCACTGGTTCCCCTCCCTCTCCTCCCCTGAAGATGCTGACTCTGGCTGCGTGTAGTTCTACAGTCACTGGCTCCCCTCCCTCTCCTCCCCTGAAGGTGCTGACTCTGGCTGGGTTCAGTTCTACACTCACTGGTTCCCCTCCCTCTCCTCCCCTGAAGGTGCTGACTCTGGCTGGATTCAGTTCTACACTCACTGGTTCCCCTCCCTCTCCTCCCCTGAAGGTGCTGACTCTGGCTGGGTTCAGTTCTACACTCACTGGTTCTCCTCCCCTGAAGGTGCTGACTCTGGCTGGGTTCAGTTCTACACTCACTGGTTCCCCTCCCTCTCCTCCCGTGAAGGTGCTGACTCTGGCTGGGTTCAGTTCTACAATCACTGGTTAACCACCTTTTGTGAAACACTTCGGGCACTTTATTAAACACATACACAGCAGAAGCACATTAATCTGATGGGAGATCACTGACGCTTGGGCAGCCAGTGATGTGGAGCCTCCTGAGAGTCCGGTCCCTTTAGAGCCAGTATTTACAGGAGCTGGGACACGGGAAGAGTCTCATTAAAGTCACTGATACATCTGTTAACTAAAAATAATAATTTTGCCTTCATTTACAGGCAACCCCTGACCAGTCACCATTTCTCCTCCATTTACAGACGCTCCCTGACTCACTGGGGATTTTCCGGAGCTTCGTGGTTATCCCGGAGTTCGTGTCTTAAGCTGGGGAGGCAGATAATGTTTTCTCTCGGGCCTGGGGCTGCACTCGGTGTGTGGATAGGGAGCCCGCGCCCGCCCCCCCCCCGGGATTAGGAAGAGCGGGGCGGGGCTGGAGAAGCTAGTAGTCAGATGGTCCTCCAACCAATCGTGTGTCAGGGGCGGCACCCAGTGGATGGGGCTGAACCCGGATCTCCCTCATTGCTGAAACTCTGCCCCAGTGTTAAAGCTGGTTTCTTTCAAACTCCAGGAGAAAACTGGACCTTTCTGTTGTGGCTTTAAACAGATGGAACCCTGTGGAGTGGAGCAAATATTGCAACATTTGGTAGTAAAATGGATTCATTCAGGACAGACTGCAGGGGTTATTTCAGGAAATAACACAGTGTAGTGAGAAAGGAAATGCAGTGGATGTTGTGTGGATGGATTGTCAAAAGCTCTTTGATAAGTGCTAGACAGAAGGCTTGTTGATCAAATTAAGGCTCATGGTATTAAAGGGAGTGGGGGCAGCGTGGATGGGAAGTTGGGTAAAGGGCAGAAAACAGAGAGTAGCAGTTAATGGATGTTCTTCAGACTGGAGGGATGTAAACAGTGGTGTTCCCCAGGGTCAGTGTGGGGATCATTGCTCTTCTCAATATAGAGAAATTATCTGGGCTTGGGTATATGGGGCACAAGATCAAAATCTCCAGATGACAACAAAAAAGGGAGCAGAGCCAACTGTGAAGACTGTAAGTGACTGCAGTGTGATATACATAGGTTAGTAAATGGGGCAAGTAGATGTCAGCTGAAATTTAATGCAGAGAAATGTGAGGTGATAGATTTTGGGAGGAAATGTACATTAAATGGAAAAACTTTAAAAGGAGTAGAGAGATTTAGAGTTGCATGATTCTAGCTGACTTAGCAGGTTCGAGAGTCTGGTGTCAGAAATTTTAATACCTTATTAAGATATATAAGATGAGCAGATTCTCTGTCCTCTGCCATACCTTGTATTGACTCATCAATCAGAGTAAACATGCAAGTCCCGCGTGGCAACATTAACTGACACGAGGTCAACCCACTGGATGGAACCTCGTTGGCCTGAGCTTGATCTCCGGTGTCTCCAGTCCCAACTGCCCCTTACATCAGTCTCCCCTCACTTTTATATGCTTCAGTGATCCATCTCTGGCACCAGACTCTTCTTTGTCTTCTCTGCTGGGTTTTGGCAGTAAGCGAGGAAAAGACAGCTGGAACTTCTCTAATCTGTGATTTACAAGGACACTTTCTCTGGTTCCCAGCAGTTACTTTTCTTCAGTAATTTTCTCATTACCCCTAAAAGGTGACCTAAAAGAATCATTGAATGGTTGCAGCACAGGCCATTTGGCCTGTCCAGTCCATGCTGGCTTGAGCACTTCAGCTAATCACACTCCACCACCCTGCGATTTTTTCCCCCCTTCAGGTACTTATCCAATTCCTTTTCGAAAGCCACGATTGAATCTGTTTCCATCACCCTTTCAGGCAGTGCATTCGAGATCCTAACCACTCGCTGTGTAAAAATAGAGGTCTTTAAAATTATGAAAGGCTTTGATAGAGGAGAGAGTGTTTCCACTTGTGGGGAAGAGCAAAACTAGAGGCCATCAATATAAGATTGTGGGAAGAGCTTTCCGAGCTCCCAGAGCTGAAGATATACCAGGGTCTCCACACTGGGGAGAGTTCACCTGCGCAGGAAACGGATTCCCTGGTGTATCCCACCCACTGACATTGTGACTACGGGTATTTGATTGCACTCATTTCCTTTAAACCTATTTATAAAGAAAGAATTGCATTTATATAGCACTTTTCACGGCCACCAGACATCCCAAAGTACTTTTCAAATGTAGTCACTGTTGTAATGTAATGTAAGAAATGCAGCAGCCAATTTGTGCACAGCAAGCTCCCACAAACAGCAATGTGATAATGACTAGATACTGTTTTAGTTATGTTGATTAAGAGATAAATATCACCAGGACACCCGGGGATAACTCCTCTGCTCTTTGAAATGCCACAGGATCATTCACGTCCACTTGAAAGAGCAGACGGGTCTCCATTTAATGTCTCATCCGAAAGACGACACCTCTGACTGTGCAGCACTCCCTCAGTACTTCACTGCAGTGTCAGCCTTGATTTTTTGTGCTGAAGTCCTTTGAGTGGGACTTGAACCCACAACCTTCTGACTCAGATGCCACTCACTGAGCCAATTAAAATCTGAGCCAGTGGGTTGTGCAACAAAGAGCCTTTTGTCCATTGCCTCCCGTGACCTCAGGCCTGGAACAAGGAGCTGCACAAAGTCGCTGCCCTGCGGGTTACACAATCAGCCTAAGTCCCGCCCCTCGGGCTCCCCGAGTGGTTCGGCTCGCTCCCCATTGGTCTGAGCTACCGTCAATCATACCGTGGGCCTGAGTCACGTGTCCCTCCAGTACGCTCCGCCAAACTGAAGAAGCTCCGCTCGGGACCCGGATGGGCAGCTCTCAGGTTTGGATTTCCCTTTATTCTCTCCCTATCCCCGCTTCCCTCCCCTCCTCGCGATTCTCTACCGAATCGGAACATAGAAAACTCACTTTGCATCCGATCGCGACTCTCTAACGGCCTTTCCCCGGAAGGTCCCGCCCCGACTCCGGACCACAGGATCCGAGTGCGCAGGCGCAGCTCCGGGTGTGGCGGAGGGGCGGTTGGTGTCCTCTGGGCATGCGCAGTTATACCGCTGGCGACCGAGAGTGGGGCGCTGTGCCGGACCTGGTTACGGCGAATAATATAGCTGCATTTAAGGGGAAGTTAGATAAGCACATGAGGGAGAAAGGAATAGAAGGATATGTTGATGGGGTTAGATGAAGTATGATGGGAGGAGGCTTGTGTTCAACATAAACACTGGCATGGACCAGTTAGGCTGAATGGCCTGTCTCTATGCTGTAAATAGTAGGTAATACTTTCTATATATTGACTCACTACAGTGTTATAATACAGGTGTATTCAGATTACATTAAATGATATGCGAGTAGCACAACCTGGTTCCTTGACCCCGGAGCAATTGATTCCGACTCTCTCGGCTGCCTGCTCGGCTGTGGGCTTCCGGCCATCCCGACAATTCCAACTGTTGCAGGGAACAGGCTCTATCCTGATACTATTCGGCTGTCTGGGGCTGCACATTGGCATCTCTGTTCTTATCCACCAGTCACTGACCGTCCCATCTCCAAGCTGACTCTGTTCTTATCCATCAGTCACTGACCATCCCACCCCCAAGCTAACTGTGTTAACACCACAGACTAGCCATCCCACATAGGGAGACTCCCTCAACCTGTTCTCCTGGTTACAGGACGAGTTTGTCTCTCAGGATTGCGCACGGCTCGGTTATCTGTGCACCAGCTCACTTGTGACCTCGCATGCTGCCAGCAAGTCTAGTGCCCAAGCAGTTTGCAGTGTTATCAGGTCTTTAGGTATGTGGGTCTTTTAGCAACCAACTCCCTTACCTAGGTAAAGGGCTCCTCTCCTGACTTTGGGTGTTATCATTCCAAACGTCAACATTCTGTCTTTTAGCTTCAAACTGCCTTTATTCACACAGAGACAAGACTTAGCTCCTCACTCCAACCACTGACTGCTATGCTAAGAAATAAAGAAGGACTGGATTAATATAGTGCCTTTCACTACCTAAGGACGAGCCAATGAAGTACTTCTGAAGTGTACGCAGTGTTGTAACATAGGAAACGCAGCAGCCAATTTGTGCACAGCAAGCTCCCACAAACAGCAATGTGATAATGACAAAATAATCTTTTTTAATGATGTTGATTGATGTGATTTTTTTTGTTGATTGATGTGAACTCGCTGGTGTCTCAGCAGGTGTCTCAACTGATTAAATCTCTTCCCACAGACTGAGCAGATGAACGGCCATTTTCCAGTTTGACTGCATTGATGCCATTCCAGCTCAGAGGGGAAACTGAATCTCTTCCCACAGTGCCCACCTTTCCACGGCCTCTCCCCAATGTGACTGCGCTAGTGCCTCCTCTGGCTGGGCTGAAGGAGCGTCCACACACTTCTATTTTCTGGGGCTGTTGATATTCAGGCCCTGATGAATCCAGACAGATTTTGACATGATGATTACTTTGAGCCTCCCATCTACAAATCCTCCTCATGGAATACCCTGTCAAACAAGTTCAGACCAGTAATTACTGTAAGTGCAGGCGAGAAATTCAGAAGAGACAATTTTCTGCTACTCTATTTAGCTGGAGTACTGCATGCAGTTCTGGTCACCACGTTACAGGAAAGATGTCATTGCACTGGAGAGAGTACAGAGAAGATTTACGAGGATGTGGCCAGGACTGGAGAATTATAATCAAGAGGAAAGACTATATACAGGCTGGGGTTGTTTTCTTTGGAACAGGGGTGGCTATGGGAAGATTTAATTGAGTGTATAAAATTATGCAAGGCTTGATAGAGTGGATAGGAAGAACCTACTTCTCTGAACATAGAGGTCAATAACCAGGGGGCATAGATTCAAAATAATTGGTAGAAGGATTAGAGGGGAGTTGAGAAGAATTTTTTTCACCCAGAGGGTTAACAGGGTGTCTGAAGTGTTGGTAGAGACAGAGACACTCACCATGTTTAAAAAGTACTTGGATATGCAGATGTATAGGATTTACAGCACTGAAACAGGCCATTTGGCCCCTGAGGTCTGTGTCGGTGTTTATGCTCCACACGATGACTTCAATGGAGAGTGGAATTGGGCGGGGTGCAAAACCAGCATGGAACCAGATCCCGTCAGTTTCCCGACGGGCGGCTTAGATTAAAATTGACCAACATATTTCAGCTCGATGCTTAGCCCCAGCCAGTTTCAAACATCTTGCAGTCCTTATATAGGCTCTCAACCACAATGTAACTGAGGAGGTTATGTCACATGACATCACAGTGCAAACCATGGCAACACAGAGGAAAGTGGGTTTCACCAGTAGCTGAAGTGCAAATACTGAAATGCTCTCAACAAGGGGCAAGTTTGTTCACCGCTTACCAAAGTCTTTGAATCTGTGGACATCAAAATCATTTGTCAACACAACTCAGGTTTAAAACTCATCGGGATCTGTGGTGCTCAAAACCATTTGTTTCCAGAATTCAATTTGTAAATTGAGCCGAATCTGTGGAGACAGTGCTTAAATTCATCGAATAATAACCAAGGAGATATTTTTTCTTCACAATATCAGGGAAACGTCATTGAGGAGCCAAAGAATGACTTCAGGCTGTGAGTAAATGAAGGAAGGACGGAATTGTTCGTTCAGAATTAACCCAAGAACTGAAATGGTTTAACAGTGAGTTTTAGAAACATAGAAAAATAGGTGCTGGAGTAGGCCATTTGGCCCTTCGAGCCTGCACCACCATTCAATAAGATCATGGCTGATCATTCCCTCAGTACCCCTTTCCTGCTTTCTCTCCATACCTCTTGATCCCTTTAGCTGCAAGGGCCATATCTAACTCCCTCTTGAATATATCCAATGAACTGGCATCAACAACTCTCTGCGGCAGGGAATTCCATAGGTTAACAACTCTGAGTGAAGAAGTTTCTCCTCATCTCAGTCCTAAATGGCCTACCCCTTATCCTAAGTCAATGTCCCCTTGTTCTGGACTTCCCCAACATCGGGAACATTCTTCCCACATCTAACCTGTCCAGTCACGTCAGAATCTTATACGTTTCTATGAGATCACCTCTCAACCTTCTAAACTCCAGTGAATAAAGGCCCAGTTGATCCAGTCTCTCCTCATATGACAGTCCAGCCATCCCTGGAATCAGTCTGGTGAACCTTTGCTGCACTCCCTCAATAGCAAGAACGTCCTTCCTCAGATTAGGAGACCAAAACTAACACAATATTCCAGGTGAGGCCTCACCAAGGCCCTGTACAACTGCAGTAAGACCTCCCTGCTCCGATACTCAAATCCCCTAGCTATGAAGGCCAACATACCATTTGCCTTCTTCACCGTCTGCTGTACCTGCATGCCCACTTTCAGTGACTGATGAACCATGACACCCAGGTCTCGTCGCACCTCCCCTTTTCCTAATCTGCCGCCATCCAGATAATATTCTGCCTTCGTGTTTTTGCCCCCAAAATGGATAAACTCTCATTTATACACATTATACTGCATCTGCCGTGCATTTGCCCACTCACCTAACCTGTCTAAGTCACCTTGCAGCCTCTTAGCGTCCTCACAGCTCACACCGCCACCCAGTTTAGTGTCATCCGCAAACTTGGAGATATTACACTCAATTCCTTCATCAAAATCGTTAATGTATATTGTAAAGAGCTGGGGTCCCAGCACTGAGCCCTCCTGCACTCTACTAATCACTGCCTGCCATTCTGAAAAGGACCCGTTTATCCCGACTCTCTGCTTCCTGTCTGCCAACCAGTTCTCTATCCACGTCCGTACATTACCCCCAATACTATACGCTTTGATTTTGCACACCAATCTCTTGTGTGGGACCTTGTCAAAAGCCTTTTGAAAGTCCAAATACACCACATCCACTGGTTCTCCCTTGTCCACTCTGCTAGTTACATCCTCAAAAGATTCCAGAAGATTCGTCAAGCATGATTTCCCGTTCATAAATCTATGCTGACTTGGACCGATCCTGTCACTGCTTTCCAAATGCGCTGCTATTTCATCCTTAAATGATTGATTCCAATATTTTCCCCACTACTGATGTCAGGCTAACCGGTCTATAATTACCCGTTTTCTCTCTCCCTCCTTTTTTAAAAAGTGGTGTTACATTAGCTACCCTCCAGTCCACAGGAACTGATCCAGAGTCGATAGACTGTTGGAAAATGATCACCAATGCATCCACTATTTCGAGGGCCACTTCCTTAAGTACTCTGGGATGCAGACTATCAGGCCCCGGGGATTTATCGGCCTTCAATCCCATCAATTTCCCGAAAACACAATTTCCCGCCTAATAAGGATATCCTTCAGTTCTTCCTCCTAACTAGACCTACTGTCCCCTAATACAATCGGAAGGTTATTTGTGTCTTCCTTTGTGAAGACAGAACCGAAGTATTTGTTCAATTGGTCTGCCATTTCTTTGTTCCCCATTATATATTCACCTGAATCCGAACTGCAAGGGACCTACATTTGTCTTCACTAATCTTTTTCTCTTCACATATTTAAAGAAGCTTTTGCAGTCAGTTTTTATGTTCCCTGCAAGCTTCCTCTCATATTCTATTCTCCCCCTCTTAATTAAACCCTTAGTCTTCCTCTGTTGAATTCTAAATTTCTCCCAGTCTTCAGGTTTGTTGCTTTTTCTAGACAAATTATATGCCTCTTCCTTGGCTTTAACACTATCCTTAATTTCCATTGTTGGCCATGGTTAAGCCACCTTCCCAGTTTTATTTTTACTCCAGATAGGGATGTACAATTGCTGAAGTTCATCCACGTGATCTTTAAATGTTTGCCATTGCTTATCCACCGTCAACCCTTTAAGTATCCTTTGCCAGTCTATTCTAGCCAATTCACGCCTCATACCGTCGAAGTTACGTTTCCTTAAGTTCAGGAACCTAGTCTCTAAATTAACTGTGTCACTCTCCATCTTAATAAAGAATTCTACCATATTATGGTCACTCTTCCCCAAAGGGCCTCGCACAACAAGATTGCTAATTAGTCCCTTCTCATTACACATCACCCAGTCGAGGATGGCCAGCTCTCTAGTTGGTTCCTCGATATATTGGTCTAGAAAACTGTCCTTAATACACTCCAGGAAATCCTCCTCCACCGCATTGCTACCAGTTTGGTTAGCCCAATCAATATGTAGATTAAAGTCGCCCATGATAACTGCTGTACCTTTATTGCACATATTCCTTATTTCTTCTTTGATGCTGTCCCCAACCTCACTACGACTATTTGGTGGTCTGTACACAACTCCCACTAGCGATTTCTGCCCTTTGGAATTCCGCAGCTCCACCCATACCGATTCCACATCATCCAGGCTAATGTCCCTCCTTACTATTGCATTAATTTCTTCTTTAACCAGCAACGCCACCCCGCCTCCTTTTCCTTTCTGTCAAGGAAATAAAGGAGAGTATCAAATTAAAAACCAATGCGTATAAGGTGGCCAAGGTTAGTGGGAAAGTAGAAGATTGGGAAAATTTTAAACAACAGCAAAGAATGACTAAGAAAGCAATAAAGAAAGGAAAGATAGATTACGAAGTTAAACTTGCGCAAAACATAAAAACAGATAGTAAAAGCTTTTACCGATATATAAAACGGAAAAGAGTGACTAAAGTAAATGTTGGTCCCTTAGAAGATGAGAAGGGGGATTTAATAATGGGAAATGTGGAAATGGCCGAGACTTTAAACAATTATTTTGCTTCGGTCTTCACAGTGGAAGACACAAAAACCATGCCAAAAATTGCTGGTCACAGGAATGTGGGAAGGGAGGACCTTGAGATAATCACTATCACTAGGGTGGGTAGTGCTGGACAGGCTAATGGGACTCAAGGTAGACAAGTCCCCTGGTCCTGATGAAATGCATCCCAGGGTATTAAAAGAGATGGCGGAAGTTATAGCAGATGCATTCGTTACAATCTACCAAAATTCTCTGGACTCTGAGGAGGTACCAGCGGATTGGAAAGCAGCTAATGTAGCGCCTCTGTTTAAAAAAGAGGGCAGACAAAAGGCAGGTAACTATAGGCCGGTTAGTTTAATATCTGTAGTGGGGAAAATGCTTGAAGCTATCATTAAGGAAGAAATAGCGGGACATCTAGATAGGAATAGTGCAATCAAGCAGACGCAACATGGATTCATGAAGGGGAAATCACGTGTAACTAATTTACTGGAATTCTTTGAGGATATAACGAGCATGGTGGATAGAGGTGTACCGATGGATGTGGTGTATTTAGATTTCCAAAAGGCATTCGATAAGGTGCCACACAAAAGGTTACTGCAGAAGATAAAGGTACGCGGAGTCAGAGGAAATGTATTAGCACAGATAGAGAATTGGCTGGCTAACAGAAAGCAGAGAGTCGGGATAAATGGGTCCTTTTCGGGTTGGAAATCGGTGGTTAGTGGTGTGCCACAGGGATCGGTGCTGGGACCACAACTGTTTACAATATACATAGATGACCTGGAAGAGGGGACAGAGTGTAGTGTAACAAAATTTGCAGATGACACAAAGATTAGTGGGAAAGCGGGTTGTGTAGAGGACACAGAGAGGCTGCAAAGAGATTTAGATAGGTTAAGCGAATGGGCTAAGGTTTGGCAGATGGAATACAATGTCGTAAAATGTGAGGTCATCCACCTTGGGGAAAAAAACAGTAAAAAGGAGTATTATTTGAATGGGGAGAAATTACAACATGCTGCGGTGCAGAGGGACCTGGGGGTCCTTGTGCATGAAACTCTTTTAGAGTCTACCTGTAAAACAAAAAAAAAACATTAAACCGTGCCACCCGCCCTGGATGACACAGCAGACATTTACAAGGCCCTTTTTTTTTTTCCTTTTTTGTGTTTTTTTTTCGTGTTTTTCTTTTCTTTTTTTTTGGGCGCTAAAATCACATTTTTTCCAGTGCCCCCTATAAAAGGGGAGGGGGACACTAAAAGCACCGGCAATTAAAACAAATTAAACTTTAAAACGTAAAATCAAATTAAAATTTGGTTGCCGGGCGTGATGATGCACTCCAGTCCCTCCGGTGCCCACCTCTCGCGGAAGGCCACGAGCGTACCGGTGGACACCGCGTGCTCCATCTCCAAGGACACCCTGGACCGGATGTAAGAGCGGAAGAGAGGCAGGCAGTCAGGTTGAACGACCCCCTCAACCGCCCGCTGCCTGGACCGGCTGATGGTCCTTGTGCATGAAACTCTTTTAGAGTCTACCTATAAAACATAAAACATTAAACCGTGCCACCCGACCTGGATGACACACCAGACATTTACAAGGCCCTTTTTTTGGTTTTTTTTGCGTTTTTCTTTTTTTTTGGGGCGCTAAAATCAAATTTTTTCCCCAGTGCCCCCTATAAAAAGGGAGGGGGACACTAAAAGCACCGGCAATTAAAACAAATTAAACTTTAAAACGTAAAATCAAATTAAAATTTGGTTGCCGGGCGTGATGATGCACTCCAGTCCCTCCGGTGCCCACCTCTCGCGGAAGGCTACGAGCGTACCAGTGGACACCGCGTGCTCCATCTCCAAGGACACCTTGGACCGGATGTAAGAGCGGAAGAGAGGCAGGCAGTCAGGTTGAACGACCCCCTCGACCGCCCGCTGCCTGGACCGGCTGATGGTCCTTGTGCATGAAACTCTTTTAAGTTAGTTTGCAGGTGCAACAGGTAATCAGGAAGGTGAATGGAATGTTGGCCTTCATTGCGAGAGGGATGGAGTTCAAAAGCAGGGAGGTCCTGCTGCAACTGTATAGGGTATTGGTGAAGACGCACCTGGAGTACTGCGTGCAGTTTTGGTCACCTTACTTAAGGAAGGATATACTAGCTTTGGAGGGGGTACAGAGACGATTCATTAGCCTGATTCTGGAGATGAGGAGGTTACCTTATGATGATAGATTGAGTAGACTGGGTCTTTACTCGTTGGAGTTCAGAAGGATGCGGAATGATCTTATAGAAGCATTTAAAATAATGAAAGGGATAGACAAGATAGAGGCAGAGAGGTTGTTTCCACTGGTCGGGGAGACGAGAACTAGGGGGCACAGCCTCAAAATACGGGAGAGCCAATTTAAAACTGAGTTGAGAAGGAATTTCTTCTCCCAGAGGGTTGTGAATCTGTGGAATTCTCTGCCCAAGGAAGCAGTTGAGGCTAGCTCATTGAATGTATTCAAATCACAGATAGATAGATTTTTAACCAATAAGGGAATTCAAGGTTACGGGGAGCGGGCGGGTGAGTGAAGCCGAGTCCATGGCCAGATCAGCCATGATCTTGTTGAATGGCGGAGCAGGCTCGAGGGGCTAGATGGCCTACTCCTGTTCCTATTTCTTATGTTCTTATGTTCTATTCTTCCTAAATGCTGAATACCCTTGGATGTTGAGTTCCTAGCCTTGGTCACCCTGGAGCCATATTCTCCGTGATGCCAATTACATCAGACCCATTAACTGCTATCTGCGCAGTTAATTCGTCCACCTTATTCCGAATACTCCTCGCATTGAGGCACAGAGCCTTCAGGCTTGTCTTTTTAACACACTTTGCCCCTTTAGAATTTTGCTGTAATGTGGCCCTTTTTGTTTTTTGCCTTGAGTTTCTCTGCCCTCCATTTTTACTATTCTCCTTTCTATCTTTTGCTTCTGACTCCATTTTATTTCCCTCTGGATCTCCCTGCATAGGTTCCCATCCCCCTGCCATATTAGTTTAACTCCTTCCCAACAGCATTAGCAAACTCCCCCTAGGACATTGGTTCTGGTCCTGCCCAGGTACAGACCGTCCGGTTTGTACTGGTCCCACCTCCCCCAGAACCGGTTCCAATGCCCCAGGAATTTGAATCCCTCCCTCTGCACCACTGCTCAAGCCATTTATTCATCTGAGCTATCCTGCGATTCCTACTCTGACTAGCACGTGGCACTGGTAGCAATCCTGAAATTACTACTTTTGTAGTCCTACTTTTTAATTTAACTCCTAGCTCCCTAAATTTGTCTCCTTGGACCTCATCCCATTTTTTTACCGATATCGTTGGTACCTATATGCACCACGACAACTGGCTGTTCACCCTCCCTTTTCAGAATGTCCTGCACCAAGACATCCTTGACCCTTGCACCAGGGAGGCAACATACCATCCTGGAGTCTCGGTTGCGGCCGCAGAAACACCTGTCTATTCCCCTTACAATTGAATTCCCGATCACTATCGCTCTCCCACTCTTTTTCTTGCCCTCCTGTGCAGCAGAGCCAGCCACGGTGCCATGAACTTGGCTGCTGCTGCTGCTGCTGCTCTCCCCTGATGAGTCATCCCCCTCAACAGTACTCAAAGGTGTATCTGTTTTGCAGGGGGATGACCACAGGGGATCCCTGCACTATCTTCCGTGCACTGCTCTTCCTGTTGGTCCTCCATTCCCTATCTGGCTGTGGACCCTTTACCTGCGGTAAGACCAACTCGTTAAATGTGCTATTCACATCATTCTCAGCATCGTGCATGCTCCAGAGTGAATCCACCTGCAGCTCCAGTTCCGCAGTGCGGTCTGTCAGGATCTGCAGGCGGATGCACTTCCCGCACACGTAGTCGTCAGGGATACTGGAAACGTCCCTGACTTCCCACATAGTACAGGAGGAGCATAACACGTGTCCGAGCTCTCCTGCCATGACTTAACCCTTTGATGAACTTAATTTGGCAACAACAATGTTAAAATGTTACTTACTGATAAAGAAAAGAAAAAGAAAAACTACTCACCAATCACCAGCCAATCACTTACCCCCTTGGCTGTGACGTCACCTTTCGATTTCTTTCTTCTACTTTTTTGCCTCCCTGCTGCAGCTGCACCAGCTGGGCCTTTCCGATGCTGGGCCTTAAGTAGGCCGCCTCGATCTCCCCGCTCCGCGTCTCGCCGACTCCCGAGCCTTTCCGATGCTGGGCCTTAAGTAGGCCGCCTCGATCTCCCCGCTCCGCCTCTCGCCGACTCCCGAGCCTTTCCGATGCTGGGCCTTAAGTAGGCCATCTTGATCTCCGCCTCTCGCCGACTCCCTTCAGATTGAACAGGAAGTCACAGCAAATAAAACAAGGACAGGGAGATGGTGCTGAAGAGCGAGCAATGCCTCCCTGCTGCCCAGTTCCCATGGGAATGAACATAAGAACATTACATAAGAAATAGGAACAGAGTATGTCCTACGGCCCCTCGAGCCTGCTCTGCCATTCAATAAGATCATGGCTGATCTGATCATGGACTCGGCTCCACTTCCCTGCCCGCTCCCCATAACCACCTTATCGTTTAAGAAACTGTCTATCACTGTCTTAAATTTATTCAATGTCCCGGCTTCCACAGCTCTCTGAGGCAGCTAATTCCACAGATTTACAACTCTCTGGAGAGAAGAAATTTCTCCTCATATTTGTTTTAAATGGGCGGCCTCTTATTCTAAGATTGTGCCCTCCAGTTCTAGTCTCCCCTATCAGTGGAAGCATCCTCTCTGTATCCACCTTGTCAAGCCCCCTCATAATCTTATACGTTTCGATAAGATCACCTCTCATTCTTCTGAATTCCAATGAGTAGAGGCCCAACCTACTCAACCTTTCCTCATAAGTCAAGCCCCTCATCCCCGAAATCAACCTAGTGAACCTTCTCTGAACTGCCTCCAAAGCAAGTATATCCTTTTGTAAATATGCAAACGAAAACTGCATGCAGTATTCCAGGTGTAGCCTCACCAATACCTTATATAGCTGTAGTAAGACTTCCATGCTTTTCTCCTCCATCCCCTTTGCAATAAAGGCCAAGATACCATTGGCCTTCCTGATCACTTGCTGTACCTGCACACAATCTTTTGTGTTTCATGCACAAGTACCCCCAGGTCCTGCTGTACTGCGGCACTTTGCAATCTTTCTCCGTTTAAATAATAACTTGCCCTTTGATTTTTTTTTCTGCCAAAGTGCAACATTATACTCCATCTGCCAAATTTTTGCCCACTCACTCAGCCTGTATATGTCCTTTTGCAGATTTTTTGTGTCCTCCTCACACACTGCTTTTCCTCCCATCTTTGTATCGTCAACAAACTTGGCTATGTTACACTCAGTCCCTTCTTCCAAGTTGTTACTATAGATTGTAAATAGTTGGGGCACCAGCACTGATCCCTGCGGCACCCCACTAGTTACTGGTTGCCAACCAATGAACCATTTATCCTGACTCTCTGTTCTGTTAGTTAGCCAATCTGCTATCTATGCTAATATATTACCCCAAACCCCATGAACTTTTATCTTGTGCAGTAACCTTTTATGTAGCACCTTGTCAAATGCCTTCTGGAAGTCCAAATACACCACATCCACTGGTTCCCCCTTATCCACCCTGTTAGTTACATCCTCAAAGAACTCCAGCAAATTTGTCAAACATGACTTTCCCTTCATAAATCCATGCTGACTTTGTCTGACCGAATTTTGCTTTTCCAAATGTCCTGCTACTGCTTCTTTAATTATGGACTCCAACATTTTCCCAACCACAGATGTTAGGATAACTGGTCTATAGTTTCCTGCTTTTTGTCTGCCTCCATTTTTAAATAGGGGCATTACATTTGCAGTTTTCCAATCAGCTGGGACCTCTCCAGAATCCAGGGAATTTTGGTACGTTACAACCAATGCATCCACAATCCCTGCCGCTTCTTCTCTTAAGACCCTAGGATGCAAGCCATCAGGTCCAGGGGATTTATCTGCCTTTAGTCCCATTATCTTACTGAGCACCACCTCCTTAGTGATTGTGATTATGTTAAGTTCCTCCCCCCCCATAGTCCCTAGGGCTATATTGTTAGTGTCCTCTACCGTAAAGACTGATACAAAATATTTGTTCAGAGTTTCTGCCATCTCCATGTTCCCCATTACTAATTCCCCGGTCTCGTCCTCTAAGGGACCAACGTTTACTTTAGCTACCCTTTTCCTTTTTATATACCTATAGAAACTCTTGCTATCTGTTTTTATACTTTGCAAAGATTTACTTTCATAGTCTATCTTCCCTTTCTTAATCATTTTTTTAGTCGTTCTTTGCTTGCTTTTAAAAGCTTCCCAGTCTTCTGTCCTCCCACTAGTTTTGGCCACTTTGTATGCCCTTGTTTTTAATTGGATACTATCCTTTATTTCTTTAGTTAGCCACGGATGGCTCTCTTTTCTTACACCCTTTCCTCCTCATTGGAATATATTTTTCTTGAAATATCTCCTTAAATGTACATCACTGTTCATCAACCGTCCTACACTTTAATCTATTTTCCCAGTCCACTTTACCCAACTCTGCCCTCATACATTCATGGTCTCCTTTATTTAAGCTTAGTACGCTGGTTAGATATCCAACTTTCTCACTCTCCATCTGAATTTGAAATTCAATCATGCTATGATCACTCATTCCGAGGGGATCCTTTACTGGGAGATTGTTTATTAATCCTATCTCATTACACAGGACCAGATCCAAGATAGCCTGCCCCCTGGTTGGTTCCATTACATACTGCTCAAGGAACCCGTCCTTTTCGCACTCTATGAACTCTTCCTCAAAGGTACTCTGACCAATTTGATTTGTCCAATCAATATGGAGGTTAAAATCACCCATGATTATTGCTGTTCCCTTTTTACAAGCCCCCACTATTTCCTGGTTTATGCTCCAACAGAGTTGCTACTGTTAGGGGCCTATAGACTACGCCCACCAGTGACTTTTTCCCCTTATTATTCCTTATCTCCATCCAAACTGTTTCAACACCCTTATCATTTGAGCCAATATCGTTTCTCACTATCGCAGTAATTCCACTCTTTATCAATAGAGCTGCTACTCCTCTTCCTTTCGGTCTGTCCTTCCGGATTGTCAAGTACCCCTGAATATTTAATTCCCAGTCCTGGTCACCTTGCAACCACGTCTCTGTAATGGCTATCAGATCATACTCATTTGTCTCAATTTGTGCCATCAACTCATCTATCTTGTTACAAATGCTACGTGCATTTAGACAAAGTGCCTTTGTTTTTTTTTACCCTTTTTTCCTGCTCGTTTCCTATCTCCTTCAAACTCACTTTCTTTATTTTTGCTTTCTAATTCCAGCTTTACTCCCCTCCCTACTGAATCTAGTTTCAGGTTCCCATCCCCCTGCCTAGCTAGTTTAAACCCTCCCCAACAGCACTAGCACACCCCACCCCCCGCGAGGATATTGGTCCCGGCTCTATTGAGGTGCAACCCATCCGGCTTGTACAGGTCCCACCTCCCCCAGCAGTCCCAATGCCTCAGGAAACTAAAGCCCTCCCACCTGCACCATCTCTCCAGCCACGTATTCATCTGCTCTATCCTCCTATTTCTGTACTCACTAGCTCGTGGCAGTGGGAGTAATCAGGAGATTACTACCATTGAGGTTCTGCTTTTTAATATCTCTCCTCGCTCACTAAACTCTGCCTGCAGGAACTCATCCCTCTTCCTACCGATGTGGAGCACGACCTCTGGCTGTTCACCCTCTCCCCCAGAATGCCCTTCAGCCGCTCAGTGCCATCCTTGACCCTGGCACCAGGGAAGCAACATACCATCCTGGAGTCACGTCTGTGGCCGCAGAAACGCTTGTCTGCTCCCCTGACTATTGAATCTCTTACCATGATAGCTCTTCCATTCTTCTCCCCCCGTGCAGCTGAGCCATCGGTGGTGCCGTGGACTTGGCTCTGGCTGCACTGCCCAGAGCCACCATCGCCCCCCACTGGTACTCAGAACAGAGTACCGGTTGGAGAGCAAGATGGACTCAGTGGACTCCTACACTACCTGCATAGTCCTCTTCTGTCTGGCGATCACCCACTCCCTCTCTGCCTGCAAACTCTTAGGCTGTGGGGTGACCGCCTCTAGAAATGTGCTATCCACATTGCTCTCAGTCTCATGGATGCACTGCAGTGACCCCAACTACTGCTCAAGCTCCAAAACATGGAGCTCGAGTTGGTGCAGACGGAGACACCTCCCGCACACATGGTCGCCCGACTGCGCGAAGCACCTGGGACTTCCCACATGCCACAGGATGTGCAATCCACGGGACTGAGCTGCCTGCCATCCCTCTAGTTACACTCGCAACTATCGAGTAGAACTAAATTCTAAACCTTAGCACAACACACCCAGCTGCTATTCAGCAAACAGCCGATTTAATTAACTGGCTCTCCTTAGATAATAAAAATCACATATATTTACTGGCAGATGCTACTTACAACAATGCCAAAGGTTTCCTACCGAAAGAAAAAAGAAAAATACTTACCAAACCACCAGCCAATCACTTACCCACTTGGCTGTGATGTCACACTTCGATTTTGATTTTTTTTTAAACCCTCTGTCCCTGCACCAGCTGGCTCCTCCGCCTCTCGGGCCCCTTTTATGGGCCTCTCGATCCTCGCGCTTCTTCCCTTTGGGGTAAGACTCAGGTAATCCTGGAGTGATGGAAATGGGTCATTGGCCCGGTGTTAATTGTCTCCCGTCTTACTGCCCATCATGAGCAGCCAGGGAGAATCAGCACCTTAATCTCCAGGCGTCAGAAGGAATTGAAGTGCTGTAAACAACAAGGCTGCGGACCAAGAGCTGGTGCGTAGGATTAGGCAGGATGGCTCTTCTTTGGCCTGCACAACCTGAATGACAAGTGCTCGGACCAACAGGAAACACCCAAGCGAGTGAGCTGGCGGCAGGTCCTCCAACCAATACGCTGTCCCCAGGTGAGAGCAGCTGAGTGAGCACAGAGCTGGGGCTGGAATCTGGGAGAGGGGCCACAGTGAGCACAGAGCTGGGGCTGGAATCTGGGAGAGGGGCCACAGTGAGCACAGAGCTGGGGCTGGAATCTGGGAGAGGGGCCACAGTGAGCACAGAGCTGGGGCTGGAATCTGGGAGAGGGGCCACAGTGAGCACAGAGCTGGAGCTGGAATCTGGGAGAGGGGCCACAGTGAGCACAGAGCTGGGGCTGGAATCTGGGAGAGGGGCCACAGTGAGCAGAGCTGGGGCTGGAATCTGGGAGAGGGGCCACAGTGAGCACAGAGCTGGGGCTGGAATCTGGGAGAGGGGCCACAGTGAGCACAGAGCTGGGGCTGGAATCTGGGAGAGGGGCCACAGTGAGCAGCCTTTCAAAGGGCCAGAGGGACAGCAGCTTCACAACACAAGCTTATTCCAAAACACATGTCCTGCTCATCACCTTCTCATGGGCAATTAGGGATGAGTAATAAATTCTGGCCGTGCCAGCAATGCCTGCATCCCATGAACAAATAAAAAAAGCTCACAAGAACACATTTTCTTTCCAGGGTTTATTAAGAGTGCTGCATAACACAGATTGGGTGATAATTCCCTCAATTTGGAGAACAGTAGTACAGTAGATTTGCACGCCATCTTCTCGAGTCTGTTCCAACCGACAATGGCTTAAGTGGCCTGTTCTTATACACAAGCTTGGTTACTGGTCAGGAAATGGGATTGTTTGGCCCAGTCTGTTGACCGGCTCCTGAACTCGTGCTAATTCGGGGAATTTAGTCCAGTTGTGACCAGATGATAACCACGAGCTCATCTGGTTATCACACCTATACGGTCCGTGAGGTTATTAAATTCACATGCAGACGTTGTGCCTTTACTTGTCTGGCACTTCATCCCAGAACACGGGTACAGGGCCTCAGTAATGTGTCATTCATCAGAACAAGAAAAAGTACAATACAAAAGCAAAATACAGCTGATGCTGGAATCTGAAATAAAGACAGAAAATGCTGGAAACACTGTGGGTCAGGCAGCATCTAGGGAGAGAGAAACAGAGATAACGTTTCAGGTTGATGACCCTTCATCAAAATTGGAAAAAGTTGAGATGTAACAGGTTTTTAAACAAGTGGCGGATGGAGGGGAGGAAAGAACAAAAGGGTAGGTCTGTGATGGGGTGAAAGGCAGAAGAGATTAAGAGACCAAAGGGATAATGGTGCAAGGCTAAAGGAGATGGTAATGGGACAAGTTAAGAAACAAAAGACGAGTCTAGATAGGGTGTAAATGGAGATGGCAGAATCATCAACAGCTGCTGTGGGAAAGGGGAAAAAAACAAAAAAATTATTGGCAGAGGTTATAGTTTTAAATTGTTGAACTCGATGTTGAGTCCAGAAGTGTCGAAACAAAAGATGAAGTACTGTTCCTCGAGCTTGCGTTGGGCATCGTTGGAACAGTGCAAGAGGCCGAGGATGGAGCGGTCAGGGTCAGAGTGGTGCTGAGAATTAAAGTGACAGGTGACCGGAAACTCAGGGTCACGCTATCGGACTGAACGGAGGTGCTTTGCAAAGTGGTCACCCAATCTGCATTTGGTCTCCCCAATATAGAGGAGATTGCATCGTGAGCAGCGAATACAGTATACCAAATTGAAAGAAGTACAAGTAAATCTGTTTCACCTGGAAGGAGTGTTTGGGGCCCTGAAGGTAAAAGGGCGGGTGTTGCATCAACTGCGCTTGCACAGGAGGTGCCATGGAAAGTGGAGGGGCTGCTGGGAGTGATCGAGGAGTGGACCAGGGTGTTGCGGAGCGGTCCTTTCGAAGTGCTGAAAGAGGAGGGGAGGGGAAAATGTGTTTGGTGGTAGGATCACGCTGGAGGTGGCGGAAATAATGGAGGATGATCCGTTGAAAATGGAGGCTGGTGGGATGAAAGGTGAGGGCAAGGGGAACCCCATCATGGTTCTGGGAGGGAGGGGAAGGGGTGAAAGCAGAAGTGCGGGAAATGGAACGGACAAGGTTGAGGGCCATATTAACCACGGTAGAGGGGAATCCTCAAGTTCGACATATCGATGGCACTAGTATTGAAGGAGGCATTGTCAGAGACGGAGAAACTGGGAGAATGGAATGGAGTCCTTACAGGGTGCGGGGTGGGAGGAAGTGTAGTCCAGGTAGCTGTGGGAGTCAGTGGGCTTATAGTGAGTACAACAACGTACTGATCAGCCTAACAGACACATATTTATGGGGCCATAAATATAAAATAGTCACTAATAAATCCAGTAGGGAATTCAGGAGAAAGTTCTTTACCCAGAGTGATGTGGATGTGGAACTCACTGCCACTACTTGAGGCAGATAGCATCGATGCATTTAAGGTTCTATGTTGATCAGGTTCTATGAAGTAGGGTGGGAAGAGGCTCATGTGGCATGTAAAGCCCAGCATGGACTTGTTGGGCTGAATGGCCCGTTTCTGCGCTATTCATTTCATTTAATACCGTGAAAGGTCAAATGAAGGGAACCATCAGCTCAACAGTTTGAAAGATTAACAAACTATATAAAACATTTTCCATGTTCACGTTGCCCCAGCTGCTGACAGCGCCCTGTGCTACAGAGCAGGGTGAACTCATTGGTGTCTCAACAGACGGGATGAATCAGTGAATCCCTTCCCACACACGGGCATTCGAACGGCCAACTGCAGTGTGATAGTGCTGGTGTATCATCAGACTATTGGAGCTCTTAACACTCTTCCCACACATGGATCATTTGAATGGCATCGCATCAGTGTGAACTCGCTGGTGTTCCTTCAGATTCCCAGAGCTTTTAAAGCTCTTCCCACAGTCATAACATGTAAACGGCCTCTCATCAGTGTGAATTTGCTGGTGTCTTAGCAGGTGGGATGAATCAGTGAATCCCTTCCCACACACGGAGCAAGTGAATGGCCTCTCCCCGGTGTGAACTCGCTGGTGTCTCTTCAAACCCATGGAGCTTTTAATGCTCTTCCCACAGTCAGAACACGTAAACGGTCTCTCATCAGTATGAACTCGTTGGTGTCCCTTCAGCTCCCCAGAGCTTTTAAAGCTCTTCCCACAATCAGAACATGTAAACGGCCTCTCATCAGTGTGAACAAGCTGATGTTTCTTCAGATCTCCAGAGCTTTTAAAGCTCTTCCCACAATCAGAACATGTGAATGGTCTCTCATCAGAGTGAACAAGCTGGTGTTTCTTCAGATCACCAGAGCTTTTAAAGCTCTTTCCACAATCAGGACATGTGAACGGTCTCTCATCAGAGTGAACAAGCTGGTGTTTCTTCAGCTCCCCAGAGCTTTTAAAGCTCTTCCCACAATCAGGACATGTGAACGGACTATCATCAGTGTGAACAAGCTGGTGACGCTTCAGATCCCCAGAGCTTTTAAAGCTCTTCCCACAGTTAGAACACTGAAATGGTTTCTCATCAGTGTGAACTCGCTGGTGTGTCTGCAGGTAGGATGAATAAACAAATCCCTTCCCACACACTGAGCAGGTAAAAGGACTGTCCCCGGTGTGACTGTGCCGATGAACTTCCATTGCAGACGGGGAACTGAATCCCTTCCCACTTTTACCCGGTTTCACTCCGGTGTGATGGTGCGCATGTCTCGCCAGGTCAGGCGATTGGCTGAATCCAGGTCCATTGACGATCGCTGCTCTCCCCTTCCATGTGCAAAGGCCGATGATATTCAGGTCCTGATGAATCGAGCGACTCGGTCAGATCTTGACGTGATGTTTGGTCTGAGCTTCCTGTCTTTAAATGCTCCACTTCTAAAACCCTGTAACAGAAGTGTAGAGCGGGGTAAGAGGGAGAATACTGTCTCATGTCTCCCTTTCCCAGCCCAGGGGCAGTGAAGATGTTTTCAGGCTCAGCTGCCGCACAGGTTGGTTGAAACGATCAACAGTAATGGCAGCTGCAATAGAATGATAGGAACTGTAAACTAAAGGGCACAATCCTAAAGGGATGCATGAAGAGAGAGAGAGCTGGGGTTGTATGTGCACAAATCATTGCAAGCAGCAGGACAGGTTGAAAAAGTGGTTAAAAAAGTTTACGGGATACTGGACTTCATGAATAGAGGTATTGAGTACAAAAGCGGGAAAATTATGATGAACCTGCATAAAACATTGGTTCAGCTTCAACTGGAGTATTGTGTCCAATTCTGAGCACCGCACTTTAGGAAGGATGTGAAGGCCTCAGAGAGGGTGCAGAAAAGATTTACGAGAATGATTCCAGAGATGAGGGACTTCAGTTATGTGGAGAAGCTGGGGTTGTTCTCCTTGGAGCAGAGAAAGTTGAGAGGAGATTTGATCAAGCTGTTCAAAATCATGAGGGGTCCGGACAGAGAGAAACTGTTCCCATTGGCAAAAGGTTCGAGAAGCAGAGGACACAGATTTAAGGGGAATGGCAGAAGAACCAAAGAACATAAGAATTAGGAACAGGAGTAGGCCATCTAGCCCTTCGAGCCTGCTCCGCCATTCAAAAAGATCGTGGCTGATCTGGCCATGGACTCAGCTCCACTTTCCCGCCCGCTCCCCATAACCCTTAATTTTCTTATTGGTTAAAAATTTATCTTTCTGTGATTTGAATACATTCAATGAGCTAGCCTCAACTGCTTCCCTGGACAGAGAATTCCACAGATTCACAATCCTCTGGGAGAAGAAATTCCTTCTCAACTCGGTTTTAAATTGGCTCCCCCGTATTTCCTTAAGTAAGGTGACCAAAACTGCACGCAGTATTCCAGGTACGGCCTCACCAATACCCTGTACAGTTGCAGCAGGACCTCTCTGCTTTTGAACTCCATCCCTCTCGCAATGAAGGCCAACATTCCATTCGCCTTCCTGATTACTTGCAAACTAATTTTTTGGGATTCATGCACAAGGACCCTAGGTCCCTCTGCACTGCAGCATGTTGTAATTTCTCCCCATTCAAATAATATTCCCTTTTAGTGTTTTTTTTCCAAGGTGACATAAGAAAAAACTTTTACACAACGAGTGGTTAGGACCTGGAATGCAGTGCCTGAAAGGTTGGTGGAGGCAGACTCAATCACAGCTTTCAAAAGGGAATTAGGTAAGTACCTGCCGGGAGTGGGACTAGCTGAGGTGCTGTTGCAGAGGGCCAGGGGTTCGATGGGCTGAATGGCCTTCCTCTGTGATATCATCATTCTGAATACCCACAAGCCCCCGCGCTGGGTTGCGTCGGCGCCAGGCCCATATCGCGCATGCTCAGCACGCACACAGCCGGAGAGACCGGATCACTGGCGGAAAGTGAGTTTTATGATTTTTTAAAATTTATAAATAGCGGAGAGAAGCGCGGGCGGGGAGATGAATAAAAATAAAATACAAACCGCAGCGTCCGAGCGCCTCCGGCACCAAGCGCAGCATCGGAACGGCCACAGCACAGGGTCTCCTGCTGGGAGCGGAGTGGGCCACGTGATCCATTCTACGGCAGTGACTGACGTGAGGTCCGACCAATAGGGGGCGAGTGGGCGTCACTTGGAGAACTGTGTTGGCGGCGGGTCCTCCAGCCAATCAGGGAGCCTGAAGGGCGGGACCTCCGCCGCCTACTTCACCCACTGCTCAGACAGGTATAATGCAGCAGAGGGTGCTCTTCTGAGTCTGTGGCTCAGACATGGAATCCTAGAATGGTTCATCATCATCATAGGTGGTCCCTTGAACTAGGATGACTTGCTTCCACGAGTTCACAGATGTTTCGATGAAGGACCCGATGCTCCAGTCCTGAACTCCAATTGAGGGGGTGGAAGATGTCTGTGCATGAATTTTTTTAACGTGTGGTAACCGTTGCACACCAGCCACCACACAGGTTTGACAGACCTAGGTCTTGGTCCAGTGGCAAGACGACTGGAGACCAGCTCTGCTGCACAGACCTAGTGTGCACACATATCACAGTGTGGGCTGGCCTGTGCTGCCCCTGGGCCCTCGGCTCTTCTGGGCCCTGTACCCTCATCTGTCGCACCTCCGCCACGATCTCTCGCCGCTTATCCGCCCCGACCTTCCCACTCCTCTGTACCTGGGCCCTGCCGATGTTCCTGCCCACGCTCCAAAACGGCGACCAGGGTTTTGATGACGTCACCCAGTTGCCCATCTCAAAATCGGCGCACACTTGGAGCAGCTTGTGCTGGAGTGTTACAGCACCGAGGGAGGCCATTCAGCCCTTCGAGCCCATGCTGGTGCGCTGCAAGACCATCTCAGCTAGTCCCACTCCCCCGCCCTTTCCCTGGAGCCCTGCAATTTTTTTCCCTTCGAATCATGTGCCAGCCGAAAAAGAGTTATCTCACCTTCCAGCACGAGGTCTGTAGCCCTGTAGATTACGGCTCTTTAAGTTCACATCTAACTACCTTGGAGGATGAGACTGGAGAATTAATAATGAAGAACAGGGAAATGGCAGAAACGTTGAACAAATATTTTGTATCGGTCTTCACGGTAGAAGACCCTAAAAACATCCCAATAGTGAATAATCAAGGGGGTTTAGGTAGGGAGGAACTTAATACAATCACTATCACTACTGAAGTACTACTAGGTAAAATAATGGGACTAAAGGCGCACAAGACCCCTTCACCTGATGCCTTACACCCTAGGGTCTTCAGAGAAGTGGCTGCAGAGATTGTGGATGCATTGATTGTAAGCTAACAAAATTCCCTGCATTCTAGGGCAGTTCCAGCAGATTGGAAAACCCCAAATGTAATGCCCCTATTTAAAAAAAGGAGGCAGACAAAATGCAGGAAACTATAGACTAGTTAGCCTAACATCTGTCGTTGGGAAAATGCTGGAGTCCATTATTAAGGAAGCAGTAATGGGACATTTGGAAAAGCATGATTCGATCAAGCAGAGTCAGCATGGTTTGCTGGAGTTCTTTGAGGATGTAACGAGCAGGTGGATAAGGGGGAACCAGTGGATGTGGTGTATTTGGATTTCCAGAAGGCATTCGATAAGGTGCCACATAATAGGTTACTTCACAAGGTAAAAGCTCACAAGGTTGGGGTAATATATTAGCATGGATAGAGGATTGGTTAACCAACAGAAAACAGTCTGGACAAATGGGTCATTTTCCGATTAGCAAGCAGTGACTAGTGGGGTGCTGGGTCCTCAACTATTTACAATCTATATTAATGACTTGAATGAAGGGACCGAGTGTAATGTAGCCAAGTTTGCTGATGATACAAAGATGGGTGAGAAGAAAATTGTGAGGAGGACACAAAAAATCTGCAAAGGGATATAGACAGGTTAAGTGAGTGGGCAAAAAATTGGCAGATGCAGTGAAATGTGGAAAAATGTGAGGTTATCCACTTTGGCAGAAATAATAGAAAAGCAAATTATAATTTTAATGGAGAAAAATTGCAAAGTGCTGCAGTACAGAGAGACCTGGGGTCCTTGTTCATGAAACACAAAAAGTTAGTATGTCGGTACAGCAAGTAATCAGGAAGGCAAATGGAATGTTTGCCTTTATTGAAAGGGGGATAGAGTATAAAAGCAGAGAAGTCCTGCAACAACTGTATAGGGTATTGGTGAGGCCACACCTGGAGTACTGCGTCCAGTTTTGGTCTCTGTATTTAAGGAAGGATATACTTGCATTGGAGGCTGTTCAGAGAAGGTTCGCTAGGTTGATTCCGGAGATATGGGGGTTGACTTATGAGGATAGGTGGGGTCTAAACACATTGGAGTTCATAAGAATGAGAGGTGATCTTATTGAAAATTATAAGATAATGAGGGGGGCTTGACAAGGTGGATGCAGAGAGGATATTTCCACTCATAGGGGAAACTAAAACTAGGGGACATCATCTTAGAATAAGGGGCCACCAATTTAAAACTGAGAGGAGGAGAAATTTCATCTCTCTGAGGGTTGTAAATCTATGGAATTCTCTGCCCCAGAGAGCTGGGCAGGCTGGGTCATTGAATATATTTAAGGCAGAGATAGACAGATTTTTGAGCGATAAGGGAGTAAAGGGTTATGGGGAGCGGGCAGGGAAATGGAGCTGAGCCCATGATCAGATCAGCCATGATCTTATTGAATGGTGGAGCAGGCTCATGGGGCCAAATGGCCTACTCCTGCTCCTGTTTCTTATGTTCTTATGTACCTTTGAAATGAGTGATTCTGCCTCTACCACCCTTTCAGGCAGTGCATTCCAAATCCTAACCACTCGCTGCGTAAAAAGGTTTTCCCTCATGTCACCTTTTGGTCCTTTTGCCAATCACCTTAAATCTGTTTCCTCTGGTCTTCGACCCTTCTGCCAATGGGAACAGTTTCAATCTATGTCTAGACACCTCAGGATTGTGAACACCTCTATCAAAGGAGAACAACCTCAGCTTCTCCAGTCTATCCATGTATCTAAAGCCCCTCATCCCTTGAATCATTCTTGAAAATCTCTTCTGCACCCTCTTCTTCATATCCTTTCTAAAGTGCGGTGCCCAGAATTGGACCTAATACTCCAGTTGAGGTTTTATACAGGTTCATCATACTTTCCACACTTTTGTACTCTGTACCTCTATTCAAGAAGCTTAGTATCCCATAAGCTTTTTAACCTGCTTTCTCAAACTGCCCTGCCACCTTCAACGTTTGTGCACACATACCCCCAGGACTCTGTTCCTGCACCCGTTTTAGGATTGTACCATTTAGTTTATATTTTCTCTCCTCATTCTTTCTACCAAATGTATCACTTCGCACTTTTCTGCATTAAACAACCGTTCACCACTACTCTCCGTTTTTCCTGGCACATAGCCAATCCTTGCTGCCACTGTAATTTTTATTCTATGGGCTTCAGCTTTGCTGGCAACCTTATTATGTGGCACTTTGTTGAACGCCTTTTGAAAATCCATGCGCACCACGCCTTCTACGACTGGTGGGCACCGGAGGGACTGGAGTGCATCATCACAACAGGGCACAGAATTTTAATTTGATTTGTTAAGGTTCCCTTCAACGTTTATTTGTTAATTTGCAGGTTCTACATAAGAAATAGGAGCAGGAGTAGGCCATTTGGGCCCTCAAGCCTGCTCCGCCATTCAATAAGATCATGGCTGATCTTTGCCTCAATTCCACTTCTCTGCCCGCTCCCCATAACCCTTGCAGTTCAAAAATCTGTCTATCTAATGGTTGTGCCCCTTTTAACAGGGAACAGAATTTTAACTTGACTTGTTAAAGAATGACTTGGATTTATATAGCGCCTTTCACGACCACCGGATGTCTCAAAGTGCTTTACAGCCAATGAAGTACTTTTGGAGTGTAATCACTGTTGTAATGTGGGAAACAGGACAGCCAACTTGTGCACAAGCAAGGTCCCACAGACAGCAATGTGATATTGACCAGATAATCTGTTTCTGTTATATTGATCCAGGGATAAATATTGACCAGGACACCAGGGATCACTCCCCTGCTCTTCTTCAAAACAGTGACCATGGAATCTTTTACATCCACTTTAGAGAGCAGAAGGGGCCTCGGTTTAATGTCTCATCCAAAAGATGGCATCTCTGACAGTGCAGCGCACCCTCAGTACTGATTCCCTATAACGTTTTTTGTTAATTTGCGGGTTCTAGTGGTTGTTCCCCTTTAACAAGCAGGAACATGGTTGAATTGTATTATTTAAAAGAGTTGAGAGCTAAAAGCTGGTTCAGCAGTTTTAGATTGTTTGACTCTCTAAATGTGCTGCTACTGCAGAGAGAATCTCTTTGTGAGAGGAGGAGAAGCAGCTGCCTGCCTGCTACTACTGCTTCAGAGGTGCCTGGAGCGAGAAGAGGGGGAGGGGGAGGGAAAACAGAAGGGAGCATTCAAACACTACTTCCCTGAATTGTTGACTTCGATTGCTCTCCATTTTGAATTGAAAACAAAGGCATACAGTGTTGCAAAGATTATTGGTAGGCTAGAGGATTGGGAAATCTTTAGAAACCAGCAAAGGACAACTAAAAAAATTAGAAAGAGCGAGAAGATAGATTGAGATTAAACTAGCAAGAACTATAAAAATAGACAGTAAGAGCTTCTACAGGCTTATAAAAAGGAAGAGAGTAGCTAAAGTAAATGTTGGCCCCCTAGAGGATGAGACTGGGAAATTAATAATGGGAAACAGGGAAATGGCAGAGATTTTGAACAAATATTTTGTATCAGTCTTCACGGGAGAAGACACTAAAAGCAGCCCAATAATAGATAATCAAGGGGCTATAAGGAGGGAGGAACTTGCAACAATCACTATAACTAGAGAAAAAATACTAGGCAAACTAATGGGATTAAAAAACATAAGAACATAAGAAATAGGAGCAGGAGTAGGCCATAAGGCCCCTCGAACCTGCTCCGCCATTCAATAAGATCATGGCTGATCTGATCATGGACTCAGCTCCACTTCCCCACCTGCTCCCCATAACCCCTTATTCCCTTATCGTTTAAGAAACTGTCTATTTCTGTCCTAAATTTATTCAATGTCCCAGCTTCCACAGCTCTCTGAGGCAGCGAATTCCACAGATTCACAACCCTCTGAGAGAAGAAATTTCTCCTCATCTCAGTTCTAAATGGGCAGCCCCTTATTCTAAGATCATGCCCTCTAGTTCTAATCTCCCCCACCAGTGGAAACATCCTCTCTGCAGCCACCTTGTCAAGCCCCCTCATAATCTTATATGTTTCTATAAGATCACTTCTCATTCTTCTGAATTCCAGTGAGTAGAGGCCCAACCTACTCAACCTTTCCTCATAAGTCAATCCCCTCATCTCTGGAATCAACCTAGTGAACCTTCTCTGAACTGCCTCCAAAGCAATTATATCCTTTCGTAAATATGGAAACGAAAACTGCACGCAGTATTCCAGATGTGGCCTCACCAATACCCTGTACAGCTGTAACAACACTTCCCTGCTTTTATACTCCATCCCCTTTGCAATAAAGGCCAAGACCACCCTCCTTTGTTTCATGCACAAGTACCCCCAAATCCCGCTGTACTGCAGCACTTTGCAATCTTTCTCCATTTAAATAATAATTTGCTCTTTGATTTTTTTCTGCCAAAGTGCATGACCTCACACTTTCCAACATTATACTCCATCTGCCAAATTCTTGCCCACTCACCTAGCCTGTCTATGTCCTCCTGCAGCCTCATTATGTCCTCCTCACATATTGCCCTTCCTCCCATCTTTGTATCGTCAGCAAACTTGGCTACGTTTGGTGGATAAGTTCCCTGGACCTGACGACCTGCATCCCAGGGTCTTAACAGAATTGACTGCAGAGATAGTGGATGCATTGGTTGAAATCTACCAAAATTACCTGGATTCTGGAGAGGTCCCAAGAAAGGAGGGAAACAGAAAGCAGGAAACTATAGACCAATTAGCCTAACATCTGTCATTGGAAAAATGCTGGAATCCATTATTAAAGAAGTAGTAGCAGAACATTTAGAAAATCATAATACAGTCAAAAAGAGTCAGTATGGTTTTATGAAAGGTGTTATGTCCTTAGATGCTCTGATAATGACTCCATGAGGCAATGTGTTGTACTTGAACTGTAGTGACCTTAGTCCTTTATTGATAACTCCAGAGTGAGGATCATACCTGGTGGCCTGCCTTTTATACTAGGCCAGGCACACCTGTACAGGTAGCCTGCAAGTCTCCCACTTCTGTGCCCTCTTGTGATAGTACAAACAGTAGCCATGTAGGTTACATGACATCACTCTCCCCTGAGCCTTTAGTGCAAATCCCCTCTGCATTGGCTGTGCTCTGGGCTTAGCTCTATCTGGGCTCTGTCTGGTTGACCCTTGACAGGTCGTTTCAATCTTGGGTGAGTGGTTGGTGCAGTAGAGTGCTGGTGGTTGCTGTTTGTGTGTGTTCCTGACCACTCCATTCTCCCCCCCACATATATAGATTATGCCGGAGGCTCATTGCATTCATATACATTCAAGTTCAGAAAAACAAGTTTGCATTACATTTCTGGTTCCGTTGTGAGGCAAGTACGTTAGACTGGTGAGATACCTTATCGATGCGGTGACCGGTGCGTAAGGACAAACTAATTCCAGAACTGCTGGATGGTGTCCCTGCAGTCTGGTGGTGGCGCGGTGCCCAGTGCTGGCAGTGGGAACCCGGTTGGCTCAAGTTGTCTGCTCTTGGGGCTGTTGCCGTGGTCCCTAATGTCGGGCCGGCTCACAGATGTCTGTGACCTCGCTGTCCTTTCTTTGCATCCTGGGTCACTGCTGCTCCCTGAGGAGCTGTCGTCTAACAGTGCACAGGGAACTGCTGACTCGCTTGCCTGGGCGTTGTTTGGTTTGGGATCCTGGCTGGTCCCAGTCCCCTTTGGGAGGACTGTAGCGGGTGACCCTTCGTTTCCGGGTATGGCCTTGGTGGCGATGGGGTCCAGGGGTTGTGCCTTAGCACGGTTTGCTCTTTCAGGCTCGTGGCGGTTGGTGCCATCGGGTGCCTGAGAGGTGGAGCCGATCAGGGGCAGGATATCGATACCGGTGCCGTTGCCCTCCTGCGATCGCTTGCTCTGCAGCTCGTGTGTATTGGCAGCTTGTGGCCACACTCCATGGTGCATAACTCTGGTCCCAGGGACGGAGGCTACAGAATTGGGTAACTCGCTGGACCTGTGTGCTCCTGATGGGTGTTCGCCCGCTGCATTGGCTGTGTGCAGTTGAAATCCTACATCGCACACTTTTTTATTACTTATTGTGAATACCCTGTGGTTCCGATCGCGTGCCTTTTCTTTGCTTATTGCAGGTACACAACTCTGATCGTCAATTACACATTTTATCTTTAACTCACAGTTGCTATTACATTGTTTGAGTGTATGGAACTGTCCCTTTAATTGTAGTGGGTTTCAGGCCTCCTTTAAGAGAGCCTTGCTCTCTTTACCCCAATCCTCTTCTCCGTTTGGTGCCACGTGTTGCTCCATCTGCGCTGCACCTCGTGGTCTGGCCGCCGCCATCTTTTTCTTCAGCGCTTCACCTCGTGGTTTGGGCGCCATCTTTCCTCCATCCACGATGTCAACTGCTGTGATCCTCTTCTCCCCGGGTTCTGCCTCCGAAGCATAGAAATCGCCTCTGGATCCGATTTTCTTTCTCCGGAGTCCTGCCACTGGAGCCTGGAAGGTGCGCTCGGGTCATCCCAGCTGGATCATCTCCACGCAGTCGTGCTGAGCGGTCTGTGCCTCGAGTGCTGTGCTGGTCTGCTCTCCGGTGCCAGATCCAACCTCAGGTGAGGGCTTGCTTTGCCTCTGAGCGCGGGGGACGTCGATCACTGGAGGAGTGAAGTCTTCCCACTTCCAATGGATCTTCTCCATCCACCTTCTTCCGAGTAGCATTGGTCCATCACCTGCAATAATCCACAGAGGTAACTTGTGCACCGCGCCATCATGGAGTACTTAACATCTGCACTACCAACAACTGGAATACGTTTATCGGTGTAGGTGCGCAGCTTTTCCTGAACCGGGACCAACTTGGGTTGTTCAACTTGATTGTCCCATAGCCTCTCAAAGGCTTCTTGATTTATTACTGACTGGCTCGCCCCTGTGTCCACTTCCATGAAGACTGGAACGCCATCTATTTCGACTTCCATCCTCAACGGGGAACACTCGATGGTGCAGGTAAACATGCTATATACCTCATCGTGGGGCTGAGCTGCCTCTTTGCCTATCGTCTCATAATCCACGCTGGATTCCTGGCCATCTGCAGACTCTTCATCAACACAGTGAGTCATATTTCTCTTACACATTCGCTGGAGGTGGTCCTTTGTGCTGCAGCCCTTGCATACATAGTCTTTAAAACGGCACTGGTGAGCCTTGTGATTCTCTCCACAACGCCAGCATGGAGCTACTCAATTAGCCCCCCTCAGCAGACTCGTGAGTTAAGGGACTCAGGGGCCTGTTCTCTCTTCCCTAAAAGGGTTCGCGTTCTGCAGTCCTGCCTCTAAAAGGCACCACTCGGTGCACAGTACCTGCCGGGTTTGAGTCCTGAGGGTGAGTCATCTGCCTAGAGCTGCAGGTCGATGTCATGAATGCCTGGTTCACAGAGATGGCCTTCTGCAGTGTGACTGTGGTATCTGCCGACAGTAGCTTGTGAAGAAGGCCTTCATGGCCAATTCCAATGACAAAAATGGCCCACAGCACTTCATTGAGGTGGTCGCCGAAATCACACGGTGCTGCCAGCCTCCTGAGGTCTGTGGCATATTCCGCGATTTCCTGGCCTTCGGGCCGTCAGTGGATGTAGAACCGGTGTCTGGCTATGAGGATGCTCTCCTTGGACTTGAGTTGCTCATGGATCAGTGTTACGAGCTCCTCGTACGTCTTGGTCGTTGTCTTCGCTGGTGCCAGCAAGTCCCAGACGAGGCCATAGACGGTTGGCCCACAACTGGTTAGCAGGATAGTTCTGCGTTTGCCAGCCAGTGTGACCGGATCATCACCTGCCAGGTCGTTTGCTGTGAAGAAATGGTCAAGCCTCTCCACAAAGGCATCCCAATCATCTCCATTGGCGAACTGCTGCAATGTACCAAGAGTAGCCATTTTCGCGTGAAAGTCCATAATCTCATCGCTAATTGTTATGTCTTTGGATGCTCTGATAATGACTCCACGAGGCAATGTGTTGCACTTGAACTGTAGTGACCTTAGTCCTTTATTGATAACTCCAGAGTGAGGATCACACCTGGTGGCCTGCCTTTTATACTAGGCCAGGCACACCTGTACAGGTAGCCTACAAGTCTTCCACTGCTGTGCCCTCTGGTGGCACACCTTGTGATAGTACCAACAGTAGCCATGTAGGATACATGACAAAAGGGAAATCGTGTTTGACAAATTTGCTAGAATTCTTTGAGGATATAACAAGCAGGGTGGATAAAGGGGAACCAGTAGATGTAGTGTATTTAGATTTCCAGAAGGCATTCGATAAGGTGCCACATAAAAGGTTACTGTGCAAGATAAGAGCTTACGGAGTTGGGGGTAATATATTAGCATGGATAGAGGATTGGCTAACTAATAGAAAACAGAGTCGGGATAAATGGGTCACTTTCTGGTTGACAAACTGTAACTACTGGGGTGCCACAGGGATCAGTGCTCGAGCCTCAACTATTTACAATCTATATTAATGACTTGGATGAAGGGACCAAGTGTACTGTAGCCAAATTTTCTGATAATACAAAGATGGGTGGGAAAGGAAGTTGTGAGGATGACACAAATAATCTGCAAAGGCATATAGATAGGTTAAATAAGTGGGCAAAAAATTGGCAGATGGAGTATAATGTGGGAAAATGTGAGGTTATCACTTTGTTAGGAAGTATAAAAAAGCTAATTATTATTTAAATGTAGAGAGACTACAAAATGCTGCAGTACAGAGGGATCTGGGGGTCCTTGTACATGAAACACAAAAAGTTAGTATGCAGGTACAGCAAGTAGTTAGGAAGGCAAATGGAATGTTGGCCTTTATTGCAAAGGGGATGGAGTATAAAAGTAAGGAAGTCTTGCTACAACTGTACAGGGTGTTGGTGAGACCACACCTGGAGTACCGTGTACAGTTTTGGTCTCCATATTTAAGAAGGGATATACTTGCATTTTGAGGCAGTTCAGAGAAGGTTCATTCCTGAGATGAAGGGTTGATTCCTGGGATGAAGGGGTTGTCTTATGAAGAAAGGTTGAGCAGGTTGGGCTTATACTCATTGGAGTTTAGAAGATGAGAGGTGATAGAAACATAGAAACATAGAAAATAGGTGCAGGAGTAGGCCATTCGGCCCTTCGAGCCTGCACCGCCATTCAATGAGTTCATGGCTGAACATGAAACTTCAGTACCCCATTCGTGCTTCTCGCCATACCCCTTGATTCCCCTAGTAGTAAGGACTACATCTAACTCCTTTTTGAATGTATTTAGTGAATTGGCCTCAATAACTTTCTGTGGTAGAGAATTCCACAGGTTCACCACTCTCTGGGTGAAGAAGTTTCTCCTCATCTCGGTCCTAAATGGCCTACCCCTTATCCTTAGACTGTGACCCCTGGTTCTGGACTTCCCCAACATTAATAAGAACATAACATAAGAACATAAGAATTAGGAACAGGAGTAGGCCATTGAGCCCCTCGAGCCTGCTCTGCCATTCAACAAGATCATGGCTGATCTGACCGTGGACTCAGCTCCACTTACCCGCCCGCTCCCCGTAACCCTTAATTCCCTTATTGGTTAAAAATCTATCCATCTGTGATTTGAATATATTCAATGAGCTAGCCTCAACTGCTTCCGTGGACAGAGAATTCCACAGATTCACAATTTTCTGGGAGAAGAAATTCCTTCTCAACTCGGTTTTAAATTGGCTCCCCTGTATTTTGAGGCTGTGCCCCCTAGTTCTAGTCTCCCTGACCATTGGAAACAACCTCTCTGCCTCTATCCTGTCTATCCCTTTCATTATTTTAAATGTTTCTAAAAGATCACCCCTCATCCTTCTGAACTCCAATGAGTAAAGACCCAGTCTACTCAATCTATCATCATAAGGTAACCCCCTCATCTCCGGAATCAGCCTAGTGAATCGTCTCTGTACCCCCTCCAAAGCTAGTATATCCTTCCTTAAGTAAGGTGACCAAAACTGCACGCAGTACTCCAGGTGCGGCCTCACCAATACCCTGTACAGTTGCAGCAGGACCTCCCTGCTTTTGTACTCCATCCCTCTCGCAATGAAGGCCAACATTCCATTCGCCTTCCTGATTACCTGCTGCACCTGCAAACTAACTTTTTGGGATTGGCTCAAAAGAGTTTCATGCACAAGGACCCCCAGGTCCCTCTGCACCGCAGCATGTTGTAATTTCTCCCCATTCAAATAATATTCCCTTTTACTGTTTTTTTTTCCAAGGTGGATGACCTCACATTTTCCGACATTGTATTCCATCTGCCAAACCTTAGCCCATTCGCTTAACCTATCTAAATCTCTTTGCAGCCTTTCTGTGTCTTCTACACAACCCGCTTTCCCACTAATCTTTGTGTCATCTGCAAATTTTGTTACACTACACTCTGTCCCCTCTTCCAGGTCATCTATGTATATTGTAAACAGTTGTGGTCCCAGCACCGATCCCTGTGGCACACCACTAACCACCGATTTCCAACCCGAAAAGGACCCATTTATCCCGACTCTCTGCTTTCTGTTCGCCAGCCAATTCTCTATCTATGCTAATACATTTCCTCTGACTCCGCGTACCTTTGTCTTCTGCAGTAACCTTTTGTGTGGCACCTTATCGAATGCCTTTTGGAAATCTAAATACACCACATCCATCGGTACACCTCTATCCACCATGCTCGTTATATCCTCAAAGAATTCCAGTAAATTAGTTACACATGATTTCCCCTTCATGAATCCATGTTGCGTCTGCTTGATTGCACTCTTCTTATCTAGATGTCCCGCTATTTCTTCCTTAATGATAGCTTCAAGCATTTTCCCCACTACAGATGTTAAACTAACTGGCCTATAGTTACCTGCCTTTTGTCTGCCCCTTTTTTAAACAGAGGCGTTACATTAGCTGCTTTCCAATCCGCTGGTACCTCCCCAGAGTCCAGAGAATTTTGGTAGATTATAACAAATGCATCTGCTATAACTTCCGCCATCTCTTTTAATACCCTGGGATGCATTTCATCAGGACCAGGGGACTTGTCTACCTTGAGTCCCATTAGCCTGTCCAGCATTACCCCACTAGTGATAGTGATTGTCTCAAGGTCCTCCCTTCCCACATTCCCGTGACCAGCGATTTTTGGCATGGTTTTTGTGTCTTCCACTGTGAAGACCGAAGCAAAATAATTGTTTAAGGTCTCAGCCATTTCCACATTTCCCATTATTAAATCCCCCTTCTCATCTTCTAAGGGACCAACATTTACTTTAGTCACTCTTTTCCGTTTTATATATCGGTAAAAGCTTTTACTATCTGTTTTTATGTTTTGCGCAAGTTTACTTTCGTAATCTATCTTTCCTTTCTTTATTGCTTTCTTAGTCATTCTTTGCTGTCGTTTAAAATTTTCCCAATCTTCTAGTTTCCCACTAACCTTGGCCACCTTATACACATTGGTTTATAATTTGATACTCTCCTTTATTTCCTTGGTTATCCACGGCTGGTTATCCCTTCTCTTACCGCCCTTCTTTTTCATTGGAACATATTTTTGTTGAGCACTATGAAAGAGCTCCTTAAAAGTCCTCCACTGTTCCTCAATTGTGCCACCGTTTAGTCTGTGCCCCCAGTCTACTTATTGAAACATATAAGATTCTTCGGGGGCTTAACAGGATAGATGCAGAGAGGATGTTTCCTCTCTGGGAAATACTAGAAATAGGAGACACAGTTTCAGAATAAGCGGTCGTTCATTTAGAACAGAGATGAGGAGGAATTTCTTCTCAGACGGTCGTGAATCTTGGGAACTCTCCACCCAGAGAGTTGTTGAGGCTGGGTCATTGAATATATTTAAGGTGGCGATAGAAGATTTTTGCACTATAGGGGAGCCAAGGGTTATGGGGAGTGGGCGGGGAAGTGGAGCTGAGGCCAAGAGCAGATCAGCAATGATCTTATTGAATGGCGGAACAGACTCGAGGGGCCAATGGCCTATTCCTATTTCTTATGTTCTTATGAGAGAGGTGAGAAGAAGCTGCCATGTCCACCACGTCAACTGCATTGTCCTCATCAACGTTCTCTGTTACCTCATCAAAAAACTCAAATCGAGTTAAATACAATTTGCCTTTAACAAATCCCTGCTAGCTTTCCTTAATTAATCCACACTTGTTCAAGTGACTGTTAATTTTGTCCTGGATTATCATTTCTAAAAGCTTCCCCACTACCGAGGTTAAACTGACTGGCCTGTCGTTGCTGGGTTTATGGTTACATCCTTTTTTGAATAAGGGTATCATATTTGCAATTCTGCAGTCCTCTGACATCTCCCCAGTATCCAAGGAGGATTGGAAGATTCTGGCCGTTACTTCTGCAATTTCCACCTTTACTTCCCTCAGCATCCTAGCATGCATCTTATTTGGTCCCAGTGAAAAGGAGATGTTTGGGCTTGGAAACTGTTAAAGTGACGGAGGGCATCAGAAGAGTCGTGGATGTAGGTGGGAAGAGACAAGGGGAGGGAAAATAGAGTGGAGATGGGAAGAAATCGGTTCAATGGGGCAAGAACAAGCTGAAACGATGGGTCTACCAGGGCAGTCCTGTTTATGGATCTTGGGAAGGAAGTAGAAGTTCGCTGTGTGGGGTTGGGGGATTATGAGGTTGGCGGCCGTGGAGGGAAGATCTCCAGAGATGAGATCAGTGACAGTCTGGGAAATGATGGCTTGATGTTCAGTAGTGGGGTCCATGGTCCAAGGCAGAGAGTTGGAAGACCAAGTGGGCAGTTGGTCCTCCAACCAATCGGAGTGTGTGAGAGGCAAGACTTGCGGTCCCCCAGTGGGCGGGGCTAAGCCCGGATCTCCCTCATTGGCAGAAACTCTGCACCATTTTTAAAGCTGATTTCTCTCAAACCCCAGGAGAAAACTGGACCTTTCTGTTGTGGCTTTAACCAAATGGAACCCTGTGGTGTGGAGCAAACATTGCAACATTTGGTAGTGAAATGGATTCATTCAGGACAAACAGAAGGGATTATTTAAGGAAATAATAGTGTAGTGAGAAAGGAAATGCAGTGGATATTGTGTAGATGGATTGTCAAAAGGTGTTTGATAAAGAGCCGGACATGAGGCTTGTCGATCAAATTAAGGCTCATGGTATTAAAGGGAGTGGGGCAGCAAGGATAGGAAGCTAGGTAAAGGGCAGAAAACAGAGAGTAGTGATTAATGGATGTTCTTCAGACTGGAGGGATGTAAACAGTGGTGTCCCCCAGGGTCAGTGTTTGTCGTGCTGTCCTTTAGTTGCTGCCCTTTGTAATGTGCTGCTCCCACCTGCACTACTTAGTCTCCCTCCTAATTTAGTGTCATCTGCAAAACTGCATATACAACTCTGCTTCTTCGTCTAAGCCATTAATAAATGTGGTGAAAGGCTGAGGCCCCAGAACAGATCCCTGGAGGTCACCATTTGTCACATCCAGCCAATCTGAGTGCGCACCTTTCATCCCCACTCTCTGCCCCCTACTGTTAGAAATCAGGGATGCCTAAAAATGTATAACACGGACACGAATGCTGTGTTTAAATCGTTTTGAACTGCAGACGGAATGTCTATTCGAATCAGAGAAATGCTTAGAAATGGATGGTATAGTCCTTCGTACTATATGTAATCTCCCTGTTGCTAAGCGATTATCTGTTTATGTAAAAAGGAAAAGAGAGGCTAAATGTTGATCCCTTAGAGGACGAGACCAGGGAATTAGTAATGGGGAACATGGAGATGGCAGAAACTCTGAACAAATATTTTGTATCAGTCTTTACGGTAGAGGACACTAACAATATTCCAACAGTAGATAGTCAAGGGGCTATAGGTGGGGAGGAATGTAACACAATCACAATCACTAAGGAGGTGGTACTCAGTAAGATAATGAGATTTAAGGCAGATAAATCCCCTGGACCTGATGGCTTGCATCCTAGGGTCTTAAAAGATGTAGCAGCAGGGATTATGGATGCATTGGTTGTAATTTACCAAAATTCCCTGGATTCTGGGGAGGTTCCAGCAGATTGGAAAACTGCAAATGTAATGCCCCTATTTAAAAAAGGAGGCAGACAATAAGCAGGAAACTATAGACCAGTTAGTCTAACATCTGTGGTTGGGAAAATGTTGGTGTCCGTTATTCAAGAAGCAGTAGCAGGACATTTGGAAAAGCAAAATTCGGTCAGGCAGAGTCAGCATGGATTTATGAAGGGGAAATCATGTTTGACAAATTTACTGGAGTTCTTTGAGGATGTAACGAACAGGGTGGATAAAGGGGAACCAGTGGATGTGGTGTATTTGGACTTCCAGAAGGCATTTGACAAGGTGCCACATAAAAGGTTACTGCACAAGATAAAAGTTCACGGGGTTGGGGGTAATATATTAGCATGGATAGAGGATAGAGGATTGGCTAACTAACAGAGAACAGAGAGTCGGGATAAATGGTTTATTCTCTGGTTGGCAACCAGCAACCAGGAATCAGTGCTGGGACCCCAACTATTTACAATCTATATTAATGACTTGGAAGAAGGGACTGAGTTTGCTGATGATACAAAGATGGGAGGAAAAGCAATGTGTGAGGTGGACACAAACAATCTGCAAAAGGACATAGGCAGGCTAAGTGAGTGGGCAAAAATTTGGCAGATGGAGTATATGTGAGGTCATGCACTATGGCAGAAAAAATCAAAGCAAGTTATTATTTAAATGAAGAAAGATTGCAAAGTGCTGCAGTACAGCGGGATCCGGGGGTACTTGTGCATGAAACACAAAAGGATAGTATGCAGGTACAGCAAGTGATCAGGAAGGCCAATTGAATCTTGGCCTTTATTGCAAGGGTGATGGGAGTATAAAAGCAGGGAAGTCTTGCTACAACTATGCAAGGTATTGGTGAGGCCACACCTGGAATACTGCGTGCAGTTTTGGTTTCCATATTTACGAAAGGATATACTTGCTTTGGACAGTTCAGAGAAGGTTCACTAGTTTGATTCCGGAGATGGTTGACTTATGAGGAAAGGTTGAGAAGGTTGGGCCTCTACTCATTGGAATTCAGAAGAATGAGAGGTGATCTTATCGAGATGTGTAACATTATGAGGGGGCTTGACAAGGTGGATGCAGAGAGGGTGTTTCCACTGATGGGGGAGACTAGAACTAGGGGGCATAATCTTAGAATAAGGGGCCGTCCATTTAAAACTGAGATGAGGAGGAATTTCTTCTCTCAGAGGGTTATGAATCTGTGGAATTCGCTGCGTCAGAGAGCTGTGGAAGCTGGGTCATTAAGTAGATTTAAGACAGAGATAGACAGTTTCTTAACCGATAAGGGAATAAGGGGTTATGGGGAGCAGGCAGGGAAGTGGACCTGCGTCCATGATCGAATCAGCCATGATTGTATTGAATGGTGGAGCAGGCTCGCGGGGCCGTATGGCCTACTCCTGCTCCTATTTCTTACGTTCTTATGTTCTCTCCTCCCCTGGAGGTGCTGACTCTGGCTGGGTTCAGTACTACACTCCCCAGTTTCTCTCCAATATGTGCCCAATCTCCTCGTGTGAACCTCAACAGTGAATGTCGACAGGCTATTCCACTGTCCTCTCTTGATGCCTAACACATGCATTTTCCAGCAGGGTCACTGGACCCTCCTCCCAATGGTTCACTGGATAAAGGCATCGTCCAGTGTGACTGAGTCATAGGAGCAGGAGCGCTAATCCCTTCTGCATATCCTCCCCTTCGTGACTTCTGGATTTCATCCACTCCAACAATGTCCCTTGTAACACACGTACTGAGCTTTCCGAGAAATCGGGTGTGGGTGTAAAGGGGGTTGAAAGAATATGATCCGTCTTCCCTGAGTTCCCTCTCCCGCTTCCTCTCTCCCACCCCCCCCCCCATGTGTCTCTCTCGCCCTCTCTCTCCCCACCCCCACCCTCTGTCCGCCGCCTCTCTTCTCCCACTGTAAGATTTCTAAATCTCTGGCATTAAATTGACAAGACTGATTCTTTTAAAACAATTTGGAATAGTTTATTAAACATGCACATCTTATCAGAGAAACAACAGTCGTCAGCTATCCTACGGATCTACTTAGTTACAGCAGATACAATGATGGCCTGCTTCTTGGTCTGTAGAGGAAGGTCCTGCTTTGCCGTGTGCTTAAGAAAAGAGAGAGACCCAGCAATCTTTGGCTTGACGTTTTATAACCCTAAAATCCATTGTTTGTCAGAAAGCCTCAGGATTGGGTCTTGGTTTCCAGGGCCGTTCCTGATTGGCTTCTCCTCATCCATGTGTCTGTCTGGAGGGCTGTGCCATTCCTTGATTAGATTAATGGCTTTCCAATTAACACCTTTTCTCGTTTGGTGGGTTTCAAAGTCATGCTTCCTTTGTTCCTTGAGCTCCCGCCAGAGAAGACATGAGCTTGGTGAAGGTATCCATTTTGTCTCTTCAAACTTGTCTTTTCATATGTGTATATATATAATAAATGAGATTATATGCAGAATCAATTTTATCATTTTATTCTTACATTGCCCGCCTCTCTCCCTCCTTCCCCCGGCCAATGCCTCTTCCCTCCCCCCGGCCAATGCCTCTTCCCCCCCCCCCCGGCCAATGCCTCTTCCCCCCCCCCCCCCCCCTCCCCCCGGCCAATGCCTCTCCCCCCGGCCAATGCCTCTCCCTACCTCCACCGCCCGCCGCCTCACTCTACCCCGCCCGCCACCTCTCTCCCTCACCCGCCCGCCACCTCTCTCCCTCACCCGCCCGCCACCTCTCTCCCCCTCCCCCCACCCAATGTCTCTCTTTCTCTCTCTCTCTCCCCCAGCCCGTCGCCGCTCTCTCCCCCACTCTCCCAGCCCACAGGCTCGGAGGAACAACAGGATCAATTGCGGGGCCCCACTTCTGGTTCCGGGCGGTAGTAATCGGGGGGTGTTGTCCAGAGGACGCAGGCACGGAAGGACAGAAAAAGGATACTACAAAAAGTCACTCTGTTATTGACCCCTCTGCTCAGGGAAATAGATCCTTCCTATCCACTCTATCTAGGCCCTCATAATTTTATACACCTCAATCAGGTATCCCCTAAGCCTACGCTGTTCCAAATAACAAAAACACAGCCTATCCAATCTTCCCTCATAGCTAAAATTCTCCAGTCCAGGCAACATCCTTGTAAATCTCCTCTGTACCCTCTCTAGTGCAACCACATCTTCCCTGTAATATGGTGACCAGAACTGCATGCAGTACTCTAGCTGTGGCCTAACTAGTGTTTTATACAGTTCAAGCATAACCTCACTGCTCTTATATTCTGTGCCTCGACTAATAAAGACAAGTATCCCACATGCCTTCTTAACCACCTTATCTACCTGTCCTGGTACCTTCAGGGATCTGTGGACATGCACTCCAAGGTCCTCTACACTTCTCAGTGTCCGGCCATTTACTGTGTATTTCCTTGTGTTGTTAGCCCTTCATAAATGCATTAGCTAAAATTTCTGCAGATTGAATTCCATTTGCCACTGTTCTTCCCACTTGACCAGTCCATTGATATCTTCCTGAAGCTTTCTTCTTTATTATCAACCACACGGCCAATTTTTGTTTCCTCTGCAAACTTCTTAATTGTACCCCCTACATTTGTCCAAATCATCGACATATAACTCAAAATGCAAGGGACCAATTACTGAGCCCTGCGGAACCCCACAGAGGTCACAAAAACACCCATCGATCATTACCCTTTGAATCCTGCCTCTGAGCCAATTTTGGATTCAACTTGCCACTTTGCTCTGGGCTTTTACTTTTGTGACCAGTCTGCCATGTGGGACCTTATCAAATGCCTTGCTAAAATCCATATACACTACATCATACGCACTACCCTCATCGATCTTCCTGGTCACCTCCTCGAAAAATTCAATCGTTAGTGAGACATGACCTTCCCTTGATAAATCCATGCTGACTGTCCTTGATTAATCCATGTCTTTCTAAATGAAATTTATCCTGTCAGAATTTTATCCAATAATTTTCCCACCACCGAGGTTAGGCTGATTTGCCTGTAATTATTCGGTCTATCTCTTTCTCCCTTTTTAAACAACGGTACAACCCTAGTAGTCCTCCGGCACCACACGTGTAGCCAGAGAGGATTGGAAAATGATAAGGCTCTGCTATTTCCTCTTTTGCTTCTCAACAGCCTGGGATACATTTCATCTGGGCCTGGGGATTTATCCACTTTCAAAAGATGCTAAACTCCTTAATACTTCCTCTCTCACACAATGTTTATTTCATCTAGTATTTCACACTCATTGACCCCGATTGCAATGTCCGCATCGTCCCTCTCTTTTGTGAAAGCAGACACAAAGTATTCATCACGAACCATACCCACGTCTTCCGCCTCCACACACAGGTTTGCTTTTTTGGTCTCCAATAGGCCCTACTCTTTAGTTATCCTCTTGCTCTTAATGTATTTATAAAACATCTTTGGGTTTTCCTTGATGTTAATTGCCAACATTCTTTTATACCCTCTCTTTGCTTTCCTAATTTCCTTTTTAATTTCATCCCTGCACTTTCTATACTCCTCTCGGCTTCTGCAGTATTGAGCACTCGGTATCTATCATAAGGTTGTCTTGATTTATTTATCCTATCCTATATGCCCCTTATGTTTGAGAGTGATTTGCTTTAGTCTGAAACTAAAGAAGAAGCTTATAATATTGCAAAGAATATGCAATATGTAGTAAGCCTGAGGATTGGGAGTTTCAGAAACCAGCAAAGTATGACCAAAAAATTGATAACAAGTGAAAAAATAGAATGAGAGAAAAATTGCCAGAAATATAAAAACAGATTATAAGAGCTTCTACAAGTATGTAACATAGAAAGTAGGTGCAGGAGTAGGCCATTCGGCCCTTCGAGCCTGCACCACCATTCAATATGATCATGGCTGATCATGCAACTTCAGTACCCCATTCCTGCTTTCTCTCCATATCCCTTTAGCCGTAAGGGCCACATCAAACTTCCTCTTGAATATATGTAACGAACTGGCCTCAACAACTTTCTGTGGTAGAGAATTCCACAGGTTCACCATTCTCTGAGTGAAGAAGTTTCTCCTCATCTCAGTCCTAAATGGCTTACCCCTTATCCTTAGACTGTGACCCCTGGTTCTGAACTTCCCCAACATCATAAGAACATAAGAATTAGGAACAGGAGTAGGCCATCTAGCCCCTCGAGCCCGCTCCGGCATTCAACAAGATTATGGCTGATCTGGCCGTGGACTCAGTTCCACTTACCCGCCCGCTCCCCGTAACCCTTAATTCCCTTATTGGTTAAAAATCTATCTATCTGTGATTTGAATACATTCAATGAGCTAGCCTCAACTGCTTCCTTGGGCAGAGAATTCCACAGATTCTGGGAGAAGAAATTCCTTCTCAACTCGGTTTTAAATTGGCTCCCCCCCGTATTTTGAGGCTGTGCCCCCTAGTTCTAGTCTCCCCGACCAGTGGAAACAACCTCTCTGCCTCTTTCTTGTCTATCCCTTTCATTATTTTAAATGTTTCTATAAGATCACCCCTGAACCTTCTGAACTCCAACAAGTAAAGACCGAGTCTACTCAATCTATCATCATAAAGTAACCCCCTCATCTCCAGAATCAGCCTAGTGAATCGTCTCTGTACCCCCTCCAAAGCTAGTATATCCTTCCTTAAGTAAGGTGACCAAAACTGCACGCAGTACTCCATGTGCGGCCTCACTAATACCCTATACAGTTGCAGCAGGACCTCCCTGATTTTGTACTCCATCCCTCTCGCAATGAAGGCCAACATTCCATTCGCCTTCCTGATTACCTGCTGCACCTGCAAACTAACTTTTTGGGATTCATGCACAAGGACCCCCAGGTCCCTCTGCACCGCAGCATGTTGTAATTTCTTCCCATTCAAATAATATTCCCTTTTACTGTAGATAAATGTGAGGTTATTCACTTTGGTGGCAACTTTCTGCATCTAACCTGTCCAATCCCGTCAGAATTTTTGTATGTTTCAATGAGATCCCCTCTCATTCTTCTAAATTCCAGTGAATATAAACCGAGTCGATCCAGTCTCTCCTCATATGTCAGTCCTGCCATCCCAGGAATCAGTCTGGTGAATCTTCGCTGCACTCCCTCAATATAGCAAGAATGTCCTTCCTCAGATTAGGAGACCAAAACTGTACACAATATTCCAGGTGTGGCCTCACCAAGACCCTATACAACTGCAGCAAGATCTCCCTGCTCCTATACTCAAATCCTCTTGCTATGAAGGCTAACATGCCATTTGTTTTCTTCACTGCCTGCTGTACCTGCATGGCAACTTTCAATGACTGATGTATCATGACACCCAGGTCTCGTTGCACCTCCCCTTTTCCTAATCTGTCACCATTCAGATAATATTCTGTCTTCCTGTTTTTGCCACCAAAGTGAATAACCTCACATTTATCTACATTATACTGCATCTGCCATGTATTTGCCCACTCAACTAACCTGTCCAAGTCACCTTGCAGCCTCTTAGCATCCTCCTCACAGCTCACACTGCCACCCAGCTTAGTGTCATCTGCAAACTTGGAGATATTACATTCAATTCCTTCGTCTAATTAATGTATATTGTAAATAGCTGGGGTCCCAGCACTGAACCTTGCGGTACCCCACTACTCACTGCCTGCCATTCTGAAAAGGACGCGTTTATTCCGACTCTCTGCTTCCTGTCTGCCAACCAGTTCTCTATCCACGTCAATACATGACCCCCAATACCATGTGCTTTAATTTTGCACACTAATTTCTTGTCAAAAACCTTTTGAAAGTCCAAACACACCACATCCACTGGTTCTCCCTTGTCCACTCTACTAGTTACATCCTCAAAAAAATGCTAGAAGATTTGTCAAGCATGATTTCACTTTCATAAATCCATGCTGACTTGGACCGATCCTGTCACTTCATCCACCTTATTACGAATGTTCCTCGCATTGAGACACAGAGCCTTCAGGCTTGTTTTTTTGATACTCTTTCTCCTTTTAGAATTATGTTGTAATGTGGCCCTTTTTGATTTTTGCCTTTGATTTTTCTGCCCTCCACTTTTCCTTATCTCCTTTCTACCTTTTCTTTCTGCCTCCATTTTACCTCCCTGTGTCTTCCTGCATAGGTTCCCATCCCCCGACCATATTAGTTAAACCCTCCCCAACAGCACTAGCAATGTAAAAAGAAAGAGTAGAGAAAGTAAATGTTGGTCCCTTAGAGGCTGAGATAGGAGAAATTATTATGGGAAATCTTCTTCTTAGGCAGTCCCTCCCTTAGGGAGTCGAGGATGACTTGCTTCCACACTAAAAATGAATTCTCAGATGACTGAAGAGTCCAATGCGGGACCTACAGTCTCTGTCACAGGTGGGCAGATGGTGGTTGAAGGAACGGGTGGGTGGGGTGCCTGGGTTGCCATGCGCTCCTTCCCCTGCTAACGCTTGGTTACAACTTGTTTTTGGTGAAGCGACTCGAGGTGTTCAGCGCCTTCACGGATGCTCTTCCTCCACTTTGGGCGGTCTTGGGCCAGGGATTCCCAGGTGTCGATGGGGATGTTGCACTTTTTCAAGGAAGCTTTGAGGGTGTCCTTGAAACATTGTGTCTGCCCACCTGGGGCTCATTTGCCATGTCGGAGCTCCAAGTTAGAGTGCTGGTTTTGGGAGTCTCGTGTCAGGCATGCGGATGATGTGTCCCGTCCAGCGGAGCTGATCGAGTGTGGTCAATGCTTCGATGTTGGGGATGTTGGTCTGAGCGAGAACACTGACATTTGTGTGCCTATCCTGCCAATGAATTTGCAGGATATTGCGCAGGCAACGTTGGTGGTTCTTCTCCAGTGATTTGAGATGCCGGCTGTACATAGTCCATGTCTCTGAGCCATATAGGAGGACGGGTATCACTACTGCTCTGTAGACCCGGTTGGTACCCGGTTTGAGGTCCTGGTCTTCAAACACTCTCTTCCTCAGGCGACCGAAGGCTGCACTGGCACACTGAAGGCAGTGTTGGGCTTCGTCATCGAGGTCTGTCCTTGTTGACAGTAGGCTCCCGTAGTATGGAAAATGATCCACGTTGTCCAAGGCCTCGACGTGGATTTTGATAACTGGGGGGCAGTGCTGTGTGGCGGGGGCAGGTTGGTAGAGGACATTTGTCTTATCGATGTTTAGTGTAAGGCCTATGCTCTCGTATGCCTCGGTGAAGGTATTGACGAGGGCTTGGAATTCGGCCTCTGAGTGTGCGCAGACGCAGGCATCGCCTGCGTACTATAATTCAATGACGGAGAATAGGACGACCTTGAATCTGGCCTGGAAGTGGCAGCGGTTGAACAGATTCCCGTTTGTCTTGTAATTTAGTTCCACTCCAGCGGGGAGCTTGCTGAGGGTGAGATGGAGAATTGCAGCAAGGAAGATCGAGAAGAGCGTTAGTGCGATGACACAGCCTTGCTTGACCCCGCTCCAAACGTGAATTGGATCCATGGTGGATCCGTTGGTCATGATCACATCTCATCGTGAAGCAGGCGGAGGATGGTGACAAACTTTTGAGGGCAGCCGAATCTGAGGAGGATGCTCCATAATCCCTCATAGTTGACTGTATCGAAGGCTTTTGTGAAGTCAAAGGCGGCCATATACAAGGGTTGGTACTGTTCCCTGCATTTCTCTTGTGTCTGTCACGTGGAGAAGCATTACTGGCGCGGATTCATGACCTCATCTCTCTTATCTGGAAGGTGGAGATCATCCCAGGAGATCTCAGAGACACTGTAATCGTGACCGTCTTCAAGAAAGGTGACAAGTCCGACTGCAATAACTGCAGAGGAATCTCCCTGGTAGCGACCACCGGGAAAGTAATCACAAGAATCCTCCTCAATTGCCTTCTCCCTGTGGCTGAAGAGCTCCTCCCAGAGTCGCAATGCGGATTCCGCCCATTAAGGGGCACAATGGACATGACCTTCACTACACAGCAGATTATGGGGAATAAGGAAGTGGCAGAAATGTTAAACAAATATTTTGTATCTATCTTCACAGTAAAAGATGTACAAAACACACCTAAAATGGTGGGGAACCTAATGTCAAATGAGGGTGAGGAACTTAATGTAATGCATATAAGTAGAGAAAAAGTACCAGAGAAACTAATGGGACTAAAAGCCAACAAATGCCCTGGACCTGACAGTTTACATCCTCGGGTTCTAAAAGAGATCGCTGCAGAGATAGCGGATGCATTCGTTTTGATCTTCCAAATTTCCCTAGAATCTAAAACAGTCCCAGCGGATTGGAAGATAGCAAATATAACATCGCTAGTCAAGAAAGGAGGGAAATGAGAAAACAGGGAACTACACGCCAGATGACAGCAGTCGTCTGGAAAATACTGGAATCCATTGTTAAGTAGGGCACTTAGAAACATGATTAGGCAGAGTCAACATGGTTTTATGAACGGGATATCGTGTTTGACAAATTTATTAGAGTTTTTTTGAGGATGTAACTAGCAGGGCATTTAAAACGGAACCAGTGAATGTAGTATATTTGGATTTCCAAAAAGCATTCGATAAGGTTACTTTAAATCTATGCCCCCTGGTTGTTGACCCCTCTGCTAAGGAGTCCTTCAGAATAAGTCCTTCCTAGCCACTCTATCTAGGCCCCTCATAATTTTATACACCTCAATAAGGTTTCCCTTCAGCCTTCTCTGTTTCAAAGAAAACAAACTCAGCCTATTAAGAGGGTTGATGGGTTGGAGGAGGTTAGAGATAGGGAGAGGCGAGGCTCTGGAGAGATTTGAACAAGAGGATGAGTATTTTAAAGGCTAAAGCCACCAGCCATCTCCTCTGTACAGAATGTGACTCACTACCAACAGGAAGGATGTTACTTTAACTACTACAAATGCATAATGAGGGGAAATCAATCTCTGTTCCTTTAACTAACAGCGACATGGAAAGAGGGAATTGAATGACCTTTAAACACCTGGTCCACTTGGCATCGAAGTGTCTGAAACTCACAATAGGAACTCCAGGGAAACAAAATAATGACAAATGTTAAACTGTTTTGTTGACAAAAGAAATCTCGATTTAACCTTAAAAGATAAATTGTTTAATAAGGGCTCGCACTGACTCACCTGACAGGCCAACTCAGGATCCGCCCCTCAAGCACAAAGGGGAGATGAGGGACTTCAGTTATGTGGATAGACTGGAGAAGCAGTTGTTCTCCTTGGAGCAGAGAAGTTTGAGAGGAGATTTGATCGAGGGGGCTGCAGAACATGCTGATCCCTGGGTCCTCCGGCTTCTGAGCTCTCTTCCTGTTGGTTCCCGGAGCAATCAATCACCACTTGCCAACATTGCGCTGCCAGATTAAGTTGGGGCTCAGAGGAAGAAATAAAATAAGGCTGTGAATCTGAGTTAAGAAATAAAATTAGAGAAGCATGATTAAACGAACGAGGAGAAGCAATATAAACTAAAGGGTACAATCCTAAAGCGGGTGCATTAACAGTAAGACCTGCGGGTATATGTGCAAAAATTGTTGAAGATGGTAGGACAGGTTGAGAAAGCAGTTAAAAAAGCTTACGGGATCCTGGGCATCACAGAGACATAGAGTACAAAAGCAATGAGGTTATGATGAACTTTTATAAAACATGGGTTCGGCCTGAACTGAAGTATTGTGTCCAAATCTGGGCAACATACATTAGGATGTGAAGGTCTTAGAGAGGGTGCAGAAAAGATTTACAAGAATGTTAGAATGATTCACGAGATGAGGGACTTCAGTTACGTGGATAGACTGGAGAAGCTGGGTTTGTTCTCCTTGGAGCAGAGAAGGTTGAGAGGAGATTTGATAGAGGTGTTCAAAATCATGAGGGGTCTGGACAGAGTAGATAGAGAGAAACTGTTCCCATTTGCGGAAGGGTCAAGAACCAGAGGACACAGATTCAAGGTGATTGGCAGAAGAACCAAAGGCGATGGAAGAAAAAACTTTTTTACGCAGCGAGTGGTGCGGATCTGGAATGCACTGCCTGAAAGGGTGGTGGAGGCAGACTCAGTCATGGTTTTCAAAAGGGAGTTGAATAAGTATCTGAAAGAAAAAAATTTGCAAGTGTAGGCCAAAGGTTGGGGGAGTGGGACATGCCGGAAGCTGGCACGTGCTTCTTCCATGCTGTAATCATTCTATGATTCTGTGAGCATAATCACTGTTCCCTTACTCAATCAAAAGCCTTACTTTTTGTGACCACCTCTTTTAAACCTGTCCTGTACCTTCTCTGCTCCAAGGAGAACCACTCTAGATGCTGCAGCCATGATCTTATTGAATGGTAGAGCAGGCTCGAGCGCCTGTTCCTTATGTTCTTATGTATTCATGTCACTGGTCACCATCCTGTACCTGATGGCCTTCCTGCAGTAAGATGGCTGCCGCGCATGCTCCCTGCCCTGCGGCGGGACAATGGGGAGCGATCTGAGGTCAGAGCAAGCCCCATCCATCTCTCTTCCTGCTCCCTGCGGGCATGTGGCCCCTTCCTGCCCAAAGATGGTGGCCGAACTCCCCCCAACCCCCATCACTCTCACCACCCTGTGCTAGTAACAAAGGCCCGTCCACACCTGAAGCTGCCCCGCAGTTCGGCGGCCACACTAGTGAGTGTGTGAGTCCGCAGGGAGCCTGGCTGGGCACGCTGCCCGGGCCGCTCCTACCTCCTCTGCTGTGGCTGCGAAACGCCGTGTTCGGTCCGTCCGCGGGTAATCTCCCACAATGCACTAGCCCCGCACCTGCGCAAAAGTCCCCTCCCTGCCTCATCTGCTGCGGCTCTCCGACCATCCGAGTCACCGAGCTCAAAGGCTGCGACCAACAAACCGCACTCCCGCCCGCGTGCCGTCGCCACTCAGCCCGTAGCCAATGGCGAGGCATCAGCCGACCTAGCATGTGCTGCTCCATGTCAATCAGCCATGGGGGTGGGGGCTGCTGCACCAATCAATCAAGCGGCAAAAAATAAAGCGCACTCGCTTTAAAGGAGCAGTGTCTCTGTGCCTGTTTAAAGGGAGAGTGTCTCTGTGCCTGTTTAAAGGGAGACTATCGCTGTGACTGTTTAAAGGGGCAGTGTCTCTGTGCCTGTTTAAAGGGAGAGTGTCTCTGTGCCTGTTTAAAGGGACAGTGTCTCTGTGCCTGTTTAAAGGGAGACTATCGCTGTGACTGTTTAAAGGGGCAGTGTCTCTGTGCCTGTTTAAAGGGAGAGTGTCTCTGTGCCTGTTTAAAGGGAGAGTGTCTCTGTGCCTGTTTAAAGGGAGAGTGGCTCTGTGTCTGTTTAAAGGGGCAGTGTCTCTGTGCCTGTTTAAAGGGAGAGTGTCTCTGTGCCTGTTTAAAGGGAGAGTGTCACTGTTACTGTTTAAAGGGCCAGTGTCTCTGTGCCTGTTTAAAGGGAGAGTGTCGCTGTGACTGTTTAAAGAGAGAGTGGCTCTGTGTCTGTTTAAAGGGAGAGTGTCACTGTTACTGTTTAAAGGGCCAGTGTCTCTGTGCCTGTTTAAAGGGAGAGTGTCGCTGTGACTGTTTAAAGAGAGAGTGGCTCTGTGTCTGTTTAAAGGGGCAGTGTCGCTGTGCCTGTTTAAAGGGAGAGTGTCTCTGTGTCTGTTTAAAGGGGCAGTGTCAAGGCGCCTGTTTAAAGGGGCGGTGCCTCTGTGCCTGTTTAAAGGGGCAGTGTCAAGGCGCCTGTTTAAAGGGGTGGTGTCTATGTGCCTGTTTAAAAGGAGACTGTCTCTGTGAATGTTTTCGGGGCAGTGTCTCTGTGCCTGTTTAAAGGGGCAGTGTCTCTGTGTCTGTTTAAAGGGGCAGTGTATCTGTACCTGTTTAAAGGGACAGTGTCTCTGTGCCTGTTTAAAGGGGCAGTGTCTCTGTGTCTGTTTAAAGGGTCAGTGTCTACATGCCTGTTTAAAGGGACAGTATCTCTGCGCCTGTTTAAAGGGACAGTGTCTCTGTGCCTGTTTAAAGGGAGAGGGGGTGAAATTGGGCTACTTTGCACCTCCCGTTAGCATCCCCGGCTGGCGATAATGGGGTGTAAATGAGTTTGCAACTGGGCGGTGAGAACAGTGCCTCTCGCTAAATTCGGCAGTTTACCATTGGAGGTAACACGTTGCACCCCACTCTGCTGTGCTCCGTGATGCCGACATCATCGCCATGCACAGCGCCCGGAACAAAAATTGGCCCTTGTCCCCTGGTCCTGCACCTGGCACTGACAACGACAGTCGGGTTTCAGTCGGATGGCAGTGGGTGGAGCGCTATTTACAGGCGCCAGCATCCGGTTTAGTTTTAATCGGCCAATAATGCTTCTTTCTTAGTTTCACATAGTCTCTGTTGCTGTTTAAAGGGGCAGTGTAGCTGTGCCTGTTTAAAGGGGCAATGTCACTCTGCCTGTTTAAAGAGAGAGTGACTCTGGGACTGTTAAAGGGGCAGTGTCTCTGTGTCTGTTTAAAGGGGCAGTGTATCTGTACCTGTTTAAAGGGAGAGTGACTCTGGGACTGTTCAAAAGGGCAATATTTCTGTGACTGTTTTAATGGGCAGTGTCTCTGCACCAGGAACAAGGAGTGGTCGGGGCTTCAGGGTCCCAGTAAGTGTAGAACTGAACCCAGCCACAGTTGTTGGGGAAAACTGGGAGTGGAGGGTGAAGTGTCTTGAGATGTTCAATGTGTTTAGATTTTAGCACAGGGAGGAGAGTTAATGTGTGGGACAGGGATTTACAGCTTTGGAGGAATAAAAGAGGAAAGAATGTTCCATAGAAACTAGAATTTTCTGTTCTGAATTTCTTTCCTGTACTTACAGTGATGAGTTCTGTAATCTCTTTTTACAGGGTATTAGAATGGGTGGAATTGCAGATGGGAAACTCAAACCAAATATCACGTCAAGATCTGACGGAATATGTGTACTGACTGTGGAAAGTGCTTTAACCAGTTACACAGCCAGGGAAAACATCACACCATTCACAGTGGGGAGAAACTGTACACGTGTTTTGTGTATGGGCAAGGCTTCAACCGATTGTCCAACAGAACAAGGACTCTCGCATCACGCAGAAACTGTGGAAATGTGGGGATTGTGGGAAGGGATTCAATTGCCTGTCTGACCTGAAAACTCATCGACGTAGTCACACCGGGGAGAGGCCGTTCACTTGCACTGTGTGTGGGAAGTGTTAGAAATCAGGGATGCCTAAAAATGTATAACACTGATACGAATGTATAAAACTGATACATATGCTGTGTTTTAAATCGTTGTTTAGAACTTGGAGACGAGATGTCTCCAAGACTGGTAGTAGATGCTCAGAAATGCTTATGTCTTGGTACCCTGTGTAGGGTGTTTGTTTTACACTCTTCCTTGATTTGTAGACCTTGGGAATTACAGGACAAAGGACGACACGTGACACAAAGTTTAGACTTAATCCAGTGTCAGTTTTATTATGCAAAACTAACTAAAAACTACAGAACTAGACTTCTGAGAGAATTGACTGAAGACATACAATCACAAGTTTAGTTCGTAGCTGTAATCGTAGATTGTAGGTTCATGGTTGTTGGTTCCTTGACCGGTTGTTCCTCTTCTCGTCGTTCTCTTCAGTTCTGTTCCTTTCTGTTTGCTTCCGTACTTCACTTCACTTCCGTACCTCTCTCCTGAACTGCTTCTAGCTCGTATACTTATATCAATTTTATGAATAATACCCCTGCTGCACTGTGGTTTCCGATAATGTGTTTGGATCGATACATTGTTTGTGGTGATTTGTTTGACTGACTGTGATGATGAACCTGGATGTCCCCAATTTACACACTGAGTCTACAAGGCAAAAGATAACTCCTTATCTTAAGTACCCCGTTCTCCAAAAATGTACACCTTGTGGGGTCCCTTTGTTGTTCTGGTTCCTTGCAAACTTGGAGTCTCCAGAGACAATTGTTTTTCCCCCTTTGGCCAAACAGTTCAGGGGCTCTTCAGTTGGTTCATATCAAATGTATCAAACCCATTGTTTCTATGCATAAACCCAGTCTGATTCTCAACCGCAGAGATTGTCCTTAATTAGTGATGAGTCACCACCTGCCCCAGGCTGGCACCATTTTCTCCCTTTGTCCAGTCAATCCTAAAAGCTTGTATTAAATCAATGTAATCAATTTTTAGTTTGTGGCCTCTTTCTGTGTCTTGTTGAAAAGTGTGTAACCTTACACTCCCCCCTCTAATGTCTGTTAATATAAACTCAGAGACATTACTCTCGGTGATTTCTTCTTTTTCATGAGCCTTTTTGGGTGTATTGCAGCCTTCAGTCAAACTCCAGATCACATTCCTTTTTACAACAACACAGTGCTTTCCCCAACAAACCAATGCTTTTTACAACAACACAATGTTCGGCCTTGACCTGACTTCAGTTTCATATACAAACACTTTGGCATTGGTTCATTTTAATAACCCTTCAAAATTCCCTTCCTTTGTTTTCTGTTTTAGCTTACAGGATAAGATAAATAGGTACAACACTATTACAACTGTACAATTACTAGTGTGTGTGATACGATTCGAACCAGGGGGGGATCTCAATATTGAGTCCCAAGCCCCATCGTGGAAGGGCCATCATTTCCTCCCTTACTTTCTCATTCATTTGGTGTAACGGGTAATAATGTTTGTGGGATAGCTCAATGTCCTTTAATAGCTTGGTCAAATGTTTGGGTAACGGCGGGATATCGTATCATTCCTGGAGGTTCGGTAAAGTACTGTTGACTATGATACTTATGTGTTTGTAATCTGAGATGGAAATGATCTTGTGCTATGAGTGTCTCTACCTGGGGTTTGAAACAAAAGGTGGAATCTGTCACTGGACACTGGATGTCCTGGTGTACTCTGTACCGACTTTTGCTGGTGGCAGTATGTCCCGTTCCCCTTGTACGCAACTTGTGGCGGAACATGGTCGTGAGCCGTCACTTCCATGATACAGCTTATAGGCTGCCCGTCCTCGTACTTGAACCCACATACCGGCCGGTTGAAAGGATTCAGATGATAGGGGCACAATATCACATGTGTACCTCCTCTCTGGCATCCCTCCAGACTAGCACTGGTTATTGAGTCTCCCAATTTCACCATGTACTGAGGGGTTCTATGATGCTTCACATGTACCGAGTTCCGAATTATCCCAATGTTTTCCACCCGGTATACCGGTACGGGTCGTTGTGACTGATCCATCACCGGTATTCTAAGTACTATCCCCATTATAGACAGTTTACTCTGACCACAGTTGACCGGGACTGTGTACGCTTCAGAGACTGACCGTAGCTGGCACGAACTCAGGAGGCTATTGTAGACACTCAAAGCTTTTAGGTGCTTGTTACTGAGCCACGACAGTTCGTGGCCTTGTTTTAAATCCTCGAAATTACTGCGTTCTTCATTTAACAACCAAACTCCGTACATGACACACACATGTCATTCTGAGCAGCTTTATCTGACGCATTTCTACCCTCCTTTATTAAAGCATTGATGGTCTGAGGGTGTGTCTCCACCTTAGCTGCCATCTCCTTCAAATGAATTGTCATTGCCTGGTCCTTCTGTAGTTCGTTACTCTCTATGTCACTACCCTCCTCCAGTATTTTCTTTAACTGGTCCCTTAAGGTATTCACTTGGACTTGCAGCTGCACATTGTCTACACTATTTACCAGTGATGTCCCAGTATTACATGCTGTAGCCACATCACTCATTAGTCCCCTTTTTTGTCTTGGTTTGTACGCTTCCCCCTGAATCTCGTCCCCATAATTCTTCTGATAGAATTGTTCAAACATTTCTTTTAATAACAGTTCATATAACTTTTCTGTTTCTGACGGGCACCACCAGGGTAATTGTAACTCTGTTAAATTTAGAATAACCACACTACTTCATAATATACAGTATGATACAACATTTTCCCTGTTGGGATTAACGCCGTTCTTAGGCCCAGGTGTTAGGACAGGACATGGAATTTCTTGGTTTGGAATCTCCGGCATTTTAGGGAGAGGTTTTAATCTGCTCGCGATCAGCTCGGTTGCATTGACTGTTTTTGGAGGGTTCAAGTTCACACAGAAATCAAAACCCTGTGTCCAGTTCATCCCCGACCCGGAATCTTGCCATTGTCATTTAAAAACAATTACCACATCTCCCCTGCACTTGTGGCTAGATCCAACCACACAGACATAAATCCTGTGATCCTCCTTCCACCATTTCTCCCAACACAATTTTGCCCCTTCTTTTGTTCCTGTGGTCCGCCTGTTTGAGCTATTACCCAATTTCTCCCATTCTGTGGATGCATTAATTTTTCCCATCTCTTTTCCGTAACCACCACCACCCTCCCATGTGGGTACTCCCTTTACATTCCAGACAAACTCGTCTACCCTCTCTCACCCGTACTTTATTGGTCGTGATGTTTCCCTTGGGCAGGACACTGATACTGTCATGTGTGTTACCATCATGCAACGGTAATCTTCATGTAACTGTAACCTTCATGCAACTCCTGTACACTGTACTTATATCCTAGAAATGCACACCCTGACCACAGGGGGTGAACTTGTGGGAGACATTCCTCACCTGGGTTTCCAAGTATAAAAGGGGAGGTCCCACCCAGGGTCAGCACTCCTTGGTCCTGGGAATAAAGGTTAAGGTCACGTAGTGACTGTGTCTATAGTACATGCCTCGGGTGAGTTTGTAGTACGGTGCAGGGACACCACATTTGGCGACGAGAAACAGGAATCACCGAACCACGAGGATGGCCACCGGTAGAACAGAGGAACGTTACTGTGGGGGTGAGGACTGGGACGATTTCGTGGAAAGACTCCAGCAGAGCTTTGTCACGAAGGACTGGCTGGGTGCGACAGCGGCTGACAAGCGGAGGGTGCATCTACTGACCAGCTGCGGACCACAGACGTATGCGCTGATGAAAGACCTGCTCGCACCCTAAAAGCCAATGGACAAGTCCTTTGAAGAGCTCAGCCAGCTGATCAGTGAGCATCTCAAGCCGGCGAGTAGCATACACATGGCCCAGCACCGGTTCTACACACACCGGGGGTCGGGAGGGACAATACATCTCGGACTTCGTTGCGGACCTGCAGCGCTTGGCCAGTCTCTGTAAGTTCACAGAAGCCTGCAGGGGGAAGATGTTAAGGGACTTTTTCATTGAGGACATTAATCATGCCGGCATTTTCAGGAAGCTCAAAGAGGCCAAGGACTCGACTTTAGAAGGGCGGCATTGATGGCTCAGACCTTCATGGCAGGGGAAGAGGAGACCAAGCTAATTTACGCGCGCAGTCCTGGTCCCAACGTGGCAATGGACCAGGGAGTTAACATGGCGAATGCGGCTAGGGACCCCGCAGGCTGGCAAGGGCATTTCGAAACCGCCCAGGGAACAACAGACTCCAGGGTGGGCCCGCAACAAGGACAATGGAAAGGGGATCGGCAATTCACACCATCACGAGGAACAATGCGTCCCGCGATGAGACCATTAACACCCACCATCAGAGTGCTTAGAAACAACCAAATGGGCAATCAGAGAGGAATGCCTGGTAACAGTCCCTTTGTTAACAACAATCTCAGCTCATGCTGGAGATGCGGGGGTAGACATATTGCGAAAAGCTGCAGGTTCCAGCAATATACCTGTAGGATTTGTAATGTCAGTGGACACTTGGCCAGGATGTGCAAAAAGGCTATGGCGAGGCTAATCTGCGAGACAGAGGAACCAGACGAGGGGTCTGCAATGCAGGATGATGCCTGGGGAAAAGCCATGGATGCTGAAGTTCAGCGGGTTCACGTGGCTGACGTCCACAGCTCATACACTAAAACGCCACCCATGATGATGAAAGTTTTATTAAATGGCATCCCGGTGCACATGGAACTGGATACAGGAGCTAGCCAGTCACTTATGAGCGCCCAACAATTTGAGAGATTATGGCCACACAGAACTAGCAGGCCCAAACTGGAACGCATTGACACGCAGCTACGGAAGTACACCAAAGAGATCATCCCAGTGCTGGGCAGTGCAAACTTGGTGGTAACACATAATGGATCACAGAACCGGCTGCCACTCTGGATCGTCCCAGGAAATGGCCTCGTGCTCTTGGGGAGGAGTTGGCTAGCCGAGATAAATTGGAAATGGGGGCATGTGCACGCCATTTCATCTGTGGAGCGAAGTTCATGCTCACAGGTCCTACAAAAATTCGGGTCACTGTTTCAACCCGGTGTTGGAACGTTCAAGGGCACTAAAGTAGTGATACGCATCACTCCAGACGCCAGACCAGTGCACCACAAAGCCAGAGCGGTGTCGTATGTGATGCGTGAGAAAATTGAAAGTGAATTGGACAGGCTGCTCAGAGAGGGCAGAATTTCGGCCCTGTACTATTGGATTTTAACCTATAGGAGATATTCTGATAATCTGTTATTGTCACGGAGCAAAGCAGCATTGTCAGTTTAACATCAATTTAGTCAAACTCAATGGGCAATCCGATCTCCAAAGGGAAATGTTCTCTTAAAGCTGATGGTGTCGGCAGCTCTGCAGCTCATTTCTCACTGAGAGCGTGTTAGAATGAGAAGCTTTAACTATAGCCGATGTTTCACAAAGGGAGACCTCACCAGACCAAAGGAAATTGGTGGAGTTTAATGGGCTGTTTGTGTCCTTGGGCTACAGGAGGCCATTTGTAACAGAAGGAAAGCTGGTCACAGCAAACAGACAGTTTAACAGCCTGTCCATGGCCCACTCAAACCCCCACCTTCTCTCTCTCTCTCTCACTATTTATGGACACTGCTGCAGTAATTGCTCCTCTGACCTTTCCTCTCTTGTCCCTCCTACACCCCAAATACACGGCCCGACACAATCTCCCTCCCCCTACATCCTCACTGTACTGAAATCCACACCAGTCTCCCCACCTGCTACTTGTTCTCTCCCTGGATCCTGAAACTACTGAACTCAGTCTGCCCCTCCTGAAGTCTACAGGCTCTAAAACTGAAGCTTGGTGTCCCCCAGTCCCGTCTCCTTGATTTATCCCCCCTTCTCTCCTCCTCTTCCCCCTTGGTTGTGTTGCACACTCTGGGCCTTGGTCTTTCCCCAGGGATTCTCAGTATGAACAGGGGGATGTGTGTTGAGACAGGATGTCCCAGCTCTCCACCTTTAAAGGGACAAGGAGAGGACTAGCTGGGCTGAATGGCCCTGCTTTATGACATCACTGCAGTGCTTAGCAACCAACCTCCCTGATCCCTGCTCATTATGGGCTGGGTTTAGCTCAGTGCTGTTACAGGAAGGGAAACAGGAGCAGGATTTGGCCCGTGTGGAGCACAGGATTAATGGGGAGAGGTACAGGATCAATTTATACCTTATTCAGCGAGAAATGTAATTGTCCCGGATACTCCCTGTCCCTCAGTATCTGTGTCGGGGAGCAACTGATGGGTTCACTCTGTATATAACCTGTGCTGTGCCCGACTGGAGAGTGTTTGATGCTGGCATAGTGCTCAGCTCGATGAGCACATTTAACCCAAAGATGATCTGATAAACCCATCAGCTGCTCCCCTGGACATAGGTCCTGAAGGATAGGGAGTGTCTCTAATATTTGGCCGGTGTCCTTGATTAAATTGAAACAGCTCACTCACATCTCTTTTTTTTATTCATTCATGGGATATGGGCGTCACCTCTCAACTCTCATTCTTCTAAACTCTAGAGAATATAGGCCTAGTCTACTTAATCTCTTCTGATAGGACAATCCCCCCATCTCAGGAATCAGTCTGGTGAACCTTCGTTGCACTCTCTCTGTGGCAAGTTTATCTTTCCTTAGGTAAGGAGACTAAAATTGTACACAATACTCCAGGGCAGTCTCACCAGGGCCCTTTATAATTGCAGTAAGATGTCCTCACTCTTATACTCAAATTCTCTTGTAATAAAGGCCAACATACCATTTGCTTTCCTAATTACTTGCTGTACACGCATTTTAACTTTCAGTGGTTTCTCTACACACTTGTGGACTGAACGCTCCCAGGGCAGATACAGCATGGGTTAGATACAGCATAAAGCTCCTTCAAACAGTCCAGTCAAAAACTCCCAGAACTGGTATTAGAAACATAGAACCATAGAAGTTTACAGCGCAGAAGGAGGCCATTTTGGCCCATTGTGTCCATGCCGGCTGACAAAGAGCCGCACGGCCCTTGGTCAGCAGCCCTAAAGGTTACATATAAACCTATGAACAATGACGGAAAGGCAAAGAGCACCCAGCCCAACCAATCCGCCTCACCACAACTGCGACACCCCTTATACTAAAACATTCTATACTCTACCCCAACCAGAGCCATGTGATCTCCTGGGAGAGGCAAAAACCAGATAAAAACCCAGGCCAATTTAGGAAGAAAAAACCTGGAAAAATTCCTCTCCGACCCATCCAGGCGATCAAAATTAGTCCAGGAGATCACCCTGGCCGTATTCTATTCCCTGCAATACTTACCATTATATCTTTGCCGTCCAACAAAAGGTCATCCAGTCTAATCCTAATTAACCCTGCTGGTTACGGCACTTTAAGTGCCCATCCAATCATCTCTTAAAAGTGGTGAGGGTTTCTGCATCCACCACTCTTCCAGGCAGCGAGTTCCAGATCCCCACAACCCTCTGCGTAAAGAAGCCCCCTGTCAAATCCCCTCTAAACCTTCCACCAACCACCTTAAAACTGTGCCTCCACATAATAGACCCTTCCACCAATGGAAATAGGCCCTTACTATCCACTATGTCCAGGCCCCTCAATATTTTGTACACCTCAATGAGGTCTCCTCTCAACCTCCTCTGTTCGAATGAGAACAAGCCCAGCCTATCCAATCTGTCCTCATAACTAAGATTCTCCATTCCAAGCAACATCCTAGTAAATCTCCTCTGCACCCTCTCTAGTGCAATCATTTCCTTCCTATTATACGGCGACCAGAACTGCATGCAGTACTCCAGCTGTGGCCTAACCAAAGTATTATACAATTTAAGCATAACCTCCCTGCTCTTATATTCTATGCCTCGGCCAATAAAGGCAAACATTCTGTATGCCTTCTTAACCACCTTATCCACCTGGCCTGCTACTTTCAGGGATCTGCGGACCAATGGTGGAGCTGTTGGAGGCGTGGCCTATTCACTTGGAGCTGTGCTGCTGTGAGGGAAGGAGCTCCCTGCTGTTGCTCCTGCCTGGAAGGCCTTTGTGAGCCCTGTGAAACAGCCCAGGAAGAGGAGGAAGGGGCTTACTACAATTCCAATTCATCCAGAGGGAGAGGAGAGCAGAAAATTCAACAACCTTTAATACTGCTACAGAGAGTTGGAGAGAGGGGGGAAAAAGAACAACAACTATCCAGTGTGGAAGGAGGGAGAAACTTCATCAACCAAAGGTGGGTGTGTTTTGGTGCATTCCCCGAAAGACTTTGTTGTATCGGTGGGGGGAGAAAAGAGATTTCTTCGAGGCCCGGAACATCGCGGGGTGTGTGTGTGTGTGGGGGTCTTGCTTACAGCTAGGCCCCACACACCACTGAAGCACCCCTCCCCCATTGCCTAGCCTGCGATAGCTGGAGCTACCTGGCTGAAGACTGATTAATTAACCTATTTAACATCGTTGGAAGTGTGTGCCTGGGAGGCTCCAGCTGTCCCAGGTGAAGACATCTTCTCCCCCCACCCGAAGACCATCTACAAAAACTGTGTTTTTTGCCACCTGGGGAGTGCACCCCAAGAAACACCCACCCATCGCTGTGAGGGGAGACCAGCCCTCGCAGCTTCCCTCTTTCACACACCCCCCTCTCTCTTTCTCTCTCTCTCTGTCTCTCCTCTCTCTCTCTGGGAGCCCTTTCCTCCTAATTGAAAATACAATTAAGACAACTGAGCTGAGGGAGCAAGGCCCCTCCCCAATTGTCAACTAGGGGAGAGGTGTGCCTCATTGAGAGCTCCTCTGCTCATACACTTAAACGAGGCCAATTTAAGAACATTAAGGCCTGTGACTTTGGGGTGGGTGTAGCCCTTAAAGGGACCCCGTGATGGCGACCCCATCCACGCCGGTGGCAGGGCCAGCTAAGACATATGCGCAGGCGGCATCCACATTCACGGCGTCTCCTGCGCCACCTGCTGCCCTGCCACCGTTCAGACTTATAACCAAAAAAACACGGGGTCAAGAGCTACACTCACCCCACAATGAGCATCGAGGAGTGCGTGCGGGCGATGGCTTGGGTAGTCGGCCCCTCGGCCATTGTCGCAGCCTCCAAGATGTCTGGGAAGGCTGTATTCTTCCTGGGGTCGGAGCGGGCGGTGTCCCTGGCCCTTGAAAAGGGGCTCACGGTGGGCGGGACGTTCCTGCCGGTGGACCCTCTCGAGGCCACCGCGCAGAGGGTCATCCTTTCTAACGTCCCGTCCTTTGTCCCCGCTGGGCTCCTCCTCCCTCACCTACACCAACTGGGGGAGGTAAGGTCAGGGATCAACCCCATACCGCTCGGCCTCAGGGAGAGCAGCCTGCGCCACGTGTTCTCCTTCCGCCGCCAGCTCTTTGTCCGGCTGGCGCGGGAGGAGACGACAGAGGGTAGTTTTAATGTGGTGCACGAGGGGACTGCCTACTGCGTCTTCTGGACTTCGGATGGTGTGCGGTGCCATGCCTGTAGGGAGGTGGGGCATGTTCGTAAGAACTGCCCCGCCTCCAGGGCCGCCAAACCACCGAGGGCGGCCAAGGCTGGCGCCGCCGCCACCGCTCCCCCTAGTAGCGTCCGCGTGCCGGGAGCTGTGGGTACGCGGGCATCGTCGGGGACCTTTGTTTTCACGGCCTCCGGCGGGGGGGGGTGGGAGAGCATCCGATCGGAAAGAAGGCGCGGAGGAAGGCGAAACATCTCGAGGCGGGTCCCCTCAGTGCGCCAGACAGTTTGATCACCGCGCTCAGCCCAACCCTGTCACCGGCGAGCGCGGGGTGCCCTGAGCCCGTGCCCGAGCCCTTGACCAATACCGCAGAGGGGTTCGGGCGCGGGCAAGATAAGAAAAAGGGGGGGCGGAGCGGGAGGCCTTGGCAGACATGGAGGTCTCCCTGCCTCCGCGCACCCCCAGGAACAAAAGGAGGTGCCGCTCCAATGAGGCGGAGGGGGAACAACATCCCTCCGCGGAGGAGTCGGTGCCCGCCGCGTGTCCCGCGGCCCCCACCAGCGCGCCCAAACTGCGCCGTAGGCAAGAGGAATCTGTCCCCGGGGAGGGTGGGGCAGTTGAGGCTGCCCAGCCTCTGCCTCCCGGGGATGGCGTGGAATATCTGCCTGTCGTGGGGGGCGCGGGGCCAGTGGAGGAATGCGTTGCTGCCGGGTCGAGCGTCCCGGGGACTGAGGCAGGCGGGGCCGAAAAGGCTGCACCTGAGTCCGGCCAGCCTTTATCCAACTTCCCCCGGGACTTGCTTGACTCGGCAGAAAATGAAAATTAAAATTTTTTTAACATACATCCACATGCTGGGCCGGGGGGTGGCGGCGGGGAGGGAGAAGAACACCAACCCTCGCCGCCTACTTTGGAGCTGGGGGACTGGGTAGACCTAGAGAATTTCCTAAACCAGGTCTCTCCGTGTTCCCCGGTTCCTGGGGCGGAGGAGGAACCCCTTCCGCTGTCGCTTCCCGACCCAGCACCGCCTTTAAAAGAGCCCAGTGGGGACTCCTCTGTCGACGATCCTGGGGGTGGGATCGGGGCAGAGCCAGGACCGGATGGAGCGGCCGGGCCGTTTGCCGTACCTCGTGCGGTCGACGGGCCGGCTGCTAGCGGCGACCTCCCGGAGGGGGACGGGGACTCGGTGGGGGACGAGGGAGAAGATCTAGAGTCCATCGCCAGTGAGGCGGTCGATCTCCTCGTGCCCGCCGCTGAGTCCCCCCTCATTCCTGTAAAGGAACTCCGGGACTTTTTGGTCCAGAGCCAGGGTCGCCGCAACCGAGCCCATCTGGCCCTGGAAAAATGGTCCGAGCCGGGACTGCTCATCGTGTCCGTCCGCGCCGCCGCTAAAACCATGGCCGCGGACGGGCCCTTATCAAAGGCGCAAGGCCTTGAGCTGCGCCGGCTCAAAAAGTTCCTCGCTGGGCTGCTGAAGGAGTGGAGGTCAACAAACGACTCCACTCCCACCCCACAATAGGTTAGGTAGAGGTTGCACTATGCTTTTGTCATGAAGATAACCATAGCCAGCCTCAACATCAACGGCGGCAGAGAGGCACGCTGTAGATTTAACAATTTTTCGCTCTTGCGGGAGGGGAAATATGCGGTGTGCTTCCTGCAAGAAACCCACACCGTTCCGGGAGACGAAGTCACGTGGCTCCTGGAATGGCAAGGAGAGGTCCGCATGAGCCACCTCACCGCCACTTCTTGTGGGGTGGCCATCTTGCTGGCCCCGCATTTTCAGCCGGAGATCTTGGGGTCGAGGAGCCTGTGCCAGGCCGCATGCTGCACGTCACGGTTCGCCTGGGGGACGTGCCGCTCCATTTCGTGAACGTGTACGCCCCTCAGCCCGGCCCGCAGTAAGCGCGCTTCTTCGAAGAAGTGTCCGCTCTTCTTGGCTCCGTCGACGTCGGCGACTGCATTGTCCTCGGGGGGGATTTTAACTGCACCTCGAGGCGAGGGACCGCTCCGGTGCCCCGCAGAGCATGACGGCGATCGAGAAGTTGAGGGACCTGGTCAGGTCCTTCGACTTGGTGGACGTCTGGCGAAATCTCCACCCCAACTCCAGCGCCTTTACTTGGGTGAGGCCTGGAGTAGGATGGTCCAGAATCGACCTCCTTTACATGTCTCGGGCGTACGTTTCCTGTGTCACTGCGGCCTCCATGCGGCCGGTGCCGTGTTCGGACCACCACCTGGTGTGGGCGGAGCTCGCTTCGCTCCGCGCGAGGACGGGGTCCGCGTACTGGCACTTTAACAACCAGCTGCTGGAGGACGTGCGGTTCCAGGACTCGTTCCGTCGTTTCTGGGCCGACTGGAGAAGGAAGCAGGGGGGCTTCCCCTCCTTGAGGCTATGGTGGGACGTGGGCAAGGCTCACGTCCGCGTCTTCTGTCAAGTGTACGCGAGGGGGTCGACCAAGAGGCGGGCGGCCAGAGTCGGGCGCCTAGAAAAAGAGGTGCTCGACCTGGAGTCCCTCTCGGTCAAGTCGTCGAGGACCCGGCCCTGCGGGTGGTGTACGAAGCGAAGAAGGCCGCGCTGAAGGACCTGCAGCTCGTCGGGTCCCGAGGCGCGTTCGTGAGGTCGCGGATCCGGTTCCTGCGGTATCTGGACCGCGGCTCCCCCTTCTTCTACTCGCTGGAACAAAGACAGAGTGTCCGTAAGCAGCTCTTGACGCTGCTGGCCGACGACGGCTCTCTCGTCTCGGATCCGGAGGGCGTCAACAACAGGGCCCGTGAATATTACGGGGCTCTGTTTTCTCCGGAGCCATCCAGCGAGGAAGCGCGTAGAGTTTTGTGGGAGGACCTGCCGAAGGTCAGCTCGGAGGGCGCCGAAAAGCTGGAAGCTCCGCTAAGCCTGGCGGAGCTGACCGGCGCCCTCGACCGGCTCTCGAGGGGAAAAGCCCCGGGGCTGGACGGGCTGACCGTGGAGTTCCACAAGGCGTTCTGGGACGTCCTGGGGGGCGACTACGCGTGGGTCCTGGGGGAAAGTCTGGCGACCGGGGAGATGCCCCTCTCTTGGCGCAGGGCAGTCATCGTCCTGCTGCCTAAGAAGGGTGATCTCCGCCTCCTTAAGAACTGGCGCCCGGTCTCCCTCCTCAGCACGGACTACAAAATCTTCGCCAGGGCGATGTCTGCTCGCCTTGGCGCCGTGCTGGACCACATGATCCACCCCGACCAGTCCTACACGGTCCCGGGCCGGACAATCCACGATAACATCCATCTGGTCCGGGACCTCATCCATCATTCCCAGGAGGCTGGTCTGTCGGTCGCCTTCCTATCTCTCGACCAAGAGAAGGCGTTCGACAGGGTGGATCACGACTATCTGTTCGGGACTCTGCGCGCTTTCGTGTTCAGGACGCATTTCGTCACCCGGATCCGACTTTTGTATGCCGCCGCGGAGTGTCTGATTAAGGTTAACGGGTCCTTGATGGCGCCCCTTCGCTTTGGGAGAGGGGTGCGCCAGGGATGCCCCATGTCCGGCCAGTTATATGCCATCTGCGTGGAGCCTTTCCTGTGCCTCCTGCTGACGAGGTTGACGGGACTGGCTCTGCAAGGGCCGGGCGTGGAGGTCATCCTCTCGGCTTACGCCGATGACGTGCTCCTCGCGGTAGAGGATCCCGCTGACCTGCGGAGGATGCGTGAGTGCCAGGAGATTTACTCGGCCGCGTCCTCCGCCAGGATCAACTGGGAGAAATGTTCCGGACTCCTGGTGGGTCAGTGGCGGGTGGACTCCCTGCCGGAGGAGCTCAGGCCTTTTGCCTGGAACACGACCCATCTCCTCTATCTGGGAGTCTACCTTAGCCCCGATGAGGAAGCCTGGCCGGCGAACTGGCAGGAGCTGGAGGCCAAGGTCGCCGCTCGCCTAGGGCGCTGGACAGGACTGCTCCGAGTGCTGTCCTACAGGGGTCAAGCGCTAGTCATAAACCAGCTGGTGGCCGCCATGTTGTGGTACCGGCTGGTCACTTTGACCCCTCCCCCTGTGTTTGTCGCCAAGATACAGAAGAAGCTGCTGGACTGCTTCTGCAACAACAGGAAGCACTGGGTCTCTGCCGCGGTCTTGAGTCTCCCGCTTGGGGAGGGCGGTCAGTCATTGGTGTGCGTCAGCACCCAGCTCGCGACTTTCCATCTTCAGACCCTGCAGAGATACCTTTACGTCGAGCCCCCTCCTAGGTGGTGTGCTCTGGCGACGTATTTCTTCCGCTAGCAGCACGGCCTCAACTACGACACGCAGCTCCTGTTTGTGAGCCTGGGGGGCATCAGGACCGCCGTCCAGGAGCTGCCTGTCTTTTACAAGGAACTCACCAGGGCCTGGAACAAAGTCTCCACCAAGCGCAGCTCTCCACCGGCTGGAGTGGCGGCTGTCCTGCAGGAGCCGCTGCTCGGGAATCCGTACCTCCACGACCGAGGTTTTAGGTGGCAGTCGGACGAGAGGGCTGTGGCTGGTGAGGTGACCAGTGTCAGGGACCTGCTCGATGGCGGAGGAGCGGGCTGGATGGCGCCAGACACGCTGGCGCGGCGCCTAAATTCGGCCGATGTCCGCCGCGCGGCCGATGCCATCGAGTCGCTAAAAACAGCTCTGGGCCCTGACTCCGTCAGGAGCATCGAGGAGGCTCAAGCATGTGGGGAGATCCCGTCCGAACTGACCCCCGTCCGGACGGAATTCCTCATCGGCGCCAAACCCCGGAACCTCCCCCGGGAGCCGGCGCCTCACAACTTGAGCCGCCTCGGGGAAATCCCCTCCGTGCCTTTCAGTTCCGCGTGGAGGGGCTCCTGCACACTCTCAAATTTGCCATCCTCGCCTGCCATCCAGACACGCCATGACGTACCATCTTGCCGTCCGGAGGAGGCGGGGGTCCCCAATGGAGGGCACTCTACGCGGGAGTCCTCCCACTATTTATCGGGGACTTGGCCTGGAGGGTGGTGCACGGAGCAGTGCCGTGCAATAAATTTTTAAGCCGGTTCACGGGCTCCCAGGCCGCCTGCAATTTCTGCGGTCTGGAAGAGTCCGTGTTCCATGTTTTTATCGAATGCACGAGGTTGCAGCCCCTGTTTTATTATTTAAAGGGGCTGCTCCTGAAATTCTCGTTGCACTTCAGTCCCACACTCCTGATCTTTGGGCACCCTGTGCGGAGGGGAGCGGGTAGGTCCGAGGGCCTCCTCGTAGGACTGCTCCTGGGCACGGCCAAGGGTGCCATCAGCCGGTCCAGGCAGCGGGCAGTCGAGGGGGTCGTTCAGCCTGACTGCCTGCCTCTCTTCCGTGCGTACATCCGCGCCAGGGTGTCCTTGGAGATGGAGCACACGGTGTCCACCGGTACGCTCGCGGCCTTCCGCGAGAGGTGGGCACCGGAGGGACTGGAGTGCATCATCATGGCCGGCAACCAAATTTTAACTTGATTTTATATTTTAAAGTTTAATTTGTTTAACTGCCGGTGTTTTTAGTGTCCCCCTCCCCTTTTATGGGGGGCACTGGGAAAAAAAATATGATTTTAGTGCCCAAAAAACCCCACAAAAAAAACACAAAAAACCCCCAAAAAAACACAAAAAAAAAGGGCCTTGAAAATGTTTGGTGTGTCCCCCAGATCGGGGGGACACAATTTAATGTTTTAGTTTCCTCCCAAAAAGAGTTCTGCGGACCAATGGTGGAGCTGTTGGAGGCGTGGCCTATTCACTTGGAGCTCTGTTGCTGTGAGAGAAGGAGCTCCCTGCTGTTGCTCCTGCCTGGAAGGCCTTTGTGAGCCCTGTGAAACAGCCCAGGAAGAGGAGGAAGGGGCTTACTACAATTCCAATTCATCCAGAGGGAGAGGAGGAGAGCAGAAAATTCAACATCATTATTACTGCTGCAGAGAGTTGGAGAGAGGGGGAAAAGAACAACAACTATCCAGTGTGGAAGGAGAGAAAGACTTCATCATCAAAAGGTGGGTGTATTTTGGTGCATTCCCCGAAAGACTTTGTTGTATCGGTGGGGGCGGAAAGAAGACCTTTTCAAGGGCCGGAACATCGCAGGGGTTGTGTGTGTGTGGAAGTGTGTGTGGGGGTCTTGCTGACAGCTAGGCCCCACACACCACTGAAGCACCCCTCCCCCATTGCCTAGTCTGGGATAGCTGGAGCTACCTGGCTGAAGAATTAGTAATCACCCTATTTAACATCGTTGGGAGTGCTGTGCCTGGGTGGCTCCAGCTGCCCCAGGTGAAGACATCTTCTAAACCCACCCGAAGACCATCTACAAAGACTGTTTTGTTTGCCATCTGGAGGTTGCACCCCAGCAACACCCACCCATCACTGTGAGGGGAGACGTGCCCTCACAGCTTCCCTCTTTCCCACCCCACATTCTCTTTCTCTGTCACTCTCTCTGTCTCTCCCCTCTCTCTCCCCTCTCTCTCTGAGAGCCCCTTTCTCCTAATTGGAAAAATCAATTACAAGACAACTGAGCAGAGGGAGCAAGGCCCCTCCCCAATTGTCAACTAGGGGAGAGGTGTGCCTCTTTCAGAGCTCCCTCTGTTCAAACACCAACGAGGCCATTTAAGATCATTAAGGCCTGTGACTTTGGGGTGGGTGTAGCCCTTAAAGGGACCCCGTCATGGCGACCCCATCCACGCCAGTGGCAGGGCCAGCAAAGACATATGCGCAGGCGGCGTCCACATCCACGGCACCTCCTGCGCCTCCTGCTGCCCTGCCACCTTTCAGACTAATAACAAAGAAACATGGGGTCAAGAGCTACACTCACCCCACAATGAGCATTGAGGAGTGCGTGCGGGCAATGGCTGGGATAGTCGGCCCCTCGGCCATTGTTGCAGCCTCCAAGATGTCTGGGAAGGCTGTGTTCTTCCTGGGGTCGGAGCGGGCCACCGCACAGAGGGTCATCCTTTCAAACGTCCCGCCCTTTGTTCCCGCTGGGCTCCTCCTCCCTCACCTACACCAACTGGGGGAGGTAAGGTCAGGGATAAACCCCATACCGCTCGGCCTCAGGGAGAACAGCCTGCGCCACGTGTTCTCCTTCCGCCGCCAGCTCTTTGTCTGGCTGGCGCGGGAGGAGGCGACGGAGGGATCATTTAATGTGGTGCACGAGGGGACTGCCTACCGCGTCTTCTGGACGTTGGACGGCGTGCAGTGCCATGCCTGTAGGGAGCTGGGGCACGTTCGCAAGAACTGCCTTGCCTCCAAGGCCGCCAAACCACCGAAGGCGGCCAAGGCCGGCGCCGCTGCCACCCCTCCCCCTAGTTGCGTCCGCGTACCGGGAGCCGTGGGTGCGCGGGCATCGTCGGGGGCCTTTGTTTTCACGGCCTCCGGCGGGGAGGAGGGAGAGCGTCCGGCCGGAAAGAAGGCGTGGAGAAAGGCGAAACATCTTGAGGCGGGTCCCCTCAGTGCGCCAGACAGTCTGATCACCGTGCTCAGCCCAACCCTGTCACCAGCGAGCGCGGGGTGCCCTGAGCCCGTGCCCGAGTCCTTGACCAATACCGCAGAGGGGCTTGGGCGTGGGCAAGAAAAGAAAAAGGGGGGAGTGGAGCGGGAGGCCTCGGCAGACATGGAGGTCTCCCTGCCTCCGTGCCCCCCCAGGAACAAAAGGAGGCGCCGCTCCGATGAGGGAGGGGGAACAACATCCCTCCGCGGAGGAGTCGGTGCCCGCCGCGTGTCCCGCGTCCCCCACCAGCGCCCGCAAACTGCGCCGTAGGTGAGAGGAATCTGTCCCCGGGGAGGGTGGGGCAGTCGAGGCTGCCCAGCCTCTGCCTCCCGGGGATGGCGTGGAAGATCTGCCTGTCGTGCGGGCCGTGGGGCCAGCGGAGGAATGCGTTGCCGCCGGGTCGAGCGCCCCGGGGACTTAGGCGGGCGGGGCAGAAAAGGCCGAACCTGAGCCCGCCCAGCCAATATCCAACTTCCCCCGGGAGTCGCTCGACCCGTAAGAATTACAAAGTGTTAACAATTTTAATTATTCTGTACACGCTGGGCCGGTGGGTGGCGGCGGGAAGGGGGAAGAACACGAACCCTCGCCCCCTACTTTGGAGCTGGGGTACTTGGAGAACCTGGAGAATTTCTTTGACCAGGTCTCTCCATGTTCCCCGGCTCCTGGGGCGGAGGGGGAACCCCTTCCACTGTCGCTTCCTGACCCAGCACCACTTGTAAAAGAGCCCAGTGGGGACTCCTCTGCCGACGATCCTGGGGGTGAGATCGGGGCAGAGCCAGGGTCGGATGGAGCGGCCGGGCCATTTGCCGTACCTCGTGCGGTCGACGGGCCGGTTGCTAGCGGTGACCTCCCGGAGGGGGAAGGAGACTCGGTGGAGGACGCGAGAGAAGATCTAGAGTCCATCGCCAGTGAGGCGGTGGATCTCCTCGTGCCCGCCGCTGAGTCCTCCCTCATTCCTGTAAAGGAACTCCGGAACTTTTTGGCCCAGAGCCAGGGTCGCCGCAACCGAGCCCATCTGGCCCGGGAAAAATGGTCCGAGCTGGGGCTGCTCATTGTGTCGGTCCGCGCCGTTGCTAAAACCATGGCCGCGGGCGGGCCCCTTATCAAAGGCGCAAGGCCTTGAGCTGCGCCGGCTCAAAGGATTCCTCGCTGGGCTGCTGAGGGAGTGGAGGTCAACAAACGACTCCACTCCCCCCCCACAATAGGTTAGGTAGAGGTTGCACTATGCTTTTGTCATGAAGATAACCATAGCCAGCCTCAACATCAACGGCGGCAGAGAGGCACGCCGTAGATTTAACAATTTTTCGCTCCCGCGGGAGGGGAAATATGCGGTGTGCTTCCTGCAATAAACCCACACAGTTCCGGGAGACGAAGCCACATGGCTCCTGGAATGGCAAGGAGAGGTCCGCATGAGCCACCTCGCCGCCACTTCTTGTGGGGTGGCCATCTTGCTGGCCCCGCATTTTCAGCCGGAGATCTTGGGGGTCGAGGAGCCCGTGCCAGGCCGCTTGCTGCACGTAACGGTTCACCTGAGGGACGTGCCGCTCCATCTCGTGAACGTGTACGCCCCTCAGCCCGGCCCGCAGCAAACGCGCTTCTTCGAAGAAGTGTCCGCTCTTCTTGGCTCCGTCGACGTCGGCGACTGCATTGTCCTTGGGGGGGATTTTAACTGCACCCTCGAGGTGAGGGGCCGCTCCGGTGCCCCGCAGAGCATGACGGCGATCGAGAAGTTGAGGGACCTGGTCGGCTCCTTCGACTTGGTGGACGTCTGGCGAAATCTCCACCCCGACTCCAGCGCCTTTACTTGGGTGAGGCCTGGAGTAGGATGGTCGAGAGTCGACCGCCTTTACGTGTCTCGGGCGTACGTTTCCTGCGTCCCGGCGGCCTCCATGCGGCCGGTGCCATGTTCGGGCCACCACCTGGTGTGGGCGGAGCTCGTTCGCTCCGTGCGAGGACGGGGTCCGCGTACTGGCACTTTAACAACCGGCTGCTGGAGGACGTGCGGTTCCAGGACTCGTTCCGTCGATTCTGGTCCGACTGGAGAAGGAAGCAGGGGGGCTTCCCCTCCTTGAGGCTATGGTGGGACGTGGGCAAGGCTCACGTCCGCGTCTTCTGTCAAGTGTACGCGAGGGGGTCGACCAAGAGGCGGGCGGCCAGGGTCGGGCGCCTAGAAAAAGAGGTGCTCGACCTGGAGTCCCTCTCGGTCAAGTCGTCGAGGACCTGGCCATGAGGGTGGTGTACGAAGCGAAGAAGGCCGCGCTGAAGGACCTGCAGTTCGTCGGGTCCCGAGGCGCGTTCGTGAGGACGCGGATCCGGTTCCTGCGTTATCTGGACCGCGGCTCCCCCTTCTACTCGCTGGAAAAAAGACAGAGTGTCCGTAAGCAGCTCTTGACGCTGCTGGCCGACGACGGCTCTCTCGGAGGGCGTCAACAACAGGGCCCGTGAATATTACCGGGCTCTGTTCTCTCCGGAGCCGTCCAGCGAGGAAGCGCGTAGAGTTTTGTGGGAGGACCTGCCGAAGGTCAGACTGGAGGGCGCCGAAAATCTGGAAGCTCCGCTAAGCCTGGCGAAGCTGACCGGTGCCCTCGACCGGCTCTCGAGGGGAAAAGCCCCGGGGCTGAACGGGCTGATCGTGGAGTTCCACAGGGCGTTCTGGGACGTCCTGGGGGGGGACTACGCACGGGTCCTGGGGGAAAGTCTGGCGACCGGGGAGATGCCCCTCTCTTGGCGCAGAGCAGTCATCGTCCTGCTGCCTAAGAAGGGCGATCTCCGCCTCCTTAAGAACTGGCGCCCGGTCTCCCTCCTCAGCACGGACTACAGAATCTTCACCAGGGCGATGTCTGCTCGCCTTGGCGCCGTGCTGGACCACATGATCCACCCTGACCAGTCCTACACGGTCCCGGGCCGGACAATCCACGATAACATCCATCTGTTCCGGGACCTCATCCATCATTCCCAGGAGGCTGGTCTGTCGGTCGCCTTCCTATCTCTCGACCAAGAGAAGGCGTTCGACAGAGTGGATCACGACTATCTGTTCGGGACTCTGCGCGCTTTCGGGTTCGGGACGCATTTCGTCGCCCGGATCCGACTTTTGTACGCCTCCGCAGAGTGTCTGATTAAGGTTAACGGGTCCTTGACGGCGCTCCTTCGCTTTGGGAGAGGGGTGCGCCAGGGATGCCCCATGTCCGGCCAGTTATATGCCATCTGCATGGAGCCTTTCCTGCGCCTCCTGCGGATGAGGTTGATGGGACTGGCTCAGCAAGGGCCGGGCGTGGAGGTCGTCCTCTCGGCTTACGCCGATGACGTGCTCCTCGTGGTAGAGGATCCCGCTGACCTTCGGAAGATGCGTGAGTGCCAGGAGATTTACTCGGCCACATCCTCCGCCAGGATCAACTGGGAGAAATGTTCCGGACTCCTGGTGGGTCAGTGGTGTGTGGACTCCCTGCCGGAGGAGCTCAGGCCTTTTGCCTGGAGCACGACCCATCTCCTCTATCTGGGAGTCTACCTTAGCCCCGACGAGGAAGCCTGGCCAGCGAACTGGCAAGAGCTGGAGGCCAAGGTCACCGCTCGCCTAGGGCGCTGGACAGGACTGCTCTGAGTGCTGTCCTACAGGGGTCGAGCGCTAGTCATAAACCAGTTGGTGGCCGCCATGCTGTGGTACCGGCTGGTCACTTTGACCCCTCCCCCTGCGTTTGTCACCAAGATACAGAAGAAGCTGGTGGACTTCTTCTGGAACAACAGGAAGCACTGGGTCTCTGCCGCGGTCTTGAGTCTCCCGCTTGGGGAGGGCGGTCAGTCGTTAGTGTGCGTCAGCACCCAGCTCGCGACTTTCCGTCTTCAGACCCTGCAGAGATACCTTAACATCGAGCCACCTCCTAGGTGGCGTGCTCTGGCGACGTATTTCTTCCGCCAGCAGCACGGCCTCAACTACGACACGCAGCTCCTGTTTGTGAGCCTGGGGGGTATCAGGACCGCCGTCCAGGAGCTGCCTGTCTTTTACAAGGAACTCACCAGGGTCTGGAACAAAGTCTCCACCAAGCGCAGCTCTCCACCGGCTGGAGTGGCGGCTGTCCTGCAGGAGCCGCTGCTCGGGAATCCGTACCTCCACGACCGAGGTTTTCGGTGGCAGTCAGACGAGAGGGCTGTGGCTGGTGAGGTGACCAGGGTCAGGGACCTGCTCGATGGTGGAGGAGCGGGCTGGATGGCGCCAGACATGCTGGCGCGGCGCCTAAGTTCGGCCGACGTCCACCGCGCGGCCGATGTCATCGAGTCACTAAAAACAGCTCTGGGCCCTGACTCCGTTAAGTGCATCGAGGAGGCTCAAGCACGTGGGGAGATCCCATCCGAACTGACCCCCGTCCGGACTGAATTCCTCATCGGCGCCAAACCCCAGAACCTCCCTCGGGAGCCGGCGCCTCACAACTTGAGCCGCCTCGGGGAAATCCCCTCCGTGCCTTTCAGTTCCGCGCGGAGGGGTTTCCTGTACGGGCTGCTCCTGCACACTCTCAACTTTGCCATCCTCGCCTGCCGTCCGGACACGCCATGGCGTATCATCTTGCCATCCGGAGGAGGCGGGGGTCCCCGATGGAGGGCACTCTACGCGGGAGTGCTCCCACTATTTATAGGGGACTTGGCCTGGAGGGTGGTGCACGGAGCAGTGCCGTGCAATAAATTTTTTAAGCCTGTTCACGGGCTCCCAGGCCGCCTGCAATTTCCGCGGTCTGGAAGAGTCCGTGTTCCATGTTTTTATCGAATGCACGAGGTTGCAGCCCTTGTTTTATTATTTAAAGGGGCTGCTCCTGAAATTCTGGCTGCACTTCAGTCCCACACTCCTGATCTTTGGGCACCCTGTGCGGATGGGAGCGGGTAGGTCCGAGGGCCTCCTCGTAGGACTGCTCCTGGGCACACCCAAGGGTGCCATCAGCCGGTCCAGGCAGCGGGCGGTCAAGGGGGTCGTTCAGCCTGACTGCCTGCCTCTCTTCCGCGCGTACATCCGCGCCAGGGTGTCCTTGGAGATGGAGCACACGGTGTCCACCGGTACGCTCGCGGCCTTCCACGAGAGGTGGGCACCGGAGGGACTGGAGTGCATCATCACCCCCGGCAACCAAATTTTAATTTGATTTTATGTGTTAAAGATTCATTTGTTTTAATTGCCGCTGTTTTTAGTGTCCCCCTCCCTTTTTATAGGAGGCACTTGGAGAAAAAAAATATATGATTTTAGTGCCCCAAAAAAAACTAAAAAAAAACAAAAACACAAAAAAAAAAAGGGCCTTGAAAATGTTTTGTGTGTCCCCCAGATCGGGGGGACATGATTTAATGTTTTAGTTTCCTCCCAAAAAGAGTTCTGTGGACAAGCACTCCAAGTCCCTTTGTTCATCTACACTATTAAGTGGCCTACCGCTTAATGTGTATACCCTTTCCTTATTAGCCCCCCCAAAGTGCATCACCTCACACTTCTCTGAATTAAATTCCATTTGCCACTGCTCTGCTCATCTGACCAATCGATTGATATCCTCCTGCAGCCCATGACTTTCCTCTTCATTATCAACCACACAGCCAATTTTAGTGTCGTCTGCAAACTTCTTAATCATACTTCCTATATTCAAATCTAAATCATTGATATATACCAACAAAAAGCAAGGAACCCAGTATTGAGCCCTGTGGAACCCAACTTGAAACATCCTTCCAGTCACAAAAACATCCATCAATCATTATCCTTTGCTTCCTACCTCCAAGCCAATTTTGGATGCAACTTGCCACTTTGCCCTGGATCCCATGGGCTTTAACCTTTATGTCCAGTCTACCATGTGGGATCTTATCAAAAGCCTTGCTAAAGTCCATATATACTACATCGTACATCTTGGTTACATCCTCAAAAAATTCAATCAGATTAGTCAAACACGATCTTCCCTTAACAAATCCGTGCTGACTGCTCCTAATTAATCCCTGTCTTTCCAAATGTAGATTTATCCCGTTTTTCAGGATTTTTTCCAATAATTTTCCCACCACTGAGGTTAGGCTGACAGGCCTGTAATTACTCGGCTTATCCCTTTCTCCCTTCTTAAACAAGGGTACTACATTCGCAGTCCTCCAATCCTCTGGCACCATGCCAGATCCAAAGAGGACTGGAAAATGATAGTCAAGGCCTCTGCTATTTCCTCTTTTACTTCGCTCACAGCCTGGGATGCATTTCCTCCAGGCCTGGGGACTTATCTATTTTCAAAACTGCTAAACCCCTTAATACTTCCTCTCTCACTATATTTATTTCATCCAGAATATCACACTCCTCCTCGATAGCAGTATCTGCATTCCCCCTTTCCTTTTTGAAAACAGATGCAAAGTATTTGTTAAGAACCCTACCAACATCTTCTGCCTCCAAACAGAGATTACCCTCATGAACTCTAATAGGCCCTACCCTTTCTTTAGTTACCTTCTTACTCTTAATATATTTATAGAACATCTTAGGGTTTTCCTTAATTTTGCTGGCCAAGAATTTCTTGTGCTCTCTCTTAGCATTCCTAATATCCTTTTTAATTTTGCTTCTTAACTTTCTAAATTCCTCTAAAGATTCTATAGTATTTAGCTGTTGGTATATGACATAAGTGTCCCTTCTTTTCTTAATCCTCCCCTGTAAGTCCCTAGACATCCAGGGGGCTCTAGAATTATTTTTCCCAGCCTTTTTCTTTAAGGGCACATGTTTGGCTTGAGCCTTCTGGATCTCCTCCTTGAATGCCTCCCACTGTTCCGACACTGATTTACCCACAAGTTTCCAGTCCACGATGGCCAAATCAGTCCTTAATTAGCTTTTCCCCAATTCGGAACTTTTATTCCAGGTCTATCCTTGTCCTTATCCATAACCAACTTGAATCTGACTGAATTATGGTCACTGGCACCCAAGTGCTCTGCCACTAATACCCCTTCAACCTGCCCAGCTTCATTCCTCAAAACTAAATCCAAGACCGCCCCCTTTCGTGTTGGCCTTGGTACATACAGACAAAAAAAGTTCTCTTGAATGCATTTCAAGAATTCCGCACCCTCTATACCCTTCACACTAAATTTGTCCCAATCAATATTTAGATAGTTAAAATACCCTACCATTACTACCCTGTGGTTTTTGGACTGCACAGCAATTTGCCTACATATTTAATCCTCTATCTCCCTCCCACTGTTTGGGGGTCTATAATACACACCCAGTAATGTGATCATCCCTTTTTTATTTTTCAATTCAACCATATGGCCTCATTTGATGATCCCTCTAACATATCATCCCTCCTCACTGCTGTAATAGTTTCTTTAATCAGTACCGCAAACCCCCCCCCTTTTTACCCCCCTCTTTATCTTGTCTAAAAATTCTATAGCCAGGAATGCAAATATAACGCCCCTATTTAAAAAAGGAGGCAGACAAAAAACAGGAAACTATAGACCAGTTAGCCAAACATCTGTGGTTGGAAAGATGTTAAAGAAGCAGTAGCAGAACATTTGGATAAGCAAAATTCGGTCAGGCAGAGTCAGCATGGATTTATGAAGGTGAAGTCATGTTTGACAAATTTGCTAGAATTCTTTTAGGGTGTAACGAACAGGGTGGATAAAGGGGACCCAGTGGATGTGGTATATTTGGACTGCCAGAAGGCATTTGATAAGGTGCCACATAAAAGGTTACTGCACAAGATAAAAGTTCATGTGGTTAGAGGTAATATATTAGCATGGATAGAGGATTGGCTAACGAACAGAAAACAGAGAGTCGGGATAAATGGTTCATTCTCGGGTTGGCAATCAGTAACCAGTGGGGTGCCGCAGGGATCAGTGTTTGGAGGAAGGGACTGAGTGTAATGTAGCCAAGTTTGTTGACGATACAAGGATGAGAGGAAAAGCAATGTGTGAGGAGAACACAAAAAATCTGCAAAAGGACATAGACAGGCTAAGTGAGTGAGCAAAAATTTGGCAGATGGAATATATATAATGTTGGAAAGTGTGAGGTCATGCACGTTGGCAGTAAAAAATCAAAGAGAAAGTTATTATTTAAATGGAGAAAGATTGCAAAGTGCTGCAGTACAGCGGGACCTGGGGGTACTTGTGCATGAAACACAAAAGGTTAGTATGCAGGTACAGCAAGTGATCAGGAAGGACAATGGAATCTTGGCCTTTATTGCAAAGGGGATGGAGTATAAAAGCAGGGAAGTCTTGCTACAGTTATACAGGGTATTGGTGAGGCCACATCTGGAATACTGCGTACAGTTTTGGTTTCCATATTTAAGAAAGGATATATTTGCTTTGAAGGCAGTTCAAAGAAGGTTCACAAGGTTGATTCCGGAGATGAGGGGGTTGACTTATGATGAAACATTGAGTAGGTTGGGCCTCTACTCATTGGAAGAATGAGAGGTGATCTTATCGAAGCGTATAAGATTATGAGGGGGCTTGACGGGGTGGATGCAGAGAGGATGTTTCCACTGATAGGGGATGGTCTTAGAATAAGGGGCCGCCCATTTAAAACTAAGATGAGGAGAAATTTCTTCTATCAGAGGGATGTGGATCTGTGGAATTCGCTGCCTCATAGAGCTGTGGAAGCTGGGACATTGAATAAATTTAAGACAGAAATAGATATTTTCTTAAACAATGAGGGAATAAGGGGTTATGGAGAGCGGGCAGGGAAGTGGACCTGAGTCCATGATCAGATCAGCCATGATCTTATTGAATGGTGGAGCAGGCTCGAGGGGCCATATGGCCTACTCCTGCTCCTATTTCTTATGTTCTTATGAATATTGATCTGCCAAACCTGCTCCTCTTTCAACCATGTTTCTGTAATGACTATAATGTCATACTCCCAAGTGTCTACCTGTGCTCTTAGCTCATTTGCGTTATTCGCTATACTCCTTGCATTAAAGTATATACCATTCAGCACAGGAAGACCTCCTTGCTTACTACTTACTAAGCCTTGTTTCCTCTATCTTACAGATTCGCTTTCTAGATTCTTGCTATCCAATTTCTGCTTTACTTCCTTCCCTTTTGAATTTGTTCTCAGGTTCTCATCTCCCTGCTAAGCTTGTTTAAACTCTCCCCAACAGCACTAGGGGTTAGACACAGAGTAAAGCTCCCTCTCCACTGTCCTAAACACTCCCAGGGCAGGTCCAGAAGGGTTAGATACAGAGTAAAGCTCCTTCTACACTGTCCCATCAAACACGCCCAGGGCAGGTACAGCACGGATTAGATACAGTGTAAAGCTCCCACTACGCTGTCCCATTAAATACTTCCAGGCAGGTACATCAAGGGTTAGATACAGAGTAAATCTCTCTCTGCATTGTCCCATGAAACATTCCCAGGGCAGGTACATCACTGGTTAGATACATAGTAAAGTTCCCTCTAAATTGACCAATCAAACACTCCCAGGGCAGTTTCCACATGGGTTAGATACAGAATAAATCTCCTTCTACACTGTTCCATCAAATAACCCCAGGGCAAATACATCACAGATTAAATACAGAGTAAACCTCCCTCTATATTGTCCCATCAAGCACTCCTAGGGCAGATACAGAATGGTTTTGATGAAGAGTAACCCTCCAGCTACACAGTCCAGTCAAATGCTCCCAGATCAGGCATTGCATGGGTTAGATACATAGTAAGGCTCCCTCCACACTGTCCCAAACACTCCTAGGGCAGGTATAGCACAGGTTAGATACAGAGTAAAGCTCCCTCTACGCTGTCCTATGAAACACTCCCAGGGCATGCACAGACTGGGTTAGATACAGAGTAAAGCTCCCTCTAAACTGTTCCATTAAACACTCGCAGGGCAAGTAGAGCACCGGTTAGATGCAAAGTAAAACTCCCTCTACACTGTCCCATCAACACTCCAGGGCAGACACAGCATGGGTTAGATACAGAGTAAAACTCCCTCTACACTTTCCAATCCCATCACCGCAGCCATCCAAACAGATCACCACAAACATTAAAACCGATCCCGACTCATTAATGGAAAAACAGCGCAGCAGGAGATTTATTCATAAAATGGATATATATGTACGAGCTGAAAGCAGCTCAATGGAATGGAAGGAAGCAAACAACTGAATGAAAAGAACAGAGCAGACCAGAAGGACAAGCAGGACAAGAAAGAGGGAACATCAGAGAGGAACAACCGGTCAAGGAACAAATGACCATGAGCCTACAATCGACAACAGCAACTGGCTGGATGGGTGATTGTATGTCTTCGGTCAATTCTCTCAAGTCTTGTTCTGTAATTTTTAGTTTTTTGCATAATAAAACTAACAGTTGGGTTAAGCCTAAACTTTGTGTTACATGGAGTCATTTCCTGCAATTCCCGAGGTCTATGAATCAAAGTAAAGTGGAAAATGAACACCCGACAGAAAATGGCAACCACGGCAGGACCTCAAAGTTTGGAATAGGATCACGGACACAAATCAAGGGAAAGAAACCCTAGCGGGGCTTGCTTAGTTTCAGGTCGGCTAAGGTATTTGTAGAAAGGGCAGTTAGGGCATCCAGAGGAGGGAAACAGTCTTGGGTAAGCTGGAGTAATCCTGGGTTGACTCGGGTAGCCAGCGAGAAAAGTAATCGCAGGTAGTCTGCAAAGGGGTCTCAGAGAGGCCAGAAATAATCTCACGGATGGCCAGGGCAACCTGAGGAGAGAAACAGTCTCGGATAGGCTGGAGTAATCTCCGGTCGACGAGGGTAGCCACAGAGAGAAGCCAGAGTAACAATAACCGTAGGTCACAGTCTCCGGGTAATCAAGGATAATTTCTCAGCCAGAGGCACTGGAAGTGGACTCACCGCAGCAAAACGCGGTTGAGCCCGCGGCTAAGAGCAGTCATAGGAAGTCCATGGAGGCTAAGGTAGCTGCATATATATGCAACAAAGTGGATATTTCGGAGCCATGGGCATGAGAAATGCTACACTCTGGGGATCCGCAGGAAAAAGCGGCAGAGTGGACAGTTAGTAATAACCACAAGGGGTCAAAAGAGAAAGTGATTTGGCTCATGTGCCTGCAGAAGCAAAAACAACTGTTAAGAGTAAAGGTAGAACAGCTGGAGAATGAGAGTAGGGAATTCAAAGGTGAGATAAGCAATTTGAATAGAGAAAATTATTAAATAAAAAATGGCACATTATCACCTAGAATATTTGCAGTGTCAGGTGACCGAGTGCAAAAGGCAGCAGCAGACATACATAGCCAAAGTGAAAGGCACTTAGAGAGAGCCAAAGAAGCAGAAGAACAGCTAAGAAAGATAAAAATAGCATATCAGGTAGCGCAGAAACAGGGTTACGAGAGGGCAGATCACGGACCTTGTAAAGAAAAGATCCGCCAGTTAACGTCAGAGTTAGACGGGGCCAAAGGGATGGTTTGTCTCATGGCATCAGGGGAAAGCGAGGAAGTTTAGGATCCAGAGGGGAAGAAGTCAGACGATGGGCCCCAGTATAGTGAGCATCGGTCGGCTCCCGAGGCACCGGGACCCCCGAATCTGATGTGTCCCTTGAGACAGCAGAAATTTGGTTCACCCCCACAAAATGGTGGTCCGACACCATTACAGAGTGACTATGTGATCCCATACATGCTGCTTCAGCTGCAGGAGATGCTGACAGGTATGGCAAAATTAAAGCAAGGAGGGGATGCCTCCGTTCATTTTGCCAACATAAAGCAGATAGGGGTATCAATAACTGCAGCAAGGAGGAGATAGTGAAGTTGACATTGCGCTCCCTAGAAGGGAAGCTATATCAGAGTTTGTCAATAGCCACAAAGTTAAGTGGAGGAACCCCACAGGGCTTAAAGGAGGAAATCTTGGCAGCGTTAGGGTATAGTCAAGGTAGTCCGTTCTGGCAAGTAGAACAGACTCGGCAGCAAGTAAATGAATCACCCGATACATTTGCAGATAGACTGTGGCCAATTTATTTAAGGGCCACTGGAGGAAATCTGATTCGGGCAGATTTAATAGGGGAACCCAGAAACCATTGGCTGCGAACTGTAATGGCTAACAGTTTGTCACGGCTCAGAACAAAGATTTGACCCAGACAATCTCCAAAGTACTGTGGCAGGGGTATTGAGAAGATTGACTCCAGCATTTAAGTCCAGACAAGGGGAAGAGGAGAAGCAAAAAGGGAAAGTGCATGAAGTAAAAGGAGAGGTTAGGGAAAAGAGAGAATGGAGACAAGAGGGAGGTAATGCGGGTCGATCGCGAGGGTGTTTTAACTGTGGGAAGTTGGGACACTGGAGCAAGGATTGTCGACTCTCGAGAGGAGGGAAGCCAGGGTACGAGGGTGCTGAGGCAGAAAAGGGCCAAAGGAAGGTAGCCGATGACCCAGTACAGGTTTTAGTGGCCACATTACAGCAGGTTATGGGCATGGATGGAGGAAAGATGGACGCTGCAGTGGGAGAGAAAGGACTCAATGCATCTGCATCCCCACTTTGACGTTGCGCCCAGCCAGAGTACCTGTGTCCATTCATCGCCATGTATGGATGTGAAGGTGGAAGCAGTTAAGGGAAGGTATCTCGTAGATACAGGAGCCTCTAACACGTTTGTCCACTCACCGAATCCGACCACTTCCCCACTGGTCGCGCGGAGTCCCATTTACACTGGCGGGTTTTACGGGTAATGAACAGGCTGGGGCAGTGTTAAAACCCTTAACCATAGAATTAGGACCTAACATAACAAAGTGGGAATGTATTTTAATGAAATGGGAACAGCCCGGTTCGGGAGTTCTCGGGGCCGACTACATGTTGGCACACCACGCCATAGTGGATATGAAGAACAATTGTCTATGGGGGGCAGTTGATGCAGATAGGATGGGAGAGATCGTAGTGATTCCCAGAGACAGTACAGACAAAGGCAGTACCTGCATGATGAAGCTGAAAGGGAGTTATGATTTAGAAAGATTAGTCGATAACATTCCGGCCCGGTATCAAGGGTATGTACGGGAGAATATGGATGCATTTGCAATGCACAAGCATGATTGTGGGAGAGTAACTGGGTAGAGGTGAAGATAGATGGGGACCCGATGACACGGCCCCAGAAACAGTTTAATTTTCCCCGGGAAGCAGAAAACTTCTGGAAACTGCTATAAATTCCCTGGTGGAGCACGGTATATTAAGAACCATAGCATTTACATGTAAGTTCACGTAAAGAAGCCCGATAACTCATGGAGGACCACGGTAGATTACCGAGTACTGAATAAAAATATTCCAACCTGTGAACCCATGGTAGCGATGGTAGCGGATTTGATACCTGTGGCCTCTACAACTTTTACCATGCTGGATATTTCAAACAGGTTTTGGTCCATTCCCCTGAGACGGGAGGACCAGTATAAATTTGCCTTTACCTTTTAAGGTAGCAGTACACGTGGACATGTCTTCCACGAGGGTTTCACAACAGTCTCGCAATCTTTCACCAGAGTATGGCCGAGGCACTAAAAGGTTTTAGTCAGCTGAATATGTGGACAACCGGTTGTTATTCTCTGAAAGTGCGGAGGACCACGGGCCATTATTGAGTGAATTGTTGCATTTGTTAAAAGAAGCAGATTTTAAGGTGAATCCAAAGAAAGCTTAAGTCAGCCAAGAGGAGGTGCAGTTTCTAGGATTGACCATTAGAGCAGGAGAGAGAGCTATAGATGGAGCTAAGAGAAAGGCAGTCCAGGAGCTACCTGTTCCTAAGGACGTGTCTGGGGTAAGGTCTTTCCTGGGAATAACCGGTTACTGCAGGGAATTTCTTGAAGGATATGCAGCCATGGCAGCTCCTTTGTTGAGGCATCTTAGGAAAGGAATAGAGTGGGAATGGAGTGAGAGTTGTCAGGAAACTTTCATTCATTTAAAGGAGGTGTTACAGACAGCACCAGCATTGGGAGCAGTAAATGGGGACCAGGACTTTAGTCTGGAGGTAGCAGTGACTGGGGAGAGTTTGAGTGCAGTGTTACTCCAGGAGTGACACGGTAAGCTGAGACATAAGAAATAGGAGCTGGAGTAGGCCATTTGGCCCTTCGAGCCTGCTCCGCCATTCAACAAGATCATGGCTGATCTTCTACCTCACCGCCACCTTCCTGCATTATCCCCATATCCCTTAATTCTTTTAGTTCCCAAAAATCTATCGATCTCTGTCTTGAATATACTCAACGACTGAGCATCCACAGCCATCTACAGTAGAGAATTCCAAAGATTGATCACCCTCTAAGTGAAGAAATTTCTCATCTCAGTCCTAAATGGCTGAACCCTTATTCTGAGACTGTGACCCCGTGTTCTAGACTCCCCAGCCAGGTGAAACATTTTCTCAGCATTATCCCTGACCTACTTAATCTCTCATCATGGGGCAATCCCCTAATCCCAGGAACCAGTCTAGTGAACCTTCATTGCCTCTAAGGCAAGTATGTCTTTCCTTAGATAAGGAGACCAGAACTGTACATAGTACTCCAGGTGTGGCCTCACCAATGCTCTGTATAATTGTAGTAAGACTTCTTTGTAGTTTGCTTTCCTTATTGCTTGCTGTACCTGCATGTTAACTTTCTGTGATTCATGTACAAGGACCCCCAGGTCCCTCTGAATGCAAACATTCCCCATCAGTCTCGCATCATTCAAAAAATATTCTGCTTTTTTGTTTTCCCTACCAAAGTGGATAACGTCAGACTTCCCTACATTGTATTCCATTTGCCATGTTCTTGCCCACTCAGTCATCCTGTCTATATCACTCTGCAATCTCTTTGCATCCTCCTCACAGCTTACTTTCCCACCTAACTTTGTATCATCAGTATCATTGTACCAGTGGTTCTCACAGAAGTAGAAACGAGCTTTTCGAATTGCGAGCGACATCTGTTAGCAACTTTTTGGGCGGTAAATCATTTTCGGTCACTCACAGGGTTAGCTACAGTGACTCTATTAACCTGCCACACCCCGATACAGATGTTACTGGATGGTAGGATGAAAGATGGGACAGTGAGCAATAACAGGATTGCTCGCTGGACATTGTTGCTTACTAAGTTAGACCTGAAGGTAGAAAGGCTAGGAGAACCAAAGCTAGCCCCGAACCTGGTTTATCCGGGAGCAGCTCACGTGTGTTCAGTGGAAGGAGTGTGGGATGTAGAGGTGGGATTCCATGCAGGGGAACATCCGACAGGTAGAGACATTTATGTAGCTGGGTCTAGTTCAGTGACGAACGGAGAGAGAAAAACAGGCTGCGGGATAGAAAAGGCCATAAAACTCCCCAACACTTTAAGTGCACAGCAGGCCGAACTGCAGCCGTAGCATATGTGGTCACACACCCTGGTGAATTCCTAACTCTCTACACGATATGTTCGGACTCCATGTTCACTTGTAACTCCTGTACAGAGTATTTAGCAATATGGGCTAGGTGAGGATTTAAGTCCTCAGACGGAAAGCTGTTGGTGACGGCTCCTTTGTTAAAAGTTATTTTGGACGTCACGGGTAGGGACCAGAAGGATTACTACATCCAAAAGGTCAAAGCATACTCTAAGTCAGAGCCCAAGTGCAAAGGGAATGAGAAAGCTGACATACTGGCCAAAACAGGGGCAGGAGAAGGGACACCATGGGACCCATATCACTGTGGACAGATCATGGCTGTAACAGGCAGAGAGGGGCCCAAAGAAGTACCATTGCTGCCTGATTTAAAACAGGCTCAGCGATGGGATGCAGACTTAGAGCAGTGATTAGAGACAGGATAGACGGGAAGCCTGTAGCGGGACCTTTAGGAGCTGCAGACGTAGCAGTAAGACAGGGAATGCTATTTAAAGGAGACAGTTGAATCATGCCTGGGCAGTACAGGGAAGAATTCTTGCAGCTAGCTCATGGGGGTCCAGGGGCTGGACATCCAGGGCCAGAAATGACGTGGAATAAAGTGGAGGCCATGGGATGGTGGCCTGGGCTTAGAAATGATGTAAAGGATTATTGTCAGAATTGTCTGGTATGTACCACAAACAATCCGGACCCCCACCGGAGGAAGGCTCCTTTGGGAGACACGAGGAGGGTCGATGGGCCATGGCAGTCTATACAGATGGATTTCATAGGGCCACTGCCCACCTCAGGCAGAGGCAATAAATATGGCCTGGTGTTAGTAGATCTTTTCACAAAATAAGTAGAAGCTTTTTCTTGTAGGGCGGCCACCGCAGTAGGAATTGAGTGTAATATCTCCAAGTTTGCAGATGACACTAAACTAGGTGGCGGTGTGAGCTGTGAGGGAGATGCTAGGAGGCTGCAGGGTGACTTGGACAGGTTAGGTGAATGGGTAAATGCATGGCAGATGCAGTATAATGTGGATAAATGTGAGGTTATCCATTTTGGGGGAAAAACGCGAAGAGAGAATATTATCTGAATGGCGGCAGATTAGGAAAAGGGGAGGTGCAACGAGACCTGGGTGTCATGGTACATCAGTCATTGAAAGTTGCCATGCAGGTACAGCAGGCTGTGAAGAAGGCAAATGGTATGTTGGCCTTCATAGCTAGGGGATTTGAGTATAGGAGCAGGGAGGTCTTACTGCAGCTGTACAGGGCCTTGGTGAGGCCTCACCTGGAATATTGTGTTCAGTTTTGGTCTCCTAATCTGAGGAAGGACGTTCTTGCTATTGAGGGAGTGCAGCGAAGGTTCACCAGACTGATTCCCGGGATGGCTGGACTGATATATGAGGAGAGACTGGATCAACTGCGCCTTTATACATTGGAGTTTAGAAGGGTGAGAGGAGATCTCATAGAAACATATAAGATTCTGACAGGACAGGACAGGTTAGATGCAGGTAGAATGTTCCCGATGTTGGGGAAGTCCAGAATCAGGGGACACAGCCTCAGGATAAGGAGTAGGCCATTTAGGACTGAAACTTCTTCACTCAGAGAGTTGTTAACCTGTGGAATTCCCTGCCGCAGAGAGTTGTTGATGCCAGTTCATTGGATATATTCAAGAGGGAGTTAGATATGGCCCTTACATCTAAGGGGATCAAAGGATATGGAGAGAAAGCAGGAAAGGGGTACTGAGGGAATGATCAGCGATGATCTTATTGAATAGTTGTGCAGGCTCGAAGGGCCGAATGGCCTATTCCTGCACCTATTTTCTATGTTTTTATGTTTAGTCACAGCAACGATTCTGGTGCGAGATGTATTTTCTCAATTGGGATTCAGATCAAGGGCGTCATTTCACCGGAGTGGTAATGCAGACCACCCTAAAGCTGTTAGGAATACAGGGAAAATGGCCTGTGACGTATAACCCCAATTGTCATGTCCAGTAGAGAGGACAAACCGGACCTTAAAGAGAGGCTTAGGAAGGAGATAGGAGATACCCCAAAGAAATGGGATGAGATCTTACTCCTAATACTGATGAATCACCGAGCCAGTCTCTCTAAGAATACGGGACACTCTCCACGTGCTGTGCTGACAGGGAGACTTATGAGGACTCCGGTCCATATATTAGCACCAGTCCTGACTGAAACGCAGGTTAAAGAGGTCACACGGGACAGGTTTGTCAGAGATCTGTATGATACGCTGAAAGGGCTGCATTGGGAAGCAGCTAACAATATGGGCAGACAATACCAGCAGAATAAACTGCTGCTGGAAACTCGGTTACACAGGAATGGAGGGGATCAGGTTATGGTCAGGAATTATGCCAGAATAGCGGCATTTGAACCGTTATACAAAGGACCATATAGCATAGTGGACAAGGCAAGCCCTATGGTCTATGTGATCCAGCTGCCAAAACGAATTATGAAGTGGTTTCACATAAACCAATGTAAGCTGTACAACCCTGGAGAGAAAAGTAAAAAGTGGGCCAAGGCCCAAGGAACTGTGATGAGTTTGATCAGTGTAAGCCTTCCACCTATGCTGTGGGATGACGATGATGGAGATGTAAGGGACGGAGCAGTAAGATGGAATGGTCGGGTACCACGACCTAGGGTGCCCTGGACGCCTCCACCAACTCCACCCCTGAGTCTCCGAAAGCCCAAGCATCGGGATAAAAGAAGAGGGAAGCAGTTATCTGAAAAATGTACATATGTGTATAACTGAAGAAGGACCTGTGAGGGGGAGACCCCCACAGAGCAAAAGTATTTATTTTTGTCTTGAAAGGAGCAAATCGAGCCCGGGATACGAGATGAGGTGGACATTGTGGATGAGCATGTGGATGGCCCTGATTATAGCAGGATGGGGAGATCAGGGAGATACCGAGACATTCCTTACACACGAGTGTATGGGAGGAACCGGCCCCACCGGAACTCAAGGGGGAGCAATACGGAGCAACAAGGGCACAAACGGCTATGCTCACACTGGGAGTTGGCCAGGGTGGTTAGGGTCAAATTCGACCAAGTACTCCAGACAAACCGAGGGTAAACTTGGGGAGGTATCTGTATCCTGCCCAAGGGTAAATATCCCAACCAGAAAAGTACGGGTGAGAGAGGGTAGACGAGTTTGTCTGGAATGTAAAGGAAATACCCCCATGGGAGGATGGTGGTGGTTATGGAAAACAGACAGGAGGAAAATTAATGCATCCACAGAATGGGAGAAATTGGGTAATAGTTCAAACAGGCGGACCACAGGAACAAAAGAAGGGGCGAAATTATGTTGGGAGAAATGGAGGAACAAGGAGGAACAAGGGATTTGTGTCTGTTTGGTTGGATCAAACCACAAGTGCAGGGGAGATGTGGCGATTGGTTTTAAACGGCAATGGCAGGATTCCGGGTCGCATGGTTTTGATTCTTGTATGAAGTTGAGCCCTGTAAAGACAGTCAATGCAACCGAGCTGACCGCGAGCAGATTAAAACCTCTCCCTAAAATGCTGGACATTCCAAAACAAGAAATTCCATGTCCTGTCCTAACACCTGGGCCTAAGAACGGGCTGGTGTTAATCCCAACAGGGAAAATGTTGTAACTTACTGTGTATTATGAAGTAGCATCGGTTATTCCGAATCTAACAGAGTTACAATTACCCCGGTGCTGCCCGCCAGAAATGGAAAAGTTATACGAACGATTGTTAAAAGAAATGTTTAAACAATTCTATCAGTAGAATTATGGGGACGAAAGTCAGGAGGAAACATACAAACTGATAAGTAACAACGAGACGGGCTGGGGGAGACGAAATAGGGGACTGATGAATGATGTGGCTACAGCGTTTAATACTGGGACATCACTGGTCAATAGTGTAAGTCAACACGCAGCTGCAAGTCCAAGTAACTACCTTAAGGGACCAGTTAAAGAAAGTACTGGAGGAGGGTAGTGACATAGAGGGTCACGAACTACAGGAGGACCAGGTAATGACAATTCATTTGAAGGAGATGATAGCTGAGGTGGAGACACACCCTCAGACCTTCAATGCCTTAATAAAGGAGGGTAGAAATGCATCAGATCAAGCTGCTCAGAATGACGTGCATGTCATGTACGTTAGCTTGGTTGTTAAATGAAGGACGCAGTAATTTAGAGTATTTAAAACAGGCCCATATACCATCATGGGTCAGTAACAAGCACCTAAAAACTTTGAGTGTCTACAATAACCTCCTGAATTCGTGCCAGCTACAGTCAGCCTCCGTAGCGTACCCAGTCCCAGTCAACTGTGGTCAGAGTAAACTGTCTATAATGGGGATAGTGCTTAGAATACCGGTGATGGATCAGTCGCAATGACCTTTACCGGTATACCGGGTGGAAAACATTGGGGTAATTCGGAACGGGGTATGTGTGAAACATCATAAAACCCCTCAATATGTGGTGAAATTGGGAGACTCAATAACCGGTGCTAGTCTGGAGGGATGTCAGAGAGGAGATACACATGTGGTATTGTGCCCCTATCATCTGAATCCTTTCGACCGGCCGGTATGTGGGTTCAAGTACGGGGACAGGCAACCTATAAGCTGTGTCATGTAAGTGACGGCTCACAACCATGTCCTGCCGCAGGTTGCGTACAAGGGGAACGGGACATACTGGGTCACCACCAGCAAAAGTCGGTACAGAGTACACCAGGACACTTGGTGTCCAGTGACAGATTCTATCTTTTGTTTCAAACCCAAGGTAGAGACACAAGTAGCTCAAAAAAGGATAATTCCTATCTCAGACCACAAACACATAAGTATTACAGTTAACGGTACTTTACTGAACCTCCAGGGATACATATTGCGTTATAGGTATGATATCCCGCCGTTACCCAATCATTTGACTGAACTATTAAAGAATATCGAGCTGTCCCACAAACATTATTGCATGTTACACCAAGAGAACAAAAAAGTAAGGGAGGAAATCGAGGAAATGATTGCTCCTCCACGATGGGAGATGGGACTCAATATTGAGATCCCCCCCGGGTTTGAATCGTATCTCACTCGTTAGTAATTGTACAGTTGGTAATGTATTGTATCTATTTGTCTTGTCCTGTAAATTAAAGCAAAAGATGAGGGAAGGGAATCTTGAAGGAGTATTAAAATGAACCAAGGCCAAAGTGTTTGTAAAAGTATAAACTGAAGTCAGATGGATTAAGGACAAACATTTTTTGTTGTAAAAAACATTGGTTTGTTGGAAAAAATTGTTTTATTGTAAATGGGATGTAATCTGGAGATTTGACTGAAGGCTGCAATACACCCAAAAGGTTCATGGAAAAGAAGAAGCCACCTAGAGTAATGTCTCTCAGTTTATAACAAGAGACATTAAAGGGGGAAGTGTAAGGTTTACACATTTTCACAAAGGGCGCAGGAAGAGGCCACAAACTAGAAATGGTTTAAAGAAACCTTTGGGACTACTTGGGTGGGAAAAGAGGGTGCCAGCCTTGGGCAGGTGGTGACTCATTATTGATTAATACAATTTCTGCAGTCAGGAGCTAGACCTGATTATATCAAACCGTTTGTCTCGATGTATAATCAAGCAGAGGAGCCCCTGGATTGATTGGTCAGAGGGGGAAAAACAGTTCCCTATGGAGACTACAAGTCTGCGAAAAACCCAGACAACAAAGAATCCCACAAAGCGTGCATTTTTGGATAATGGGGCTCCAAAGATAAGGAATTATCTTTTGCCCTGTAAACTCCGTATGCAAATTGTGGCCATCCAAACCCATCACCGCAGCCATCCAAACAGATCACCACAAACATCGAAACCAATCCCGACGCATTAACGGAAAAACAGCCCAGCAGGAGATTTATTCATAAAATGGATATATATGTACTAGCTGAGAGCAGCTCAACGGAACGGAAGGAAGAAAACAATGGAACGAGAAGACGGAGCAGACCAGAAGGACAAGCAGGTCAAGAAAGAGGGAACATTGGAGAGGAACAACCGGTCAAGGAACCAGTGACCACGAACCTACAATCGACAACAACAGCAGCTAGCTAGATGGGTGATTGTATGTCTTCGGTCAATTCTCTCAAGTCTTGATCTGTAATTTTTAGTTGTTTTTTGTGTAATAAAACTAACAGTTGGGTTAAGCTTAAACGTTGCATTACGTGGAGTCCTTTCCTTTAATTCCCGAGGTCTACGAATCAAAGTAGAGTGGAAAACGAACACCCTACACCCCGTGCCCATTGACAGAATCAACTGCCACTCCCACTCCAATCCCCACATAAGCCTCTGAAGAGTCCAACTGCAGGCCCTCCAATTTGCCGCCTGCCACTGATGCCCCACCCCTTAACAGGTGCGCAGTACCAAAGATCTTAGAAAGAATAAGCTTGGTACCAAGCCCAGAAACACTGTGCCTTCAGGCAGGGGTGAAGGAGAGTCCAAGACCAAGCACAGCAAGCCATCTTAGAATAAGGGGGAGGAGAGATGGGTGGGCGCAGCCTTTCTTTGTTGTTGTTGTTGTTGTTGTTGTAACTGTTCTCAAATTAAAAGTTTTTTGTAAGTGATGTAAATTTACAAGTTTAAAAGTTTGTAAGTGATCTTAAAGTTTTTAAGTGATCTTAATGAGTGATCTTAAAGTAAAGTTTGATACAAGAATAATTTTATTAAAGTTAAGTTAAGAACAAATGAACTGTTTGTGAAACTTTTGAATAAAATATATTTTACATTAAAACTGAATCATTTCCATTATTTGTTCCATTAGCACAACACAACCTTACGGGACAGCTCCAAACAGTAAACATGGTCCAGGCGGAATAGTTGTCGTTGAGCCCCCAGGCATCAGTAAAGCGTTCACGGATGAGCTGCTGGTACAAGGCTTGAGCAATTGTTAAAGAAGCACGATGGCCCGCCCTCCTCCACCGTCGTGCTCGGCCTCGGGCATTTGGATGGCTTCCTCATCTTCATCGTCCTCCTCCTGCTCGTCATCTGCATCTTCCACATCATTATCATCAACCACTCTCACCGCAGATGGATTGTCCACTCCCAGGTGCTGTTGCCTCATGATGGCTAAGTTATGCAGCATGCAGCACACAACAGTGAACGGATCGATAATCTCAGGGGAGTACAACAAGTAGCCTCCGGAATGGTCCAGGTATCGGAAACACTGTTTCAAGGTGCCAATGGTCCTCTCTATGATGCTGCACGTCGCAATGTGCGACATGTTGTATTCACGGTCAGCTTCCGTTCGGGTTACGTGTAACCCAGCAGCCAGTTCTGCCCTTCTGGCTGCTGCTGAAACGTGGCAGATATAATGCTGTCGCATACGATGAACCCATCATGGGTGCTCCCAGGGTATCTTGCATCGACTGACATGATATGATACATGTTGTCACACACGAGCTGTATATTAGTGGAGTGGAAGTCTTTTCTGTTCCTGTACATCTCTGAATCCTCCAAAGGTGCTCGCAAGGTGATGTGGGTACAATCAATGCAGTCTGTACCTTTGGGAAGCCAGTAATCCTGGAGAAGCCCACAGCCCTGTCATGGATTGCTTGGGCAGTCATGGGGAACTTTATGAAGTCATTCCTCCACGCATACAGTGCAGCCGTCACCTGGCGAATGCAGACATCTGTTGCATGTTGAGAGATGGTGCACAAATCCTCAGTTGTACTTTGAAACGAGCTGGAGGCATAGAATGAAAGTGCAGCTGTAACCTTCACTTCAACTGACAAAGTAATCCTCCTGACGCTTCTAGGGTGCAGGTCTGCTTTTACCAACTCACAGATCTCACTTACAACTTCTTTGCAAAAACGCAGCCTTCTGACACAGTTTGCATCACTCAGGTGGAGGTACGAACACCTGTCTCGATATACCCGAGGTGGGTAAGGCCTCCAGCTCAGCACCTCATGGACTCTAATGTTCCTGATGCGATGACGTTGAATCAATTGTCTCTTACGTAGCACCATGATGCAGAAGGTTTGCACAAAGTATGGCATTGTCAGTATTGCCTCCATACTTAAATGTAACCTTTGAAAGAAGCTCAAAACAACAGGAAAGCAGGCAGCACAGGTTCACAGTTCGCTCTGTCTCCCCAAGATCTGTATAGATGGACCACTCCCAAGGTCTTGTGACTTCTCCTCTCTCCCCCCTTAACTAATTGCAGTCTTGTGACTTATTCCCTTTCTCTCTCTTCACCCCCCTCCCCACTCATTGCAATCTTCAGAAGCCTTCCGATCGGCACCTCGCTCCCCGGGCTCAAAGCGTTCTGATCAGTACCTCACTGTCTCTCTCTTCCCCCACCCCCCCCGAGCCCTGAGCCGCTGTGTCTGGGCCCAGGGCCGATTCTGCCGGCCAAAGCTACAACCCTCCAGCCCTGCTTCAAGACAATCGGTGGTGGCATGTGAGTGAGTAAAAAAATGAGAAAAGTTCTGAAATCAAAAAAACTTTTCATTTACTACGTTGACAGGTAAAAAATGTTGAACTTTATTATTGATTTTTACAGTGTTCTTGACTCCCTATAAAATCCTCGATTTAAAAACAATGGCGTCTTTCAGTGTCGGTTACTCAATGTGCACTGGTTTTCTTAAGTGCCCAGAAGGTTTTTTGGGAGTGGCCAGATACGCCAATCTAGGAGGAAAAAATGTTGGCAAAACTGTGAAAAATTAAAAAAATTAGCGTAGACATGAGGGACGATGACGTCAAAAAATACTGGCCTAGAAAAATCGTAACTAAATCAGTTATGTTGGCGCAGATCGCAGGGGGAAACTTGGAAAAAAATAAATACGCCAAAAGAAACGATGCATGGCAAAAAAATGGCGCAAATGACCCGGGAAAATTGAGCCCAAGAAATGTTCATATATGTCTGTGACTGACAGCTGCTCAAACCGTTAGCTCTGTCCATGTGACGGCTAATGTCTACGCCTATGTCTCTTCCATGACTAGAACAGAGTCTAGCACATAGGCTTTGAAAGCTGCTTTCCGTTATCCCAAATGTTTCAGTTTCATCTCACTTTCTGTGGTTCGTCAAACACCATATCTGAAGTCACAAGTTCAACTTATTGTCTTTTGCTCTAAACTGCTGAAGCCTGCGGTTTTAACATTTTTAGCTCACAAATGGCCAAGCTTCCCATCATGCCTTGCGATTACAATGACTTGTTACTAACTTAGCTACAGCATCCATTAAAAGGTCATTCTGGCTTACATGTGATGGAATACTCATAGGTTCTCATCACAACAGCACATTAAGCAATGCTACTATCCTATTAGCCCCTTAAGCCAGCTCCAGACCCTCCAGATCGCCACATCAGCCCCTCCTGTCTGATTCAGGTAGGACACACATAGCCCTGAATTTTCTAACCGTGAGATTGTCCAGGGATCCTACTGGACTCCTATGGGTGTCGAATTCATAAATTTTAAGGTGCTCTTACAGCTTCACCGATGTCCTGGTGATGTTGACTAGGCTTGGAACCATATATAGGCCAGATCTATATGACATACTGGTTCATTGGTACCTCCTTCTCTGGGCGTGGTTCTGTGACTATGGACACTGGGGCGTACCCTTTGTTTGACATCATCACCATCTACACTGCTTGTAACACCATCAGTCTTTGATAGCAACAGATGCACAGGTTAATGATCAGGATGAGCACTGAGGCGATGGCAGCTGCCATTCTCCCTATCTCCCACCAATTATACTGCATTCGGCCTGATTGGCGGTGCAATTTTGACCTATCAGTGACAGAGTCTCCAATGTCTTGGCCGGTCTTTTGGCCAACTCTACTTGAACCCGTACCCTAGCGATGATCTGCCGACTTTGACAGATGCATCTCATTGTTGTGGTCAGGACCTTCTCTAACACTGCCCGAGCGACCTTCCCTGGTGTATCATCCACATCTAGCTCATCATCCTACCATAGACTAAAGATCGGGCTGGTGAGGGCACTACCGGCCATGTGGAAGTTTTCCTGAAGGAGTCTGAGATTTGGAGACCGATGGTATAATTATTCGTACATATTAATCCTCTGTAGAGGCAGTTCCTTTTGTCAGACAGAAGATACCACTGGGTCGGGGATGCTTGCACTGCCCTGGAGGTACCTTCTAGAGGCTCGACTGTTACCACCACTGCAGAGTTATTATCTACGGTTTCAGGGTATTGCAGTTACACACTATGTAATGCTGTGATTCAATGCAACACTCGCCCGTGGTCACAAGGTGGGTGTTATTGGTGCCTGGTACGGTATACCCACGTATCCCTACTTGGTAAACCAACTTGTCTCTGATCACTCCCAGAGATTAAAATTGATATTGATATCCCCCTGGATACGTCCCATTCTTGTGCACCTGTGGTGTCATCATTAAGAACTTAAACGTGTCTGCGAGCCCCCCATTTGCGGGTCGTGTTACCAACAACTGTTTATTTTCCTCCACGTCCGTCAGATCTAAACTCCGAACCTGGTGTCTTCAATGTCTGATTCCACACTATCAAGTCCCGAGCCAGCATGTCACATGGACTGTAAATCTGTTGCCATTATTACGGCTTTCCCTAGGCCTTCTATATCTCTGTGTAACCTTGTTCCCTATTGCCGCAAGCACATACTCCGCACCCTGGGCTGAGGATTGCAGGCCCTTGGCGCCTTCCTGCGCCACCTAGGGGGCATAGCTAGCCAGGCCCGTGATTTGCCATGAATTTAGGACCGAGTTTGCACTTCTAAACAAGCCCCCCACTTCCCCCAATATACTCCACCTCAGCCACCCCATGGGGGTCCCTACTTCGGGGGCTATGTGGTCCTTATAATCACTAAGTAATCACTGCAATTTATGCTTTGCCCGGGTAATTAATGCTGGGTGATTATTACAAAGGGCCTCCAATGCCGGTATTATACTGCTCAGGTTATAGGTCACTTCTAAAGTGACTATAGTTACATCATGTAATTGTGCCTTTGGGCCCCCGATCCTGATCATGCCATCCGCTGGTGGGACAGCATGACGGCTTTTGACATCCACATGTTGTTAAGTCAAAGCATCTTATATCAGTACATCCCAACCGCTTAATAATATCACAACACAATTCTTGGCAATATTGTACCTCAAGTCCAGGTTCCCAAATGACTGGGTGTAATTTAGTCCATCCTGCTACAATGTTAATGGTGCTGATGACCACGCCCATCTCATTTCCGCTCAGCTTTGGATATGACGAGCTGCAGTACAACCAATGACGCCATCATATATGCCGGTGACTGTTATATCTCCATCCGTATCCACGCTAGTTTGCAGTTGTGTATAGTTGTCACTTCTGGATCTGATGACAGGGATCCAGACTTGATTGACGGGGTCTGCTTGCATGGTGCCGGGACAAATCTCGAGTTCGTATGACCAGACGCCTGGTCATGCCCTTTGGTCCAATCGGACCTGTTTTCTGGGTGCGGACAGTTCATGGTTGCTGTCTCAGATAGAGTCCGAGTATCCTTGCCCCATATTATACTTAGGATTTGTTTTCCATACCGTAGTCTTATAGGTATGTGAGGTAACCTGATCCGTGATCCATATATTGGGTTTCTTTACCCATTCCCATTTCCCTCCCTGTGGTAGTTGCATGTATTGTGCTGGATACAAGCATATACTTTTACCGATGTGCATGGTGGGCGCCTCCCACGCTACCGTAATTGTCAAGAGTGTGGTCACCATCAAGCCGCCCTCCAGTCCGTCATTGTGGGATAGATTTATCTGAAACAAAGTAATTAAGAGATCTGTTGCTAGCTTTCCTGTTGGTAGTAACAGAATGTGAGTCATATGGCTTAACCTGAGACCAATGTTTCCATCTACTTCCTCCTGGCGTATCCAAACATACGCACGTGTCACTGATCATTAGGACCCTGTAGAGTACAGACCACCGAGGTGCCAGTCCTGGTTTAGCTGGTATCCCCTTCACCATTACCCTGTCTCCAAACTCCAGGAGTCTCGATCGCTCGGGTTTGGATCTGTGCCTATCCTGATCTGCTGCTTCTTGCTGCTGTTTTACTTTCACTCTCATGCCTTGAAGCTGTTTACACAGCTCTGCTACATACCGTGTAATTCTATCCATTAGCGGCCCTGTTTCACTAAATCCTTCTATCACCCCTTCTGTAATCTCATAGCCCTCCCAGTCATTAATTCGTATGGGGCAGCCCTATCATCCAGCTGGGGTTCATAGAAATATAGAAACATAGAAAATAGGTGCAGGAGTAGGCCATTCGGCCCTTCGAGCCTGCACCACCATTCAATAAGATCATAGCTGATCATTCACCTCAGTGCCCCTTTCCTGCCTTCTCTCCATACCCCTTGATCCCTTTAGCAATAAGGGCCATATCCAACTCCCTCTTGAATATATCTAATGAACTTGCATCAACAACTCTCTGCAGAAGAGAATTCCACAGGTTAACAACTCTCTGAGTGAAGAAGTTTCTTCTCATCTCGGTCCTAAATGGCTTACCCCTTATCCTTAGATTGTGACCCCTGGTTTTGGACTCCCCCAACATCGGGAACATTCTTCCTGCATCTAACTTGTCCAGTCCTGTCAGAATTTTATATGTTTCTATGGGATCCCCTCTCATTCTTCTAAACTCCAGTGAATACAAGCCCAGTCGATCCAGTCTCTCCTCATATGTCAGTCCTGCCATCCCAGGCATCAGTCTGGTGAACCTTTGCTGCACTCCCTCAATAGCAAGAACGTCCTTCCTCAGATTAGGAGACCAAAACTGAAAACACTATTCTAGGTGAGGCCTCACTAAGGCCCTGTACAGCTGCAGCAAGACCTCACTGCTCCTATACTCAAATCCCCTAGCTATGAAGGCCAACTTGCCATTTGTCTTCTTCACCACCTGCTGCACCTGCATGCCAACCTTCAATGACTGATGTACCATGACACCCAGGTCTCGTTGTACCTCCCCTTTTCCTAATCTGCCGCCGTTCAGATAATATTCTGCCTTTATGTTTTTGCCACCAAAGTGGATAACCTCACATTTATCCACATTATACTGCACCTGCCATGCGTTTGCTCACTCACCTAACCTGTCCAAGTCATCCTGCAGCCTCTTAGCATCCTCCTCACAACTCACACCGCCACCCAGCTTAGTGTCATCTGCAAACTTGGAGATATTACTCTCGATTCCTTCATCTAAATCATTGATGTATATCGTAAATAGCTGGGGTCCCACTAGTCACTGCCTGCCATTCTGAAAAGGACCCATTTATCCCGACTCTCTGCTTCCTGTCTGCCAACCAGTTCTCTATCCACGGCAATACATCACCCCCAATACCTGTGCTTTAATTTTGCACACCAATCTCTTGTGTGGGACCTTGTCAAAAGGCTTTTGAAAGTCCAAATACACCACATCCACTGGTTCTCCATTGTCCACTTTACTAGTTACATCCTCAAAAATTCTAGATGATTTCCCTTTCATAAATCCATGCTGACTTGGACCGATCCTGTCACTGCTTTCCAAATGCGCTGCTATTTCATCTTTAATAATTGATTCCAACATTTTCCCCACCCACTACTGATGTCAGGCTAACCGGTCTATAATTTCCCGTTTTCTCTCTCCCTCCTTTTTTAAAAAGTGGTGTTACATTAGCTACCCTCCAGTCCATAGGAACTGATCCAGAGTCGATAGGCTGTTGGAAAATGATCACCAATGCATCCACTATTTCTAAGGCCACTTCCTTAAATACTCTGGGATGCAGACTATCAGACCCTGGGGATTTATTGGCCTTCAATCTCATCAATTTCCCTAACATAATTTCCTGGCTAATAAGGATTTCCTTCAATTCCTCCTTCTCGCTAGACCCTCGGTCCCCTAGTATTTCCGGAACGTTATTTGTGTCTTCCTTAGTGAAGACAGAATCAAAGTATTTGTTCAATTGGTCTGCCATTTCTTTGTTCCCCATTATAAATTCACCTGATTCTGATTGCAAGGGACCTATATTTCTCTTCACTAATCTTTTCCTCTTCACATATCTATAGAAGCTTTTGCAGTCAGTTTTTGTGTTCCCAGCAAGCTTCCTCTCATACTCTATTTTCCCCCTCCTAATTAAACCCTTTGTCCTCTTCTGCTGAATTCTAAATTTCTCCCAGTCCTCAGGTTTGCTGCTTTTTCTGGTCAATTTATATGCCTCTTCCTTGGATTTACCACTATCCCTAATTTCCCTTGTTAGCACGGTTGAGCCATCTTGCCCATTTTATTTTTACTCCAGACAGGGATGTACAATTGTTGAGGTTCATCCATGTGATCTTTAAATGTTTGCCATTACCTATCCACCGTCAACTCTTTAAGTATCTTTCGCCAGTCTATTCTAACCAATTCATGTCTCATACCATCGAAGTTACCTTTCCTTAAGTTCAGGACCCTAGTTTCTGAATTAGCTGTGTCACTCTCCATCTTAATAAAGAATTCTACCATATTATGGTCACTCTTCCCCAAAGGGCCTTGCACAACAAGATTGCTAATTAGTCCTTACTTGTTACACATCAACCAGTCTAGGATGGCCAGCCCTCTAGTTGGTTCCTCGACATATTGGTCTAGAAAACCATCCCTAATACACTCCAGGAAATCCTCCACATCATCCAAGCTAATGTCCTTTCTTACTATTGTGTTCATTTCTTCTTTAACCAGCAACACTACCACACCTCCTTTTCCTTTCTGTCTATCCTTCCTGAATGTTGAATACCACTGGATATTGAGTTCCCAGCCTTGGTCACCCTGGAGCCATGTCTCCGTAATCCCAATTATATCATATTTGTTAATAGCTACCTGTGCAGTTAATTCATCCACCTTATTACGAATACTCCTCGAATTGAGGCACAGAGCCTTCAGGCTTGTCTTTTTAACACACTTTGTCCTTTTATACTGTTGCTGTAATGTGGCCTTCTTTGATTTTTGCCTTGGGTTTCTCTGCCCTCCACTTTTACTTTTTTTCTTTCTATCTTTTGCTTCTGCCCCCATTTTACTTCCCTCTGTCTCCCTGGATAGATTCCCATTCCCCTACCATATTAGTTTAACCCCTCCCCAACAGCAAACACTCCCCCTAGGACATTGGTTCCAGATGCAGACCGTCCGGTTTGTACTGGTCCATCTCCCCCAGAACCGGTTCCAATGTCCAGGAATTTGAATCCCTCCCTCCTGCACCACTCCTCAAGCCACGTATTCATCTTAGCTATCCTGCAATTCCTACTCTGACTAGCACGTAGCACTGGTAGCAATCCTAAGATTACTACCTTTGAGGTCCTGTTTTTTAATTGAACTCCTAGCTCCCTAAATTCAGCTTGTAGGATCTCATCCCGTTTTTTACCTATATCGTTGGTACCTATATGCACCACGACAACTGGCTGTTCACCCTCCCCCCAAAATGTCCTGCAGCTGCTCCGAGACATCCTTGACCCTTGCACCAGGGAGGCAACATACCATCCTGGAGTCTCGATTGCGGCTACAGAAACGACTATCTATTCCCCTTACAATAGAATCCCCTACCACTATAGCTCTCCCACTCTTCTTCCTGCCCTCCTGTGCAGCAGAGCCACCCATGATGCCATGAACTTGGCTGCTGCTGCCTTTTCCTGATGAGTCATCCCAAAGTACCCAAACAGTACCCAAAACGGTGTATCTGTTTTGGAGGGGGATGATCGCAGGGGACCCCTGCACTACCTTCCTTCCACTGTTCTGCCTGATGGTCACCTATTCCTTATCTGCCTGAGTAACCTTTGCCTGCGCCAGTGCCGCAATGCGGTCTGTCAGATGCTGCAGCAGGATACACTTCCTGCATATGTCGTCGTCAGGGACACTGGAAGCGTCCCTGAGTTCCCGCATAGCACAGGAGGAGCATGACACGTGTCTGGGCTCTCCTGCCATGACTTAACCCTTAGATTAACTTAATTTGGCAACAATGTCAAAGGTTACTTACTGATAAGGAAATAAAAAGAAGAAAAAAAGATTAAATCAAATCACTAACCAATCACTTAGCCCCTTGGCTGTGACGTCACCCTTCGATTTCTTTCTAATTCTTTGTTTACCTTCTGCACCTGTCCCTGCACCAGCAAGCCTGCTCGAACTCTCGGGCCTTTATAGGCTGCTCAACTCCCCGAACTCCGGCTTCTGTGGCCGCCTCCTCGAACTCTCGGGCCTTTATAGGCCGCTCAACTCCCTGAACTCCCGCTCCTGTGGCCGCCTCCTCTGATTCTCGGACCTTTATAGGCTGCTCGACTCCCCGAACTCCCACTCCTGTGGCCGCCTCCTCGAACTCTCGGGCCTTTATAGGCCGCTCGACTCCCCGAACTCCCGCTCCTGTGGCCGCCTCCTCAAACTCTCGGGCCTTTATAGGCCGCGCGACTATCCGAACTCCCTCTCGCAGCCTCGTTAATATAGTCGGGAGGATATCTACCCAGTTTTTACCCGTGCTTGCAATCACTTTGACTATAGTTGTTTTTAAGGTTCTTATTCCTATGTTCTACTATTCTGGAACTTTGAGGGTGGTAAGGTATGTGGAACTTCTGTTTTACCCCCAATAACTGACATGTCCTTTTCATGACTCTACCCATAAAGTTGGTTCCCTGGTCCAAATCAATTTGTAGGGGAACCCCCCCCCCCACCGAGGTATCACTTCCTCCGCTAAAATTCTTGCAGCGGTATTGGCGGTACAATTTTCCATTGGAAAGGCCTCCATCCAACGGGTGAAATGTCCATTATCACCTGCTCTTTGGAAGGGAACCAGTGAAGTAAATTTGTAGATTTTCCCACGGTCCCTTCGGCCTTGGCTGATTTCCCGTACGGATCTTTATTCCCTTCTCTGGGTTATACTGCGCACAGATCATGCACCTCTGGCAGTGCTTTGCCACATATCAGCCCATTCCCGGCCACCACCAATACCTCCTTAGTAAGTGCAGCATCCCATACTTTCCCTGATGTATATCCCCATGATAGATTGCCAGTAGATTCTGCCTGATACAATCGGGGGAGGCTACCATCTGTTCTGTCCCTTCCAATTTCCACACTCCAGTTATATCTTCCTTTGCCCCATGTCCCTTCCATACCTCTCTCTCTTCTTCTAATATATTTTTGTGCAGCTGCACCATATTTACTTTCTCTGGTCCGATGGTGCAAGCTGCCACTGAGGCCGGAGAAGGGGGCATATTTTCGGCGGCCACTTTAGCTGCCATATCAGCCCATTCATTTCTTTTGTGTATCCAATCATCTCCCCTCTGATGCACTTTTACCTTAACTACTGCCACCTCCAGTGGGTGCCCTGCGGCCTCCACCAGTGCCTTCACTAATGCTTCCTGTTTAATGTGGCCCCCCCTGAGGATGTTACAAACCCCCTGCAGACCCATGAGCCCATATAGTCATGAACTACGCCAAACGCATACCGACTATCGGCGTAAATATTCACCCGTTTCCCTCTGCAAGCATGTAACGCTTCAATAAAGGCTACCAGTTCCACTACCTGGGCAGAATCCCCTCCTTCCAGTGCCCCTTGTCGGACTACCTGACCATCCTTCCTCATGACTGCCCACCACATGTGGGGTGTACCAGGTTGAAATTTCCTGGAACCATTGACAAACATTACTTCACAGTCCCCTTCGATTGAGCTATCTTTTACCCCACAACTTTCCTCATCCTCAACTGCTAGCTCACACTGATGTCCCTCACCAACCAGTAATATGGCACCTGTTGAGAACGCGTAAATAACTGATAAACTGAGCCAGGAGAAAAGTAACAACTTAATTGTGCTTTTATACAACCCAAAATGGAGTCCCGAAACTGGCATGAACCAGAATGAATACAGCATTTGTGAATAGCTCCTGCGGAGTCCTAATGCCAGTGCAATGCAAGCTGTAACAACCAAATAGAGTATGAATACAACATGTTTCCCCCCTTTTGAAAACACAGTCAATGAACAAACAAAGTCCTGAAGATAGCCAGGCCGTGTTCTGATACGCTGAGACCGGTGTGGAGCTTGCGGTGTTTGATCGAGGTTTTCGGTTGAGAAACAGAACGGTACCTCTTTCCATCCTGCTGGTCTGTTGGCCTGTGAGTTGGGATCAGTCGATGAGCGTTCCATCGAGTTCCATCATTGAGCTCATAGGTGTAAGGGCTGAACTTTCATCTGATCTGTTTTGGAGGCGAAAGTGAAGATGCGAGCTTATGACTACGGTTTGGGCACTTAACTCTGACCCAACCTCCGTTCTTCAGTTGGGGCTTTTGACCTCATCGTTTTGTGTAAGTGTACCACTTCACTTTTCTTTGGCGTTCCAAAATCTGGGATGCGAGTGTGGTTATCTTCGCGCTAGGTTAGGCTGGGGTGTTGAGAATGTCCAGTAGTCAGCGAAGATTCTGCCCAATCATGAGCTCAGTGGGTATCTTCCCCATTAGCGAGTGCTTTGTCGAACGGTATGTGCGGAGAATGGTTTGAACCGCTTCGTCGAATGTTTGGCCTGCTGCGAGGTTGGCTTTCAAACCCTCTTTGATGACGCGGTTAAGAACATAAGAATTAGGAACAAGAGTAGGCCATCTAGCCCCTCGAGCCTGCTCCGCCATTCAATAAGATCATGGCTGATCTGGCCGTGGACTCAGCTCCACTTACCCGCCCTCTCCCCGTAATCCTTAATTCCCTTATTGGTTAAAAATCTATCTATCTGTGACTTGAATACATTCAATGAGCTAGCCTCAACTGCTTCCTTGCGCAGAGAATTCCACAGATTCACAACCCTCTGGGAGAAGAAATTCCTTCTCAACTCGGTTTTAAATTGGCTCCCCCGTATTTTGAGGTTGTGCCCCCTAGTTCTAGTCTCCCCTACCAGTGGAAACAACCTCTCTGCCTCTATCTTGTCTATCCCTTTCATGATTTTAAATGTTTCTATAAGATCACCCCTCATCCTTCTGAACTCCAACGAGTAAAGACCCAGTCTACTCAATCTATCATCATAAGGTAACCCCCTCATCTCCAGAATCAGCCTCGTGAATCGTCTCTGTACCCTCTCCAAAGCCAGTATATCCTTCCTTAAGCAAGGTGACCAAAACTGCACGCAGTACTCCAGGTGCGGCCTTACCTTTACCCTATACAGTTGCAGCAGGACCTCCCTGCTTTTGTACTCCATCCCTCTCGCAATGAAGGCCAACATTCCATTCGCCTTCCTGATTACCTGCTGCACCTGCAAACTAACTTTTTGGGATTCATGCACAAGGACCCCCAGGTCCCACTGCACCTCAGCATGTTGTAATTTCTCCCCATTCAAATAATATTCCCTTTTACTGTTTTTTTTCCCAAGGTGGATGACCTCACATTTTCCAACATTGTATTCCATCTGCCAAACCTTCGCCCATTCGCTTAACCTATCCAAATCTCTTTGCAGCCTCTCTGTGTCCTCTACACAACCCGCTTTCCCACTAATCTTAGTGTCATCTGCAAATTTTGTTACACTACACTCTGTCCCCTCTTCCAGGTCATCTATGTATATTGTAAACAGTTGTGGTCCCAGCACCGATCCCTGTGGCACACCACTAACCACCAATTTCCAACCCGAAAAGGACCCATTTATTCCGACTCTCTACTTTCTGTTCGCCAGCCAATTCTCTGTCCATGCTAATACATTTGCTCTGACTCCGCGTACCCTTATCTTCTGCAGTAACCTTTTGTGTGGCACCTTATCGAATGCCTTTTGGAAATATAAATACACCACATCCATCGGTACACCTCTATCCACCATGCTCATTATATCCTCAAAGAATTCTAGTAAATTAGTTAAACATGATTTCCCCTTCATGAATCCATGCTGCATCTGCTTGATTGCACTATTCCTATCTAGATGTCCCGCTATTTCTTCCTTAAATCGCTCAACAATCCATTGCTTTGAGGATTGTACTGAGCAGTAAGGCGATGTTTGATAACATGACGAATGAGGAAATCCGTGAACTGGTCGTACACAAACTGTGGTCCATTGTCAATGATTATGATTTCTGGGAGGCCCCACTTCATGAACATACACTGCAGAATAGTGACGAACCTTGATGAGGTCACTGAATTTGTTGAAGCGATTTCTGGCCATTTGGCACGCAGGTCATGTACTTCCATAAGGAAGCGCTGGTGTTGTGGAGCTGCTTCAACTGGACCGAAGATATCTAACTGAAGTTGTTGCCATGGTCTTTGTGGCCATGGAATGGGCTTCATTGGCGCTGGTCAGATGTTCGTGGCCTTTTCGCTCAGAGCAGTGCGAGACAAACTCCTCAATGTGAGTGTCAATCTGAGGCCATCATTCTGAATCGTGACATCTCTGCTTCACGTGAACAATGCCAGGGTGTCCATCGTGTGCCAATGAGAGAACACACTGTTGAAGCGACTTGGGAATTACTGCTCTATCACCAAGAGCTAGGCAGCCATTGTTCCAAACAGAAAATTCATCATGGAGTCTGTGGAATGTTTTCAGCTGTTCCAGAATTTGCTTAGGCCACTCAGTCTGGAGGAAGTGGCACACATGTACTGGAGCATAGCATCACGCTGTGATTTGGTTTTGAGTTTGTCGCAGAAGACAAGGTTTCTGATGGACTGAGTGATGATCGACATGATATATGTGTCATCATCTGTGAATAAGTCAGCACCAGAGTCTGAAACAGGTGTCGAGCGGCTGAGCCTGTCAGCGACATGTTTGCGACTGCCAGCGATATACTGTACATCAAAGTTATACTGATGAAGGTGATCTGACCACCGGCTGATTCATAGTGGTCTGTGCCCAGATCAAGTTGTTGCGAGTAGCGTAGTTAGCGCTTGGTGATCCGTACAGAGGGTAAATTTCCTGCCATAGATGTGCCAGTGTTTGCATGTGTAGATGCAAGTGAGTGCTTCACGTTCCCTGTAAAGTATTTACATTCTGCAGATGAGAGCATGCAAGAGGCAAAGGTGACTGGGCGTTCCAGGCAGTCAATCCATTGCAAGAGCACAACCCAAGGCGGTGCCTGATGCATCCATGGTGACATACGTAGTGGCATTTGGATCAAAGTGCGCGAGGATAGGAGGGGATGCGATTTTCTCCTTAAGCGTGGTGAATGCCTGAGCCTGGGAATCTGTCCATTCTAAAGGGACATTCTTCTGCAGCAACTTGCAAAGTGGTTCGGCAATGTGCGCGTAGTGCGTGACGAACTTCAGATAGAAGTTGCAAGTGCCGAGGAATGATGAAAGTTCTTTGACATTGGTAGCCTCCTGCATTCGCTGGATCGCGTCAATGTTATCAAGCGTTGGCTTGACACCTTGTGCTGTGACTCTGTAGCCCAGAAAGTTTATTTCTCCAGCAGCGAATGTACACTTATCGGCATTAAATGTAATGTTATGTGTAGCAAGTCTAGTCGTAACTGTGTGAAGTTGCTGGTCATGTTCTTCCATTGTCCGTCCACCGACAACAATATAGTCAAGCAGATTGAGGGCTCCCTCTATGCCTGCTAGCATAGTAGTGCCAATTTTCTGAAATGCACTTGGTGCTGAAGATAGTCCATAGGGCATGCGTCGATACTGATACAGACCATCATGCATCATGAATGCTGTGAGCAGTTTGCTGTCCTCCACTAGGGGTATTTGCAGGTTACTGCTGCGCATGTTGAGTTTTGTAAAAACTGTTGAGCCGTGGAATTCTGCAGACAGTTCGTTGATGGTAGGAAGAGGGTACTTGTTGGGGATGATGGTTTTGGTGACCTCTTTCAGGTCGATGCATAGGCAGATCTCCCCATTTTTTCACCAAGCAATGACTAAGTTCGAGATCCAGGGTGAGGAGGCGATGCTCTCAATGATCCTGAGATTCGAGTCACGTTAATTCTGCGAATACTTGGTCGCGAACCGCAAATGGAAGACGGCGAAGTTGCTGCGTAACCGGTTTGACGGAAGGATCAACGTGGGGACAATGGCAGAATTTTGTTGTCACTCCAAACCATGTGAAGATTGAGGGATACTGCTTGTCAAAGTCCACCATGTACACAGGTGCGCCGGTTGGGTCGTAAACTTTGAACCCAAGCTTGTCAAAAAGGTCACCACCCATGAGGCTTCATCCCTTTGCGACATAGAAAGGAAAAGTTCTCCAATGTTATGTCCTTATAGTATATTGGAACAAATATGATCCCAGGTACCTTGGAGTATGCATGTAGAATGGAAGTTGCGGGCTGCAATTGACAGTGTGTGAAGTGGGTTTCATACACAGCCTCGCTCAATATGGAGATTTTGGCTCCAAGGCCATTGAGGAGGCAGCAGGGTGTGCCGTCAATGTTTAACTCACATCCTTGAATTTGCCCAAACCGACGTGCGAAATATGGTTTATCACTATTGGGGTTGTCCACATGTCGAATATGCTGCGATGAGTGACAGACCCTAGCAAAATAGTTCATTTTATCGCATACAGAGCATTTTGTCCTCATGCAGGGCAGTTAGGACTCTTTGCTGAGTGTGATTTGTCCCCACAGTTAAAGCAGTGGAAGTTAAGCCCGCAGTCTATAGTGGGTGGCTTATTACTAGCCCTGGGTCTCTGCTGTAATTTCTGTTTTGGACGGACGCCTTGCACATGGGCTGTAGCTGCAATCTGCTGCACAGGGGGAGCAGGGGATCTAGTCGCTTTTGAATCAGAAAGCAGTGATTCGATTTGGATGGCCAAATTAGTTGCTTTGTCTAATGTCAATTTATCATCCTCCATTAGCAAGCGTTCCCATCATCGTTTTCTCAATAATTTGATCCCTGATCATTTCCTCTGTAAGTGCTCCAAAGTTACACGTAGTGGCCAGTTCAGTAAATGTAATGATATACTGTTTGATTGGTTCACCATTCCCTTTCCCTTTGACCCCTTTTATGAAATTGGTATCTCTCCATCACGATACTTTTCTTTGGCCCAAAATAGTTCTCTAGGGTGCTTACCGTCTTGTCGTAGGAGTCCGTGTCTTCAATTTGGCCAAAGATGCATTGGCCTTCGGTGCCAAGGCAGTGGATAAGTATTGCATGGCAGCGAGCTGGTGTTACATTGTTGCCATCTAACCCACTCGCCGTGATGTAGGTAGAAAAACTTTTTATCCATCTCGGCCACGGAATTGAGGGGTGTGGAGAGGAAAGCCGGAGGGATGGAGGGGTCGGGGGGGGGGGGTGGGTGGGTGGGGTGGTGGGGTGGTAGGGAGGTTAATTTGAATCATCCCCATCACCAAATTATGTTGTGTACACATAAATAACTGACAAACTGAGCCAGGAGAAATGTAACATAACTGTACTCTTATACAACCCAAAATGGAGTCCCCAAACCGGCATGAACCAGAATGAATACGGCAACTGTGAATAGCTCCCGCAGGATCCTAATGCCTGTCTAATGAGCTGTAACAAACAGAGTATGAGCACAACAGTGCCTCTGGGGTTTAATCCATCATCTTTGACAATCAGTGCAGACTTATTCTGTGGGATAAGTACTGCTTCCCACGGGTCTCTTCGGCTATCCGACACTGCTCTTAACCTTCCGATATTAAGTAGTTCTACCAGTGTGTTGGGTGTGTAAAATCAACAGTCTGCCCATCATCACCGGTTCACTCACCCGGACCGCCCAAGCGGCACAGTCCAGTGTTGCCACATAGTGAGGGAGTCCCGCAGCTACTGGGGATTGGCACGTTGAGTAATCGACCACGGGCCGGCTCCGGTCCCAGTGGGTTTGAGTCACTACTGCATTATAAAATCCCCCCTCAGTATCTCAATGAATGTGAAAAGCTTTTAACATATCTGGGAGACCCAGAGCTGGGGCCAATGTTAGAGTGAGTTTGATCACTCTATTCCTTTTCTTGCTCGGATCCCCAGTCCACTGATTCTAGCGGGGACTTACCCCCTTTTATCAAATTACGTACCAGCGCTGTAATCGCCGCAAAATTAGGTATAACATTCCTACTGTAGTTGAATAACCTCATTACCTTTCGGACTCCCCCCTGTACATTAATCGGGCGGGGCATCTCACTAATTGCCTGCCTACAGTTTTCTAACATGGCTTTGTGTCCTTATGTAATTGAGTGTCCTAAGTACTGCACTGTCTCCTGCCCGATTTGAGCTTTCTTTGGTGTATGTCTATCATTTTCTCCAATCGCCGCCAAAACTCGGGATTGCCATGGGCCACCCTAAGAACCGGGAGATCTGCTAAAATTAATTGCTTTTCCCCTGGTGTAAATGGTTTATGAATGGTTGTTAGAAGCATCCGTGGGTTTTGCTCATTTAGCTCTTGGACCTGTCTCTGCCGGATTTCAATTGGGGCAGCCTTAACCCTTCCTGTTGTTGTGACCAATTCATCTAATGATGGATACAGACCCTCACTTTTTGCCTCAAAAACCGGTTCGTCATCATGGTGTTCCCGTTTTGCTGCCTGCCGCTCTAAATCATTCCAATCAACCTCATTTCTATCATTCTCACAATCAGATTGTGATTTAATTATTAATTATGTGTATGTCACAAATAGATTTTCTCTATTTTGCATTGAAATACAAATGCTGTACTAGATATGTTAAACTATTAGTTAAATCAGGGCTGCAGCTACTGAAAGGTTGACTATACTGAGGTTTGTGGCAAGAGCTGGCAGATGTGTTGTTCTGTAGTGTTGTCTCAAACCTGAAGATTAGGTTTATGTTGTGTTGTAATATCGTTTTTCTGTTGCCTGGTGTCAGAAACAGAAACAGATGGTGCCCCACTCTGTTAGTGAACTCTTTGACACATTTCCATACATTTCCTTTCTAAATTTACAAAGATCACAACTCCATTAGTTAACAATGGGTTACCAGTCAACCAGTTTTTAATGAGGCTTGAAAGGTTTTGCTTATAAGCTACACTTGCCCATCTGTCTGTGTGTCACTGTGTTTGGATTGTGTTCGACAACAGACCTAATAAGAAATAGGAGCAGGAGTAGGCCACCTTGCCCCTCGAGCCTGCTCCGCCATTTAATAAGATCATGGCTGATCTGATCATGGACTCAACTCCACTTTCCTGCCTGCTCCACATAACCCTTTATTCCCTTATCGCTCAAAAGTCTATCTCCACCTTAAATATATTCAATGACCCAGCCTCCACAGCCTTTGGAGCAGAAAATGTCATAGATTTACAACCTCTGAGAGAAGAAATTCCTCCTCATCTCAGTTTTAAATGGGTGGCCCCCTATTCTGAGACTATGTCCCCTAGTTTTAGTTTCCCCTATGAGTGGAAATATCCTCTCTGGGTCCACCTTGTCGAGCCCCCGCATTATCTTATATATTTCGATAAGATCACCTCTCATTCTTCTGAACTCCAATGAGTATAGGCCCAAGCTACTCAACCCATCTTCATAAGTCAACCCCCTGATCTCCAGAATCAACCTAGTGAACTTTCTCTGAACAGCTTCCATTGCAAGTATATCCTTCCTAAATAACTGGACTCAGTACTCTAGGTGTGGGCTCACCAATATCCTGTACCATTGTAGCGGGACTTCTCTGCTTTTATAGTCTATCCCACTTGCAATAAAGCCAACATTCCATTTGCCTTCCTGATTACCTGCTGTACCTGCATACCATCTTTTTGTATTTCATGCATAAGGACCCCCAGGTCTCGCTGTACTGGAGCACTTGGCAATTTTTCTCCATTTAAATTATAATTTGCTTTTCTATTTTTTCTGCCAAAGTTGGTAACCTCACGGTTTCCGATATTATACTCCATCTGCTAAATTTTTGCCCACTCACTTAGCCTGTCTATATCCCTTTGCAGATTTTTTGTGTTCTCCTCAGAATTTCCTTTCCCACCCATCTTTGTATCATCAGCAAACTTGGCTACATTACACTCGGTCCCTTCATCCAAGTCATAAATATAGATTGTAAATAGTTCAGGATCCAGCACTGATCCCTGCGGCACCCCACTAGTTACTGTTTGCTAACCAGAAAATTACCCAATTATCCCGACTCTCTGTTTTCTGTTAGTTAGCCAATCCTCTATCCATGCCAATATATTACCCCCAACCCCAACAACTTTTATCTTGTGCCTTTTATGTGGCACCTTATTGAATGCCTTCTGGAAGTCCAAATAAACCACATCCACTGGTTCCCCCTTCACCACCTTGCTCATTACATCCTTAAAGAATTCCAGCAAATTTGTCAAACATGATTTCCCTTTCATGAAACCATGCTGACTCTGCTTGATTGAATTATGCTTTCCCAAATGTCCTGCAACTGCTTCCTTAATAATGGACTCCAGAATTTTCCCAACGACAGATGTTAGGTTAACTGGTCTATAGTTTCCTGCTTTTTGTCTGCCTCCTTTTTAAAAAAGGGGCATTACATTTGCGGTTTTCTAATCTACTGGGACCGCTCCAGAATCCAGGGAATCTCGCCTACATCCATTACATTATTGAGATGTTAGGTTGTACTTGGAGAAAGTTGAGTTTAAATCTGATAATTCTGAAATTGGGCACTATTAATGAGTTTTGTTTGTCACATAACTAGATAGTGATGTGATCAATTAAAGCAAATTAAAAGATGACGCTGCTATTTACTTAAGGCAACTTAATAATTTTACAAGGATGTTATCGCAGTCTTCCTCAGAATTAACGCCCCCCCAATTTTGTGTCATCCACAAATTTTGAAATTGTACTTCTGATTCCCAAATCCAAATCATTCATGTAAATGGTAAACAGTGGCCCCAGCACCGTTCCCTGTGGAACACCACTTCCCACCTTCCACCCATCTGAGTAAATACATTTAACTCATCCCATTACTTTGACTGGACTTGTCTCCATTTCCGTGCCGAGGGGATTGCTGTACCAGACGGGAGGGGCAACATTTGGGGTTCTTGATTCTCCAGCAATTCCCATTCCACTTCTTTCTGGTGGATAATGGAGGGGCCACTGTGTGTAATTTGCAAGTCAGTAAGAATTATCAGCAAGGATTAATCAGCACTTTCTAATTGGAGATGTTAATCAGTGGAAACTTTCAGACACTGAATTGTAACAAAGATTAATATAGGATTGAAGTAAAATGTCTAATTTTATTGCAAACTAATTTCCGATGAAAGTCCCTGAATTAAGGAGAAAGATCACAGGCAACGGTTCTTAAAGGGACACGACAGCCTCGAGAACACAATGGGCTATACCCAGAATATTAATAACCCTATAACTGGGCTGGAGTTTAACATCAGCAACAATAAACCTCAACTTTCAGAATAAACATGGCTCAGTCCTGGATGTGATTAACAGCAGCAGTAACAGCAGAATCCAACCTCTGCAGTCACTTGTGGGAGCAGTGCCGTGCAATAAATTTTTAAGCCGGTTCACGGACTCCCAGGCCACCTGCAATTTCTGCGGTCTGGAAGAGTCCGTGTTCCATGTTTTTATTGAATGCACGAGGTTGCAGCCCGTTTTATTATTTAAAGGGGCTGCTCCTGAAATTCTGGCTGCACTTCAGTCCCACACTCCTGATCTTTGGGCACCCTGTGCGGAGGGGAGCGGGTAGGTCCGAGGGCCTCCTCGTAGGACTGCTCCTGGGCACGGCCAAGGGTGCCATCAGCCGGTCCAGGCAGCGGGCGGTCGAGGGGGTCGTTCAACCTGACTGCCTGCCTCTCTTCCGTGCGTACATCCGCGCCAGGGTGTCCTTGGAGATGGAGCACGCGGTGTCCACCGGTACGCTCGCGGCCTTCCGCGAGAGGTGGGCACCGGAGGGACTGGAGTGCATCATCACGCCCGGCAACCAAATTTTAATTTGATTTTAATGTTTTAAAGTTTAATTTGTTTTAATTGTTTTTAAGTGTCTCCCTCCCCTTTTTAAGGGGCCCTTGGAGAAAAAATATGATTTTAGTGCCAAAAAAAAGAGCCTTGTAAATGTTTGGTGCATCCCCCAGATCGGGGGGCCACGATTTAATGTTTTTGTTTCCTCCCAAAAGAGTTCTGCAGTCACTTGTGAACTCGCTGGTGTCTCAGCAGGTTGCATGAGTAAATGAATTCCTTCCCACACTGAGCAAGTGATTGCCCTCACCCCAGTGTGAACTTGCTGGTGTGCCAGCAGGTTAGATGACAGAATGAATCCCTTCCCACAAGCTGAACAGTGAACAGCCTCTCCCCAGTGTGAACTCGCTGGTGTGTCAGCAGTATGGATGACTAAGCGAGTCCCTTGCCACCTATGGAGCAGGTAAATGGCCTCTCCCCAGTTGGTGGGCAATGAGGTTGAATGACTGCGTGAACCTCTTCCCACAGTGATAGCAACTGAATATTTTCTCGTCAGTGTGAACTCGCTGGTGCTGAATCAGATCCAGAGCTTTTAAAGCCGTTCGCACAGTCCGAGCATTTAAATGGTCTCTCATCACTGAACCTGCTAAAGGTGTGATGAATTAGTGAATCCCTTCCCACACACAGAGCAGGTGAATGGCCTCTCCCCAGTGTGACTGTAGCAATGAATTTCCAGCTCCAATGGGTAACTGAATTCATTCCCACATTTCCCCGGTTTCTCCGTGGTGCGGGTGTCCTTGTGTATCTCCAGGTTGGACGATCAATTGAAGCCTTGTCCACACACAGAACACATGTACAGTTTCTCCCCGCTGTGAATGATGCGATGGTTTTCAGGCTGTGTAACTGGTTAAAGCTCTTTCCACAGTCAGTGCACTGGAACACTCTCACTCGGGTGTGTGTGTCTCGGTGCTTTTCCAGTCACACTGATGTTTGAAATCTTTTCACACAGACAGAACAGACAAACATTTCCCATTCTACATTCAATGGACGATGATATTCAGGTGTAATGAAACAAGTGACTCTGTCACATCTTGACGTGATGTTGGGTTTGAGTTTCCTGTCTGCAAATCTTCCCTAATACCCTGTAAAAGGAGTTTACAAAAGTCATCACTGTAAGTACAGGATAGAAATTCAGAACAGACAATTCTAGTTTAAATGGAACATTCTTTCCTCTCTTGTTCCCCCAAAGCTGTAAATCTCCATCCCACACATTCTCCCTCCTCCCTATGCTGAAATCCAAACCCATCGCACCATCTCCAATGTTTTTCCTTTCGGTCGACTTCTCCCCCTCCCCTGAAGGTGCTGACTCTGGCTGGGTTCAGTTCTACACTCACTGGTTCCCCTCTCTCTCTCCCCTGAAGGTGCTGACTCTGGCTGGGTTCAGTTCTACACTCACTGGTTCCCCTCTCTCTCTCCCCTGAAGGTGCTGACTCTGGCTGGGTTCAGTTCTACACTCACTGGTTCCCCTCCCTCTCCTCCCCTGAAGATGCTGACTCTGGCTGGGTTCAGTTCTACACTCACTGGTTCCCCTCCCTCTCCTCCCCTGAAGGTACTGACTCTGGCTGGGTTCAGTTCTACAATCACTGGTTAACCACCTTTTGTGAAACACTTTGGGCACTTTATTAAACACATACACAGAAGCACATTAATCTGATGGGAGATCACTGACGCTTGGGCAGCCAGTGGTGTGGAGCCTCCTGAGAGTCCGGTCCCTTTACAGCCAGTATTTACAGGAGCTGGGACACAGGAAGAGTCCCATTAAAGTCACTGATACATCTGTTAACTAAAAAGAGTAATTTTGTCTTCATTTACAGACAACCCCTGACCAGTCACCATTTCTCCTCCATTTACAGACGCTCCCTGACTCGCTGGGGATTTTCCGGAGCTTCGTGGTTATCCCGGAGTTCGTGTCTTAAGCTGGGGAGGCGGATAATGTTTTCTCTCGGGCCTGGGGCTGCACTCGGTGTGTGGATAGGGAGCCCACGTCCCCCCGGGGTTAGGAAGAGTGGGGCGGGGCTGGAGAAGCTAGTAGTCAGATGGTCCTCCAACCAATCGTGTGTCAGGGGCAGCACCCGGTAGATGGGGCTGAACCCGGATCTCCCTCATTGGCTGAAACTCTGCCCCAGTGTTAAAGCTGGTTTCTGTCGAACTCCAGGAGAAAACTGGGCCTTTCTCTTGTGGCTTTAAACAGATGGAACCCTGTGGAGTGGAGCAAACATTGCAATATTTGGTAGTAAAATGGATTCATTCAGGGCAGGCTGCAGGGGTTATTTCAGGAAATAACACAGGGTAGTGAGAAAGGAAATGCAGTGGATGTTGTGCAGATGGATTGTCAAAAGCTCTTTGATAAGTGCTGGACAGGTTTGTTGATCAAATTAAGGCTCACGGTATTAAAGGGAGTTGGGGCAGCATGGATGGGAAGCTGGGTAAAGAGCAGAAAACAGAGAGTATGTTCTTCAGACTGGAGGGATGTAAACAGTGGTGTTCCCCAGGGTCAGTGTAGGGATCATTGCTCTTCTCAATATAGAGAAATTATCTGGGCTTGGGTATATGGGGCACAAGATCAAACTTTCCAGATGACACCAAAAAAGGGAGCATAGCCAACTGTGAAGACTGTAAGTGACTGCAGTGTGGTATACATAGGTTAGAAAATGGCGCAAGTAGATGTCAGCTGAAATTTAATGCAGAAAAATGTGAGGTGATAGATTTTGGGAGATGTACATTAAATGGTAAAAGTTTAAAAGCAGTAGAGAGATTTAGAGTTGTATGATTCTCGGAACTAGACTTATTAATTAGCAGGTTCGAGAGTCTGGTGTCAGAAACTTTAATACCTTATTAAGAAATATAAGATAAGATTCTCCGTCCTCTACCATACCTTGTATTGACCCATCAATCAGAGTAAACATGCAAGTCCCGCGTGTCCACAGTAACTGACACTGGATGGAACCTCGGGCACCCTGAGCTTGATCTCCGGTGTCTCCAGTCCCGACTGCATCCTTACATCAGTCTCCCCCTCACTTTTATACCCTGCAGTGATCCATCTCTGGCACCAGACTCTTTGTCTATTCAGCTAGGTTTTGACAGGAAGTGAGACAAAGACAGCTGGAACTTCTCTAATCTGTGATTTACAAGGACACTTTCCCTGGTTCCCAGCAGTTACTTTTCTTCAGTAATTTTCTCACTACCCCTAAAAGGCTGAAGGGTGACCTAAAAGAATCATAAATGGTTACAGCACAGGAGGCCATTTGGCCTGTAAAGTCCATGCTGGCTACAGCACTTCAGCCAGTCACACTCCAGCACCCTTTCCCCATAGCCCTGCAATTTTTTTTCCTTCAGGTACTTATCCAATTCCTTTTTGAAAACCACAACTGAATCTGCTTCCACCAACCTTTCAGGCAGGGTACTTGAGATCCTAACTACTCGCTGTGTAAAAATAGAGGTCTTTAAAATTATGAAAGGCTTTAGAAACATAGAAATTAGGTGCAGGAGCAGGCCATTCGGCCCTTTGAGCCTGCACCGTCATTCAATATGATCATGGCTAATCATTCAACCTCATTATCCCTTTCCTGCTTTCTCTCCCTACCCCTTGATCCCTTTGGCCGTAAGGGCCATATCTAACTCCCTTTTGAATATATCCAATGAACTGGCCTCAACAACTTTCTGCGGTAGAGAATTTCACAGGTTAACCACTCTCTGAGTGAAGAAGTTTCTCCTCATTTCGGTCCTAAATGGCTTACCCCTTATTCTTAGACTGTAACCCCAGTTCTGGAACTCCCCAGCAACGGGAACATTCTTCCTACCTCTAACCTGTCCAATCCCGTCAGAATTTGATATGTTTCTATGAGATCCCCACTCATTCTTCTAAATTCCAGTGGATAAAAGCCCAGCTGATCCAGTCTCTCCTCATATGTCAGTCCTGCCATCCCGGGAATCAGTCTGGTGAACCTTTGCTGTACTCCCTCAATAGCAAGAACGTCCTTCCTCAGATTAGGAGACCGAAACTGAAAACAATATTCCAGGTGAGGCCTCACTAAGGCCCTGTACAACTGCAGTAAGATCTCCCTGCTCCTATACTCAAATCCCCTCGCTATGAAGGCAAACATGCAATTTGCCTTATTCACCGTCTGCTGTACCTGCATGCCAAACTTCAATGACTGATGTACCATGACACCCAGATCTCGTTGCACCTCCCCTTTTCCTAATCTGCCGCCATTCAGATAATATTCTCCTTCGTTTTTTTGCCACCAAAGTGGATAACCTCACATTTATCCACATGATATTGCATCTGCACCGAACCTGTCCAAGTCACCGTGCAGCCTCTTAGCGTCCTCCTCACAGCTCACGCCGCCACCCAGCTTAGTGTCATCTGCAAACTTGGAGATATTACACTCAATTCCTTTATCTAAATCATTGATGTGTATTGTAAATAGCTGGGGTCCCAGCACTGAGCCCTGCAGCACCCCACTAGTCACTGTCTGCCATTCTGAAAAGGACCCGTTTGTCCCGACTCTCTGCTTCCTGTCTGCCAACCAGTTTTCTATCCACGTCAATACATTACTCCCAATACCATGTGCTTTAATTTTGCACACCAATCTCTTGTGTGGGACCTTGTCAAAAGCCTTTTGAAAGTCCAAAGACACCACATCCACTGGTTCTCCCTTGTCCACTCTACTAGTTACATCCTCAAAAAATTCTGGAAGATTTTTCAAGCAGGATTTCCCTTTCATAAATCCATGCTGACTTGAACCGATCCTGTCACTGCTTTCCAAATGCGCTGCTATTTCATCTTTAATAATTGATTCCAACATTTTCCCCACTGCTGATGTCAGGCTAACCGGCCTATAATTACCTGTTTTCTCTCTCCCTCCTTTTTTAAAAAGTGGTGTTACATTAGCTACTCTCCAGTCCATAGGAACTGATCCAGAGTCGATAGACTGTTGGAAAATGATCTCAAATGCATCCACTATTTTTAGGGCCACTTCCTTAAGTACTCTGGGATGCAGACTATCAGGCCTTGGTGATTTATCAGTCTTCAATCCAATCAATTTCCCTAACATAATTTCCCGCCTAATAAGGATTTCCTTCAGTTCCTCCTTCTCACTAGACCCTCGGTCCCCTAGTATTTCCGGAAGGTTATTTGTGTCTTCCTTCGTGAAGACAAAAGCAAAGTATTTGTTTAACTGGTCTGCCATTTCTTTGTTCCTCATTATAAATTCACCTGATTCTGACTGCAAGGGACCTACGTTTGTCTTCACTAATCTTTTTCTCTTCACATATCTATAGAAGCTTTTGCAGTCAGTTTTTATATTCCCAGCAAGCTTCCTCTCATACTCTATTTTCCCCCTCCTAGTTAAACCCTTTGTCCTCCTCTGCTGTATTATAAAATTCTCCCAGTCCTCAGGTTTGCTGCTTTTACTGGCCAATTTATATGCCTCTTCCTTGGATTTAACACTATCCTTAATTTCCTTTGTTAGCTGCGGTTGAGCCACCTTCCCCGTTTTATTTTTACTCCAGACAGGGATGTACAATTGTTGAAGTTCATCCATGTGATCTTTAAACGTTTGCCATTGCCTATCCACTGTCTACCCTTTAAGTATCACTCGCCAGTCTATTCTAGCCAATTCACGTCTCATACCATCGAAGTTACCTTTCCTTAAGTTCAGGACCCTAGTCTCTGAATTAACTGTGTCACTCTCCATCTTAATAAAGAATTCTACCATATTATGGTCACTCTTCTCCAAGGGGCCTCGCACAAGATTGCTAATTAGTCCTTTCTCATTACACATCATCCAGTCTAGGATGGCCAGCCCTCTAGTTGGTTTCTCGACAGATTGGTCTAGAAAACCATCCCTAATACACTCCAGGAAATCCTCCCCCACCGCATTGCTACCAGTTTGGTTAGCCCAATCAATATGTAGATTAAAGTCGCCCATGATAACTGCTGCACCCTTATTGCACACATCCCTTATTTCTTGTTTGATGCTGTCCCCAACCTCACTACTACTGTTTGGTGGTCTGTACACAACTCCCACTTGCGTTTTCTGCCCTTTGGTATTCCGTAGCTCCACCCATACCGATTCCACATCGTCCAAGCCAATGTCCTTCCTTACTATTGCATTAATTTCCTCTTTAATAGAATGGAATGGAGTCCTTGCAGGGTGCGGGGTGGGAGGAAGTGTAGTCCAAGTAGCTGTGGGAGTCAGTGGGCTTATAGTGAGTACAACAACGTACTGATCAGCTAAACAGATACTCATATTTATGGGGTCATAATTATAAAACAGTCACTAATAAATCCAGTAGGGAATTCAGGAGAAAGTTCTTTACCCAGAGAGTGATGAGGATTGTGGAATTCACTGCCACAAAGAGTACTTGAGGCAGATAGCATCGATGCATTTAAGGTTCTATGTTGATCAGGTTCTATGAAGTAGGGTGGGAAGAGGCTCATGTGGCATGTAAAGCTCAGCATGGACTTGTTGGGCTGAATGGCCCGTTTCTGTGCTGTTAATTTCATTTAATACCGTGAAAGGTCAAATGAAGGGAACCATCAGCTCAACAGTTTGAAAGATTAACAAACTATATAAAACATTTTCCATGTTCACGTTGCCCCAGCAGCTGACAGCGCCCTGTGCTACAGAGCAGGGTGAACTCATTGGTGTCTCAACAGACGGGATGAATCAGTGAATCCCTTCCCACACACGAAGCATTCGAACGGCCAACTGCAGAGTGATAGTGCTGGTGTATCATCAGACTATTGGAGCTCTTAACACTCTTCCCACACATGGATCATTTGAATGGCATCGCATCAGTGTGAACTCGCTGGTGTTCCTTCAGATTCCCAGAGCTTTTAAAGCTCTTCCCACAGTCATAACATGTAAACGGCCTCTCATCAGTGTGAATTTGCTGGTGTCTCAGCAGGTGGGATGAATCAGTGAATCCCTTCCCACACACGGAACAGGTGAATGGCCTCTCCCCAGTGTGAACTCGCTGGTGTCTCTTCAGACCCATGGAGCTTTTAATGCTCTTCCCACAGTCAGAACATGTAAACGGTCTCTCATCAGTATGAACTCGTTGGTGTCCCTTCAGCTCCCCAGAGCTTTTAAAGCTCTTCCCACAATCAGAACATGTAAACGGCCTCTCATCAGTGTGAACAAGCTGATGTTTCTTCAGATCCCCAGAGCTTTTAAAGTTTTTTCCACAATCAGAACATGTGAATGGTCTCTCATCAGTGTGAACAAGCTGGTGTTTCTTCAGATCCCCAGAGCTTTTAAAGCTCTTCCCACAATCAGAACATGTGAACGGTCTCTCATCAGAGTGAACAAGCTGGTGTTTCTTCAGCTCCCTAAAACTTTTAAAGCTCTTCCCACAATCAGGACATGTGAACGGACTCTCATCAGTGTGAACAAGCTGGTGACGCTTCAGATCCCCAGAGCTTTTAAAGCTCTTCCCACAGTTAGAACACTGAAATGGTTTCTCATCAGTGTGAACTCGCTGGTGTGTCTGCAGGTAGGATGAATAAACAAATCCCTTCCCACACACTGAGCAGGTGAACGGACTGTCCCCGGTGTGACTGTGCCGATGAACTTCCATTGCAGACGGGGAACTGAATCTCTTCCCACTGTCCCCACCTTTACCCGGTTTCACTCCGGTGTGATGGTGCACGTGTCTCGCCAGGTCAGGCGATTGGCTGAATCCGGGTCCATGGACGATCGCTGCTCTCCCCTTCCATGTGCAAAGGCCGATGATATTCAGGTCCTGATGAATCGAGCGACTCTGTCAGATCTTGACGTGATGTTTGGTCTGAGCTTCCTGTCTGTAAATGCTCCACTTCTAAAACCCTGTAAAAGAAGTGTAGAGCGGGATGAGTGGGAGAATGTTGCCTGCTGTCCCGGAGTCAGGGGTAAGAGGGAGAATGTTGTGTCATGTCCCCCTTTTCCCAGCCCAGGGGCAGTGAAGCTGTTTTCAGGCTCAGCTGCCGCACAGGTTGGTTGAAACGATCAACAGTAATGGCAGCTGCAATAGAATGATAGGAACTGTAAACTGAAGGGCACAATCCTAAAGGGGCACATGAAGAGAGAGAGAGTTGGGGTTGTATGTGCACAAATCATTGCAAGCAGCAGGGCAGGTTGAAAAAGTGGTTAAAAAAGTTTACAGGATACTGGACTTCATGAATAGAGGTATTGTGTACAAAAGTGGGAAAATTATGATGAACCTGCATAAAACACTGGTTCAGCTTCAACTGGAGAATTGTGTCCAATTCTGAGCACCGCACTTTAGGGAGGATGTGAAGGCCTCAGAGAGGGTGCAGAAAATTTTTACGAGAATGATTCCAGGAATGAGGGGCTTAAGATATGTGGATAGACTGGAGAAGCTGGGGTTGTTCTCCTTGGAGCAGAGAAGGTTGAGAGATTTGATCGAGCTGTTCAAAATCATAAGGGATCTGGACCGAGTAGATAGAGAGAAACTGTTCCCATTGGCAAAAGGTTCGAGAAGCAGAGGACACAGATTTAAGGGGAATGGCAGAAGAACCAAAGGTGACGTAAGAAAAAACTTTTACACATTGACTGGTTAGGATCTGAAATGCAGTGCCTGAGAGGGTGGTCACAGCTTTCAAAAGGGAATTAGGTAAGTACCTGCAGGGAGTGGGACTAGCTGAGGTGCTGTTGCAGAGGGCCAGGGGTTCGATGGGCTGAATGGCCTCCCTCTGTGATGTCATCATTCTATGAGTACCCACAAGCCCCCGCGCTGGGTTGCGTCGGCGCCTGGTCGATATCGCGCATGCTCAGCACGCACACAGCCGGAGAGACCGGATCACTGGCGGAAAGTGAGTTTTATGATTTTTAAAAATATAGAAATAGCGGAGAGAAGCGCGGGCGGGGAGATGAATAAAAATAAAATACAAACCGCAGCTTCCGAGCGCCTCCGGCACCAAGCGCAGCATCGGAACGCCGACAGCACAGGGTCTCCTGCCGGGAGCGGAGTGGGCCACGTGATCCGCTCTCCGGCAGTGACTGACGTGAGGTCCGACCAATAGGGAGCGAGTGGGCGTCACTTGGAGAACTGTGTTGGCGGCGGGTCCTCCAGCCAATCGGGGAGCCTGAGGGGCGGGACCTCCGCCGCCTACTTCACCCACTGCTCAGACAGGTATAATGCAGCAGAGGGTGCTCTTCTGAGTCTGTGGCTCAGACATGGAATCCTTCAATGGTTGCAGTTGAAGGAGGCCATTCGGTTCTTCGAACCTATGCCGACTTTCTGCAAGAGCATCTCAGCCAGTCTCACTCCCCCACCCTTTCCCTGTAGCCCTGCAATTTTTTTCCACTTCGAATCATGTGCCAGCCGAAAAAGAGTTATCTCACCTTCCAGCAATAGGCCCGTCGCCCTGTAGATGACAGCTCTTTAAGTTCACATCCAACTACCTTTGAAATGAGTGATTCTGCCTCTACCACCCTTTCAGGCAGTTAGCTCCAGACTCCCACCACCTTCTGGGTGAAGAAATTCTTATCGCCCCTCTAATCCTTTAAATCTACGCCCCTGGTTATTGACTCCGCTGCTAAGGGAAATATGTCCTTCCTATCCACTCCATCTATCCCCCTCATAATTTTATACACCTCAATGTAACGCCTCTGTTTAAAAAAGGGAGAAGACAAAAGACAGGTAACTATAAGCTGGTTAGTTTAACATCTGTAGTGGGGAAAATGCTTGAAGCTATCATTCAGGAAGAAATAGCGGGACATCTAGATAGGAATAGTGCAATCAAGCAGATGCAGCATGGATTCATGAAGGGGAAATCATGTTTAACTAATTTACTGGAATTCTTTGAGGATATAACGAGCATGGTGGATAGAGGTGTACCGATGGATGTGGTGTATTTAGATTTTCAAAAGGCATTCGATAAGGTGCCACACAAAAAGTTACTGCAGAAGATAAGGGTACGCGGAGTCAGAGGAAATGTATTAGCATGGATAGAGAATTGGCTGGCGAACAGAAAGCAGAGAGTCGGGATAAATGGGTCCTTTTCGGGTTGGAAATCGGTGGTTAGTGATGTGCCACAGGGATCGGTGATGGGACCACAACTGTTTACAATATACATAGATTACCTGGAAGAGGGGACAGAGTGTAGTGTAACAAAATTTGCAGATGACACAAAGATTAGTGGGAAAGCGGGTTGTGTAGAGGACACAGAAAGGCTGCAAAGAGATTTAGATAGGTTAAGCGAATGGGCTAAGGTTTGGCAGATGGAATACAATGTCGGAAAGTGTGAGGTCATCCACCTTGGGGAAAAAAACAGTAAAAGGGAATATTATTTGAATGGGGAGAAATTACAACATGCTGCAGTGCAGAGGGACCTGGGGGTCCTTGTGCATGAAACTCTTTTAGAGTCTACCTGTAAAACATAAAACATTAAATCGTGCCACCCGCCCTGGATGACACAGCAGATATTTACAAGGCCCTTTTTTTCTTATTTGTGGATTTTTTTTGTGTTTTTTTTTGGGGGGCGCTAAAATCACATTTTTTTCCAGTGCCCCCTATAAAAGGGGAGGGGGACACTAAAAGCACCGGCAATTAAAACAAATTAAACTTTAAAACGTAAAATCAAATTAAAATTTGGTTGCCGGGCGTGATGATGCACTCCAGTCCCTCCGGTGCCCACCTCTCGCGGAAGGCCGCGAGCGTACCGGTGGACACCGCGTGCTCCATCTCCAAGGACACCCTGGACCGGATGTAAGAGCGGAAGAGAGGCAGGCAGTCAGGTTGAACGACCCCCTCGACCGCCCGCTGCCTGGACCGGCTGATGGTACCCTTGGCCGTGCCCAGGAGCAGTCCTACGAGGAGGCCCTCGGACCTACCCGCTCCCCTCCGCACAGGGTGCCCAAAGATCAGGAGAGTGGGACTGAAGTGCAGCCAGAATTTCAGGAGCAGCCCCTTTAGATAATGAAACAGGGGCTGCAACCTCGTGCACTCAGTAAAAACATGGAACACGGACTCCTCCAGACCGCAGAAATTGCAGGCGGCCTGGGAGTCCGTGAACCGGCTTAAAAATTTGTTGCACGGCATTGCTCCGTGCACCACCCTCCAGGCCAAATCCCCGATGAATAGTGGGAGGACTCCCGCATAGAGTGCCCTCCATCGGGGACCCCCGCCTCCTCCGGACAGCAAGATGGTACGCCATGGCGTGTCCGGACGGCCGGCGAGGATGGCAAAGTTGAGAGTGTGCAGGAGCAGCCCGTACAGGAAACCCCTCCGCGCGGAACTGAAAGGCACAGAGGGGATTTCCCCGAGGCGGCTCAAGTTGTGAGGCGCCGACCCCCGAGGGAGGTTCCGGGATTTGGCGCCAATGAGGAATTCCGTCCGGACGGGGGTCAGTTCGGACGGGATCTCCCCACGTGCTTGAGCCTCCTCGATGCACCGAACAGAGTCAGGGCCCAAAGCTGTTTTTAGCGACTCGATGGCTTCGGCCGCGTGGCGGACGTCGGCTGAATTTAGGCGACGCGCCAGCGTGCCTGGCGCCATCCAGCCCGCTCCTCCGCCATCGAGCAGGTCCCTGACCCTGGTCACCTCACCAGCCACAGCCCTCTCTTCCGACCGCCACATAAAACCTCGGCCGTGGAGGTACGGATTCCCGAGCAGCGGCTCCTGCAGGACAGCCGCTACTCCAGCCGGCGGAGAGCTGCGCTTGGTGGAGACTTTGTTCCAGACCCTGACGAGGTCCCTGTAAAAGACAGGCAGCTCCCGGAGGGTGGTCCTGACACCCCCCAAGTTCACAAACAGGAGCTGCATGTCGTAGTTGAGGTCGCGCTGCTGGCGGAAGAAATACGTCGCCAGAGCGCACCACCTAGGAGGGGGCTCGACGTAAAGGTATCTCTGCAGGGTCTGAAGACGGAAAGTCGCGAGCTGGGCGCTGACGCACACCAACGACTGACCGCCCTCCTCAAGCGGGAGACTCAAGACCGCAGCAGAGACCCAGTGCTTCCTGTTGTTCCAGAAGAAGTCCACCAGCTTCTTCTGTATCTTGGCGACAAACGCAGGGGGAGGGGTCAAAGTGACCAGCCGGTACCACAACATTGCGGCCACCAGCTGGTTTATGACTAGCGCTCGACCCCTGTAGGACAGCACTCGGAGCAGTCCTGTCCAGCGCCCTAGGCGAGCAGCGACCTTGGCCTCCAGTACCTGCCAGTTCGTCGGCCAGGCTCCCTCGTCGGGGCTAAGGTAGACTCCCAGATAGAGGAGATGGGTCGTGCTCCAGGCAAAAGGCCTGAGCTCCTCCGGCAGGGAGTCCAGCCGCCACTGACCCCCTAGGAGTCCGGAACATTTCTCCCAGTTGATTCTGGCGGAGGATGCGGCCGAGTAAATCTCTTGGCACTCACGCATCCTCCGCAGGTCAGCGGGATCCTCTACCGCGAGGAGCACGTCATCGGCGTAAGCCGAGAGGACGACCTCCACGCCCGGCCCTTGCAGAGCCAGTCCCGTCAACCTCGTCCGCAAGAGGCGCAGGAAAGGCTCCACGCAGATGGCATATAACTGGCCGGACATGGGGCATCCCTGGCGCACCCCTCTCCTAAAGCGAAGGGGCGCCGTCAAGGACCCGTTAACCTTAATCAGACACTCCGCGGCGGCGTACAAAAGTCGGATCCGGGCGACGAGATGCGCCCCGAACCCGAAAGCGCGCAGAGTTCCGAGCAGATAGTCGTGATCCACCCTGTCGAACGCCTTCTCTTGGTCGAGAGATAAGAAGGCGGTCGAGAGATAAGAAGGCGACCGACAGACCAGCCTCCTGGGAATGATGGATGAGGTCCCGGACCAGATGGATGTTGTCGTGGATTGTCTGGCCCGGGACCGTGTAGGACTGGTCGGGGTGGATCATGTGGTCCAGCACGGCACCAAGGCGAGCAGACATCGCCCTGGCGAAGATTTTGTAGTCCGTGCTGAGGAGGGAGACCGGGCACCAGTTCTTAAGGAGGCGGAGATCGCCCTTCTTAGGCAGCAGGACGATGACTGCCCTGCGCCAAGAGAAGGGTATCTCCCCGGTCGCCAGACTTTCCCCCAGGACCTGCGCGTAGTCGCTCCCCAGGACGTCCCAGAACGCCCTGTGGAACTCCACGGTCAGCCCGTCCAGCCCCGGGGTTTTTCCCCTCGAGAGCCGGTCGAGGGCACCGGTCAGCTCCGTCAGCCTTAGCGGAGCTTCCAAATTTTCACCACCCTCCGGGCTGACCTTCGGCAGGTCCTCCCACAAAACTCTACGCACTTCCTCGCTGGACGGATCCGGAGAGAACAGAGCCCCGTAATATTCACGGGCCCTGTTGTTGGCGCCCTCCGGATCCGAGACAAGAGAGCCGTCGTCGGCCAGCAGCGTCAAGAGCTGCTTACGGACACTCTGTCTTTTTTCCAGCGAGTAGAAGAAGGGGGAGCCGCGGTCCAGATCCCGCAGGAACCGGATCAGCGACCTCACGAATGCGCCTCGAGACCCGACGAGCAGCAGGTCCTTCAGCGCGGCCTTCTTCGCTTCGTACACCGTCCGCAGGGCCGGGTCCCCAACGACTTGACCGAGACGGGCTTCCAGGTCGAGCACATCTTTTTCTAGGCGCCCGACCCTGGCCGCCCGCCTCTTGGTCGACCGCCTCGCCTACTCTTGACAGAAGACGCGGACGTGAGCCTTGCCCACGTCCCACCATAGCCTCAAGGAGGGGAAGCCCCCCTGCTTCCTTCTCCAGTCGGACCAGAATCGACGGAACGAGTCCTGGAACCGCACGTCCTCCAGCAGCCGGTTGTTAAAATGCCAGTACGCGGACCCCGTCCTCGCGCGGAGCGAAGCGAGCTCCGCCCAGACCAGGTGGTGGTCCGAACACGGCACCGGCCGCATGGAGGCCGCCGGGACGCAGGAAACGTACGCCCGAGACACGTAAAGGCGGTCGACTCTAGACCATCCTACTCCAGGCCTCACCCAAGTAAAGGCGCTGGAGTCGGGGTGGAGATTTCGCCAGACGTCCACCAAGTCGAAGGACCCGACCAGGTCCCTCAACATCTCCATCGCCGTCATGCACTGCGGGGCACCGGAGCGGTCCCTCGCCTCGAGGGTGCAGTTAAAATCCCCCCCGAGGACAATGCAGTCGCCGACGTCGACGGAGCCAAGAAGAGCGGACACCTCTTCAAAGAAGCGCGTTAGCTGCGGGCCGGGCTGAGGGGCGTACACGTTCACGAGATGGAGCGGCACGTCCCTCAGGCGAACCGTTACGTGCAGCAAGCGGCCTGGCACGGGCTCCTCGACCCCCAAGATCTCCGGCTGAAAATGCGGGCCCAGCAAGATGGCCATCCCACTAGAAGTGGCGGTGAGGTGGCTCATGCGGACCTCTCCTTGCCATTCCAGGAGCCACATGGCTTCGTCTCCCGGAACGGTGTGGGTTTCTTGCAGGAAGCACACCGCATATTTCCCCTCCCGCGGGAGCGAAAAATTGTCAAATCTACGGCGTGCCCCTCTGCCGCCGTTGATGTTGAGGCTGGCTATGGTTATCTTCATGGCAAAAGCATAGTGCAACCTCTACCTTAACCTATTGTGGGGGAGGGAGCGGAGTCTTTTGTTGAACTCCACTCCCTCCGCAGCCCAGCGAGGAGTACCTCGAGCTCGCGCTGTTCAAGGTGTTGCGCCTTTGTCAAGGGCCCGCCCGCGGCCAAGGTTTTAGTGGCGGCGCGGACGGACCCCTTGATCAGCTCTGGCTCGGACCATTTTTCCAGGGCCAGTCGGGCTTGGTTGCAGCGACCCCGGCTCTGGGCCAAAAAGTCCCGGAGTTCCTTTGCAGGAATGAGGAGGGTCTCAGCGGCGGCCGCGAGCAGATCCACCGCCTCGCTGGCGGTGGTCTCTAGATTTTCTCCCGCGTCCCCCACCGAGTCCCCGTCCTCCTCCGGGAGGTGGCCGCCAGCAGCCGGCCCATCGACCGCACAAGGTACGGCAAATGACCCGGCCGCTCCAACCGGCCCTGGCTCTGCCCCGATCCCACCCCCAGGAACGTCGGCAGAGGAGTCCCCACTGGGCTCTTTTTAAAATGGTGCTGGGTCGGGAAACGACAGCGGAAGGGGCTCCCCCTCAGCCCCAGGAACCGGGGAACAAGGAGAGACCCGGCCATAGGAAATCCCCAGGCTCTCCAAGTGCCCCAGCTCCAAAGTAGGGGGCGAGGGTGGGTGTTCCTCCCCTCTCCGCTGCCACCCCTCGGCCCAGCATGTACAGTGTTGTTAAAATTATGAGTTTCGGTTTCTGCCGGGTCGAGCGACTACCGGGGGAAGTTGGATAATAGCTGGGCGGGCTCAGGTTCGGCCTTTTCGGCCCCGCCCGCCTCAGACCCCGGGACGCCCGGCCCGGCGGCAAAGCATTCCTCCGCTGGCCCCACGCCCCCCACGACGGGCAGATCCTCCACGCCATCCCCGGGAGGCAGAGGCTGGGCAGCCTCGACTGTCTCACCCTCCCCGGGGACAGACTCCTCCCGCCTACGGCGCAGCTTGGGGGCGCTGGTGGGGGACGCGGGACACACGGCGGGCACCGACTCCTCCGCGGAGGGATGTTGTTCCCCCTCCGCCTCAACGGAGCGGCGCCTCCTTTTGTTGCTGGGGGTGCGCGGAGGCAGGGAGACCTCCATGTCTGCCGAGGCCTCCCGCTCCACCCCCCCCTTTTTCTTTTCTTGCCCGCGCCCGAGCCCCTCTGCGGTATTGGTCAAGGGCTCGGGCACGGGCTCAGGGCACCCCGCGCTCGCCGGTGACGGGGTTGGGCTGAGCGCGGTGGTCAAATTGTCTGGCGCATTGAGGGGACCCGCCTCTGGATGTTTTGCCTTCTTCCGTGCCTTCTTTCCGGTCAGACTCTCTCCCTCCCCCCCGCCAGAGGCCGTGAAAGCATCGGCCCCCGGCGATGCCCGCACACCTACGGCTCCCGGCACGCGGACGCAACTAGAGGGAGGGGTGGCGGCGGCGCCAGCCTTGGCCGCCTTCGGTGGTTTGGCGGCCTTGGAGGCGGGGCAGTTCTTGCGAACGTGCCCCACCTCCCTGCAGGCATGGCACCGCACGCCGTCCGACGTCCAAAAGATGCGGTAGGCAGTCCCCTCTTGCACCACATTAAAATACCCCTCCGTCGTCTCCACCCGCGCCAGCCGGACAAAGAGCTGGCGGCGGAAGGAGAACACGTGGCCTTCTCCCGGAGGCCAAGCGGTATGGGGTTGATCCCTGACCTTACCTCCTCCAGTTGGTGTAGGTGAGGGAGGAAGAGCTCAGCGGGAACAAAGGGCGGGACGTTTGATATGATGACCCTCTGCGCGGTGGCCTCGAGAGGGTCCACCGGCAGGAACGTCCCACCCACCGTGAGCCCCTTTTCAAGGGCCAGGGACACCGCCCGCTCCGACCCCAGGAAGAACATTGCCTTCCCAGACATCTTGGAGGCTGCGACAATGGCCGAGGGGCCGACTACCCCAGCCATCGCCCGCACGCACTCCTCGATGCTCATTGTGGGGTGAGTGTAGCTCTTGACCCCGTGTTTCTTCGTTACAAGTCTGAATGGTGGCAGGGCAGCGGGTGGCGCAGGAGGTGCCGTGGAAGCGGTTGCCACCTGCGCATATGTCTTTGCTGGCCCTGCCACCGGCGTGGATGGGGTCGCCATCACGGGGTCCCTTTAAGGGCTACACCCACCCCAAAGTCACAAGCCTTAATGGTCTTAATTGGCCTCGTATATAGACTGAGCAGAGGAGCTCCTAACGAGGCACACCTCTCCCCTAGTTGGCAATTGGGGAGGGGCCTTGCTCCCTCTGCTCAGTTGTGTTTTTTTTTTTTTTTTTTATATTAAAATTAGGAGGAAAGGGCTCTCAGAGAGAGAGGGGAGAGACAGAGAGAGAGAGACAGAGAAAAGGGGGTGCGGGAAAGAGGGAGGCTGCGAGGGCAGGTCTCCCCTCACAGCAATGGGTGGGTGCACTCTCCAGATGGGAAAAAAAAACAAAGCACAGTCTTTGGGGTAGTCTTCGGGTGGGGGGAGAAGATGTCTTCACCTGGGGCAGTTAGAGCCACCAGGCACACACTCCTAACGATGTTCTTAGGGTACTTAAAGAATCTTCAGCCTGGTAGCTCCAGCTATCCCATGCTAGGCAATGGGTGGGGGGGGTTTCAATTGTGTGTGGAGCCTAGTTGCAAGCAAGGCCCCCACACACACTTCCACACACACACACCCCCCGCGATGTTCCGGCCCTCAGTGGTCTTCTTTCCTCCCCCCACCGATACAGCAAAGTCTTTTAGGGAAATGCACCCACACCCACCTGTAGAATGGTAGAGTCTATCTCCTTCCACACTGGATGTTGTTGTTGGTCTTTCCCCCTCTCTCCAACTCTATGTAGAAATGCTAAAGTTGTTCAAAGTTTTCTGCTTTCCTCCTCTCCCTCTGGGTGAAAGTTGGTGGTGAAGCCCCTTCCTTCCTTCTCTTCCTGGGCTGATTCACAGGCCCAGCCAGGAGCTGCAACAGGAGCTGCTCTCCTCACTGCTCACTCAGCCAACTGAGCAGGACACGCCTCCACTGCTCCACGATTGGTTCCTTGTGCATGAAACTCTTTTAGAGTCTACCTGTAAAACATAAAACATTAAACCGTGCCACCCGCCCTGGATGACACAGCAGACATTTACAAGGCCCTTTTTTTCTTTGTTGTGTTTTTTTTTCTCTTTTTTTTTGGTTTTTTTTTTGGGCGCTAAAATCAAATTTTTTTCCAGTGCCCACTATAAAAGGGGAGGGGGACACTAAAAGCACCGGCAATTAAAACAAATTAAACTTTAAAACGTAAAATCAAATTAAAATTTGGTTGCCGGGCGTGATGATGCACTCCAGTCCCTCCGGTGCCCACCTCTCGCGGAAGGCCGCGAGCGTACCGGTGGACACCGCGTGCTCCATCTCCAAGGACACCCTGGACCGGATGTAAGAGAGGCAGGCAGTCAGGTTGAACGACCCCCTCGACCGCCCGCTGCCTGGACCGGCTGATGGCACCCTTGGCCGTGCCCAGGAGCAGTCCTACGAGGAGGCCTTCAGACCTACCCGCTCCCCTCCGCACAGGGTGCCCAAAGATCAGGAGAGTGGGACTGAAGTGCAGCCAGAATTTCAGGAGCAGCCCCTTCAAATAATGGAACAGGGGCTGCAACCTCGTGCACTTAATAAAAATATGGAACACGGACTCTTCCAGACCGCAGAAATTGCAGGCGGCCTGGGAGTCCGTGAACCGGCTTAAAAATTTGTTGCACGGCACTGCTCCGTGCACCACCCTCCAGGCCAAGTCCCCGACGAATAGTGGGAGGACCCCTGCGTAGAGTGCCCTCCATCGGGGACCCCCGCCTCCTCCGGATGGCAAGATGGTACGCCATGGCGTGTCCGGACGGCCGGCGAGGATGGCAAAGTTGAGAGTGTGCAGGAGCAGCCCGTACAGGAAACCCCTCCGCGCGGAACTGAAAGGCACGGAGGGGATTTCCCCGAGGCGGCTCAAGTTGTGAGGCGCCGGCCCCCGAGGGAGGTTCCAGGATTTGGCGCCAATGAGGAATTCCGTCCGGACGGGGGTCAGTTCGGACGGGATCTCCCCACGTGCTTGAGCCTCCTCGATGCACCTAACAGAGTCAGGGCCCAAAGCTGTTTTTAGCGACTCGATGGCTTCGGCCGCGTGGCGGACGTCGGCAGAATTTAGGCGCCGTGCCAGCGTGCCTGGCGCCATCCAGCCCGCTCCTCCGCCATCGAGCAGGTCCCTGACCCTGGTCACCTCACCAGCCACAGCCCTCTCTTCCGACCACCACATAAAACCTCGGCCGTGGAGGTACGGATTCCCGAGCAGCGGCTCCTGCAGGACAGCCGCCACTCCAGCCGGCGGAGAGCTGCGCTTGGTGGAGACTTTGTTCCAGACCCTGATGAGATCCCTGTAAAAGACAGGCAGCTCCCGGAGGGTGGTCCTGACACCCCCCAAGTTCACAAACAGGAGCTGCGTGTCGTAGTTGAGGTCGCGCTGCTGGCGGAAGAAATACGTCGCCAGAGCGCACCACCTAGGAGGGGGCTCGACGTAAAGGTATCTCTGCAGGGTCTGAAGATGGAAAGTCGCGAGCTGGGCGCTGACGCACACCAACGACTGACCGCCCTCCTCAAGCGGGAGACTCAAGACCGCGGCGGAGACCCAGTGCTTCCTGTTGTTCCAGAAGAAGTCCACCAGCTTCTTCTGTATCTTGGCGACAAACGCAGGGGGAGGGGTCAAAGTGACCAGCCGGTACCACAACATTGCGGCCACCAGCTGGTTTATGACTAGCGCTCGACCCCTGTAGGACAGCACTCGGAGCAGTCCTGTCCAGCGCCCTAGGCGAGCGGCGACCTTGGCCTCCAGCTCCTGCCAGTTCGCCGGCCAGGCTCCCTCGTCGGGGCTAAGGTAGACTCCCAGATAGAGGAGATGGGTCGTGCTCCAGGCAAAAGGCCTGAGCTCCTCCGGCAGGGAATCCACCCGCCACTGACCCACCATCAGTCCGGAACATTTCTCCCAGTTGATTCTGGCGGAGGATGCGGCCGAGTAAATCTCTTGGCACTCACGCATCCTCCGCAGGTCAGCGGGATTTTTCTACCGCGAGGAGCACGTCATCGGCGTAAGCCGAGAGGACGACCTCCACGCCCGGCCCTTGCAGAGCCAGTCCCGTCAACCTCGTCCGCAAGAGGCGCAGGAAAGGCTCCACGCAGATGGCATATAACTGGCCGGACATGGGGCATCCCTGGCGCACCCCTCTCCTAAAGCGAAGGGGCGCCGTCAAGGACCCGTTAACCTTAATCAGACACTCCGCGGCGGCGTACAAAAGTCGGATCCGGGCGACGAAATGCGTCCCGAACCCGAAAGCGCGCAGAGTTCCGAGCAGATAGTCGTGATCCACCCTGTCGAACGCCTTCTCTTGGTCGAGAGATAAGAAGGCGACCGACAGACCAGCCTCCTGGGAATGATGGATGAGGTCCCGGACCAGATGGATGTTGTCGTGGATTGTCCGGCCCGGGACCGTGTAGGACTGGTCAGGGTGGATCATGTGGTCCAGCACGGCACCAAGGCGAGCAGACATCGCCCTGGTGAAGATTTTGTAGTCCGTGCTGAGGAGGGAGACCGGGCGCCAGTTCTTAAGGAGGCGGAGATCACCCTTCTTAGGCAGCAGGACGATGACTGCCCTGCGCCAAGAGAGGGGCATCTCCCCGGTCGCCAGACTTTCCCCCAGGACCCACGCGTAGTCGCCGCCCAGGACGTCCCAGAACGCCCTGTGGAACTCCACGGTCAGCCCGTCCAGCCCCAGGGATTTTCCCCTTGAGAGCCGGTCGAGGTCCTTGTGCATGAATCCCCCAAAAAAAAAGTTAGTTTGCAGGTGCAGCAGGTAATCAGGAAGGCGAATGGAATGTTGGCCTTCATTGCGAGAGGGATGGAGTACAAAAGCAGGGAGGTCCTTCTGCAACTGTATAGGGTATTGGTGAGGCCGCACCTGGAGTACTGCGTGCAGTTTTGGTCACCTTAAGGAAGGATATACTGGCTTTGGAGGGGGTACAGAGACGATTCACGAGGTTGATTCCGGAGATGAGGGGGCTACCTTATGATGATAGATTGAGTAGACTGGGTCTTTACTCGTTGGAGTTCAGAAGGATAAGGGGTGATCTTATAGAAACATTTAAAATAATGAAAGGGATAGACAAGATAGAGGCAGAGAGGTTGTTTCCACTGGTCGGGGAGACTAGAACTAGGGGGCACAGCCTCAAAATACGGGGTAGCCAATTTAAAACCGAGTGGAGAAGGAATTTCTTCTCCCAGAGAGTTGTGAATCTGTGGAATTCTCTGCGCAAGGAAGCAGTTGAGGCTAGCTCATTGAATGTATTCAAGTCACAGATAGATAGATTTTTAACCAATAAGGGAATTAAGGGTTATGGGGAGCGGGCGGGTAAGTGGAGCTGGGTCCACAGCCAGATCAGCCATGATCTTGTTGAAATGGCGGAGCAGGCTCGAGGGGCTAGATGGCCTACTCCTGTTCCTAATTCTTATGTTCTTATGTTCAATTAAATCTCTCCTCAGTCTCCTCTGTTGCAAGGAAAACAACCCGAGCCTATCCAATCTTTCCTTATAGCTAATGTTTTCGTGTCCTGGTAACAGCCTCATAGATCTCCTCTGCACCCATTCGAGTGTAATCACATCCTTCCTGTAATGTGACCAGAATTGCATGCAGTACTCAAGCTGTGGTCTAACTAGTGTTTTACAGTGTTCTAGCATAACTTCCCTCCTCTTGTATTCTATGCCTCGGCTAATAAAGGAAATCATTCTATTGGCAGATCAATTGAACAAGTACTTTGGTTCGGTATTCACTAAGGAGGACACAAACAATCTTCCGGATATAAAAGGGGTCAGAGGGTCTATAAGAAGGCGGAACTGAGGGAAATCCTTATTGGTCGGGAAATTGTGTTGGGGAAATTGATGGGATTGAAGGCTGATAAATCCCCAGGGCCTGATGGACTGCATCCCAGAGTACTTAAGGAGGTGGCCTTGGAAATAGCAGATGCATTGACAGTCATTTTACAACATTCCATAGACTCTGGATCAGTTCCTATTGAGTGGAGGGTAGCCAATGTAACCCCACTTTTTAAAAAAGGAGGGAGAGAGAAAACAGGGAATTATGTCAGCTTGACATCGGTAGTGGGTAAAATGATGGAATCAATTATTAAGGATGTCATAGTGTGGATATCTGAACGGAATATATGGAATTAAGGACAGTAAAGTAAACGGGATATATGAAAATGTATAAACCATGGAAGAATAGCTGGGAGAATGTCAGATTGCAAATAGTGCAACATCAGCATAGCTAACAGTCTGTCTCAAGGTTTCAAGTCACTAATCCTGCCAATAATATATAATTGTAACATGAAATACATCTGCAGAATTGCAAGGTCTCAGTAAATAGTCATACCATTAGATTGAAACATTTAGAGGCAATACTTGAGCTTTCAAGAAGAACATCTCATATAGATTGACTAATGAGTGGCTGAGTTAGACTGTCAATCCATTTGTATTTTGTTATCTGATTTCAAAACTGTATAACTGTTAACGCTTTACGATGTAACTTCACTTATCCGTAGGGAGTGTGTACGCTCTATCCAGAGGGTATATCTTCTGTCTGATAGGTCTTACTGGCCAGTATAATAAAGACTGCTTTGTTCAAAGCACAAGAGGTATTCGACTCAATAATTTTACTGAACCAGATTGAAGTAAAAGAATCCAGGAATTAACATTTGGTGTCAGAAGTGGGATCTCAACGGACGACTGCCGAAAACTTGCGAATTAAGAGCCAGACTAGCCTTGGACGAGACGAGGGGAAAATGGCCACTGGAGTGAGTATGATTTCAATACTGCTCCAGTTTCCCCCGGTTTCAAAAGTCTGAGGAAAGTTTAGCCACTCGCTGGTTCTCAGGTCGTGTCTGAACGAGATCCAGGACAATCTGGTGAATACCTTTCAAACTTAGAATAGGGATAGAGATAGGGAAATTGCGCGATGACGCAAATCAAGTGGCGACTTGGAAAGGGAAAGATAGTTGGAGCTAGATAGGGATAGATGATCAATCATGGATCAAAAAAAAAAAAAATTAATAGGAAAGAAAAGAGACTCTTGTGAATGTCTGTTTAAATGAGAAATGCTTCTGTGACTTTTACTGTAAAAAAAAAAGCCGGGGAGTTGTGGTTTGTTTTATCTCAAACAGAATGAAAGTTTGTTTTAACCCTTCGTAGTGTTGTCCTGTATGTGGGAAGTTTAAGAGTGTGAACCTTATTGAATTACGTATATTCGGATGATAAGTTACGGAGCCAGGAAATGCCCAAAGGATAGGTTTGTTAAAAAAAAAAGAAAAAATTACATGGTCCCGGTGGTTAAAAAAAAAGAAAAACTTGTTGAAAGAAAACATTCAGAGAAGGCACAGCAAAACAACTGAGATGGATTCAAAAGGATTTTTAAAAAAAATATTAAATAACACGACCTTGAGGCTGGAACAATTGAGATAACGAAAAGCAGTCCACAGTCTACGTGCCAGACTTCTCTCTAGTTATAAAAAAAGTAACGTACTAAATAGGTGCCGAAAGAAAAAAAAATGTTCTGAGATTTTAAATACATCACTCCTGTCCAGTTGGCAGAAAAACTCCATTAAATTAGGGCTTTCATTGACTGATTGAATTTAAACTGCGCAGTAACGCGAAAGGATAGGGAAATTTGGAGACTAAAAGAAATTAATTGAGGCTCATAAGAAATCAAAATTAGAAAATTAGGCTCACAGGGAATAAAATGGGGATTTAAATAGAAGATAGGTGTTCAACTCAGGTACGACGTCGACCTTGTATATCACTTGGCCCGTCTAGGCTCTGATTGAATTTTAAAAAAACCCCCGCAGCAACTCGTAAGGTAGGGCCGAAGCGAACGCGCAGTGACGTAAACGCGCAGTGAAGCGAACGCGCAGTGACGTCAACGCGCAGTGACGTAGACTCGCGGTGACGTAAACGCGCAGTGACGCCGACGCGTAGTGACGCAGAGGCGCAGCAACGCGAATCGCGAAAGTCAGTGCTAATGGCAGTAAGTCTGTAAGTCTTAAAGTGTTTAGAGTTTTAAGTAAAGTTTTAAGTATTGAAATCGCGCGGCGACGTGAACCGCGCGGCGACGCGGGTAAGTGTTAGAAGTCCTTGTTTATCTTTTAAAGTTTAAAGTATCTTAACTCGCGCGGCGACGCGAGCCACGGGTCGACGCGGATTGCGCGGCGACGTGAACTGCGAGGCAACGCGGATTGCGTGGCGACGTGAACTGCGAGGCGACGTGGTAGTTTAGTATTGAAATCGCGCGGCGACGCGGGTAAGTGTTAGCATTAGTAAAGTTTGGTTATTTGGAGTTAGTTAAAGTCAGTGTTAGTTCTGTAAAGTCTGTGTCTATTTTTAAGTTTGTTTAAATTGCATGACGACACGAACGCGTAGCGACACAGTAATACGAGGGGCAGTGTGAAAATGGGTAATCAGTTGGATAAAACCACGGATGCGGATAATCCGCTACAAAAGCTATGTGAGGAATTCCCTGAAAGAGCTGAAGACTTTAGAAAATTATCAGGAGCCCTGAACAAATTATTAGGGGATGACCAGTGGCCTCTAGCTGACACTAGAAGCGTAGAGGTAAAAAAAAAAGCACAGGGATTAATTTGGAGAAGGGGACGAGGAAAAGGGGATAAAAAAATTTAATTGCAACCTGGCGACATTATTGTCAGAAATTAAAAGATGCATCACTTCTATCAAGTTGGCAAACAAATGCTATTAAATTAGGACTTGCATTGACAGAGGGAACACATGTTAAAACTGTAGACGTCTTAAAAAAAAAAGAATGAATGTGCGCACGAGAAACTTGCTAAGAGATCCTCTGGGACCTCTGAGAAAGGTATTGATCAACTACAAGTTAAAATGGCTGGCTTTGTGTTAACCGAGGCTGATGATGAAATTGATGAGTGGCCACTGACTCAGCGCCCAACGGCGCCTCCCGCACCCCCTGGCCTCTTGCTCCAGTCCTCTTCCCAACACCCTCCACCTAACACTCCGGTAAAAAGAGTTAGGAACAACCACATATCACCAAAGCAACAAACCCAAACTGACTCCTCATCCTCTGATAGCGATTCGGATCCCCAGTTCACAGGCAATATAGCCGAAAGGACCAGATCTCACACTCGAAAGGGCAGAACTATATCTCAACATCACAAACAGTCCCGTAAATCTTCTAGTCAACCTACCAGTCCAAGTTGTGAAAGACATAGCAAACACCCCCGCCGATCGAGACGCAGAACTGTCAAGCAGTCAGACAGCTCTGAAACATCCTCCGGCCTAGAAATGATTTCCAAGATCCCAAAGTCCCGACACCAATTCCCTGTCAGACCAATGCCAAACCCTGATGCACAACAAGCTGCAGACCACCTCTCTATAGATGTCTGTGATCTTCAAACAACTATTTGATTGCTCACGCTATCCGGACAGATGGAAAGGGCAGTTAGATATTATTGGCAGAAAAAGAAAGGGGAGGGGGGAGGTGCGCCCCCAACCCGGGTCAAGACTGAATACGTGACTAGAAAGGAAGAGCCATCTCGGGAGGAAGGATCAATAGAACCGCAGTGTTGCATACATGATTGGATGGATAAGCAAGGATACGGTTATACTAAACAACTAAACGGACCGAGCCCTGCTAATAAACCTCCCTATTGTCCCCGGCATGGTATGGGAAGAGGCCGGGACTGGGTAAGAGGAATTGACTGTTTTAATTGTGGGCAGGAAGGACATTGGAATAAAAATTGCCCCTACCGTCAGCATGGAAAAGGAAGAGGAGGAAGAGGAGGGGGGCAAGGGGGGAGAGGAGGATCTTACACTAACTTCTCCCAGAACAACCCCTTTGGTCAATTGTCCCCCGATTGACTACGCAGCTTGATTGTGCAGGGATCCTCCCCGGACGACGAACCCATTCTGAATGAGTGGCAACCCTTTTTGATAGATATGGGAGCCTTCATGTCTTCTGTACAATCAAAGCTTAAACTCCCTGCTTCTACTGAAACACAGGAGCTTTCAGGATTCCTGGGACAAATCTCGACATTCCCGGTGTCAGAACTAGTTAAAGTGGGTTACCAAGAAGAATTGGTAGAACATCGATTTGTCATCACTACCAATCTGGACTGTAACTTGATGGCTAGAGACCTCCTTTGCAAATTCCAGTTGCATTTGGAGTATGGAGATTATTGTAAAACAGGAAACCCTTAAGCGGCAGTATTATACCACTAGAACCCCTCAGTGGTGGTCTCTGGACCTGCCGCAGGCACCCTATCATGTGACCCTAGCATACGATCCCAGTGGAAAGAATCAGGACCTGCAAAACTTTTATCAGGATCTCGAAGGGGAAGTGAAGGGAATTCTATTCAGGGCTAGAGTGACTGGACTGGAAAGAGAGGCAGATTTTGTGGAAGTGGATAAGAATCTGTGGAAACAGCCCCTAACAATGGCACCGTATATTGCTCGTGAAGTATTAGCCCCTCACCATGCTAAAGATTTGGGAGTTATGGTACGCAAGGCCATAGATGAGGCTGACCCTACCAGCCGGGATGTGCAAATTGTAAAACATGGCCGAACAGTCCAATTTAATGGGGACCCCGAGAAAGTATTAACAACTCTACGGCATCATACTGGCTCGGACATACCTGACTATGTGGATCCTCATGTGTGGGCAGAGGACCCCTTTCCAAGTGGGTTATACTCCCATTAATTGAGATCCCAGTGCAGGGCAATGTGGACTGGCCCTCTATCCGACAGAACCCACTGAAATCACAGGCAATCCTAAACTGACTTTTCGGCACTGTACTGCAATTAATCCGGCCTGTTTTCTTACTGAGCCACCCCAAGATGAGGAAGAACCCAGTCATGATTGCTTATCTTTAATTTAAGAGGCCACATCAGTCAGGGAAGATTTAGTTGATGGAAGATCCAGACTGTATTCTTACTGAGCCACCCCAAGATGAGGAAGAACCCAGTCATGATTGTTTATGTTTGTTGACGGAAGTACTTCTATTAATCCAGAAGATACACGAATCTCAGGATACGCCATAGTAAACCAGGAGAATCAGGTCTTGGAATCTGCTGCTTTGAAACCGCCTATTCTGCTCAACAAGCTGAACTATTCGCCCTCACCCAAGCCTGTATCTTGGCCAAAGATCTCAAAGTCAATATCTATACCGACTCTAGGTATGCCTTTGGGGTGGCGCATGATTTCGGACAATTATGGAAAAATAGGGGATTCCTAACCTCACAGGGGAATGAGATATCTCATAAACAGCTAGTATCTGATTTGTTGCAAGCCCTCATGTTCCCCAAACGCATTGCCATTGTACCAAGAGGCCAAACAGGCCTCTCGTGACCAACAGATGGTAGTGCCCAAAATTATGAGTCAGACTAAAAATCCTGCGAAGGATAAGTTAGCCTCGGAAAAACCAATGCCAACCATCCAAGATGTTATAAAAGCACAGGAGGACGCTCCTGAAAAAGATAAACTGTTGTGGAAATATTATGCATGTACTTATGACAATGTTTCTAAACTCTGGACCACTCCCGCGGAACAGACTTGCATGTCTGACGAGTTGGCCTCATGGGTTATAGAATATCTGCATTTTGCTACTCATTGTGGAGCAAGGGCAACAAGTGATACGCTTTTGGCTACTTGGTGGCACCCTAAACTCCAGGCGCTCACCCAGAACATCAGTAGTCGTTGCCTGGTTGGCCAGCAACATATTCCAGGGAAGGGAGTCCCCTGTGATTGGGGTAAAACGCCCCTACCCGAAGGTCCCTTTGAGACATTTCAGTTGAACTACATTGAGTTGCAAAAAGTTCAGTGTTACAGATATGTGTTAGTAATAGTAGATGTGTTTAGCAGATGGATTGAAGCCTACCCTAACCTGGACAATAAGACTCAGACTGTTGTTAAGGTGTTAATGAGGGAAATTGTTCCTAGATATGAGATCTCAGCTAGACTGATGACCACCTATGTTCTTTCTCTGACTCAGGCTCTGCGACTAGTTCACAACCAGGTTCAAGATGCTCACCTCGACCTCCCAGTTTTACCCGAATTGTCCCTCGTGGCACCAGGGAAGTATGGATTCGGAAGGGATTAGAGCCACAATAGGAGGGGCCTTTTTAGGTGTCACTCACTACCCCCACTGCAGCCAAAGTTGAGGGGAAAAGTGCCTGGGTTCACCTGCACCACTGCAAGCTCATCACCATTTAAACAAATTTTGCTGGTTAGTCTAATTCCTGTTTCTGTTCCAGATCTCCTCCTCCCTATAGCTGAACAAGGCAGTTGAAGGAGGATCAGTTTGAACTCTTACCTGTCAGACAGCCAAATACACTGACGGAGACCTGAAGGGAAACGTGAAAACAGAACTCTTTTTATCAGCTAAATAATTGGACTATTTATAAGATGAGACTGTGTCTGTATGCTACTGTCTGCATAATAGTGTTGATATATGACAGTTTTGGTGCACGGGAAGGAAGACAAAGGCGAGAGCTCCATGTAAACACCTTTTTGTATATGTCTTACGTTTATGCGGAAAAAGGGCACTTCACTAGATGCTGGGTGTGTTCACATATCCCTATACATTCTAAAGGGGGAATTCCTTTGCGCACCGTTCCCCTGACCCTAACTGAGACTGTTAGATGGATTCAAAGAAACGATATTGGAACAGGTAGCTAACCGCACTGCTGAGGCTCTGGAGGGCATCACAGCTGAAATGGTAGCGATAAGGACCGTAGCATTACAAAACCGAATGGCCCTCGATTACCTGTTAGCTGAGAAAGGGGGAACGTGTGCCCTGATAGGATCTGAATGTTGCACTTACATTCCTGATAGTTCAGAAAACATAGCCCACCTTGCCGATCACATAAGGAGGGAGGTGAAGAAGTTATCCACACCAGCAAAGGAACTTAGCAGGTTTGATTGGTTTCTGGGTGGATCTTGGAGATCCTATCTAATACATGGGGCAATTGTTCTCATCATAATAATTACCTGCTGTTTGATTGTTGGTTGCCTTAACCTCTGCTGTAAAGCAATGACAAGGTTAGCAGACCCTCTTGTGGTCAAGGGTTCCCGGGTTATGATCCAACAAACTAGAGAACTACTCAACAATGCAATACTCATAGAATGATCCTAAATGTTATCATAGAATGATAAAAGGGGGGATGTGGATATCTGAACGGAATATATGGAATTAAGGACAGTAAAGTAAACGGGATATATGAAAATGTATAAGCCATGGAAGAATAGCTGGGAGAATGTCAGATTGCAAATAGTGCAACATCAGCATAGCTAACAGTCTGTCTCAAGGTTTCAAGTCACTAATCCTGCCAATAATATATAATTGTAACATGAAATATATCTTCAGAATTGCAAGGTCTCAGTAAATAGTCATACCATTAGATTGAAACATTTAGAGGCAATACTTGAGCTTTCAAGAAGAACATCTCATATAGATTGACTAATGAGTGGCTGAGTTAGACTGTCAATCCATTTGTATTTTGTTATCTGATTTCAAAACTGTATAACTGTTAACGCTTTACGATGTAACTTCACCTATCCGTAGGGAGTGTGTACGCTCTATCCAGAGGGTATATCTTCTGTCTGATAGGTCTTACTGGCCAGTATAATAAAGACTGCTTTGTTCAAAGCACAAGAGGTATTCGACTCAATAATTTTACTGAACCAGATTGAAGTAAAAGAATCCAGGAATTAACAATAGCAGCGCATTTGGAAAGAGGTGACATGATAGGTCCAAGTCAGCATGGATTTATGAAAGGGAAATCATGCTTGACAAATCTTCTGGAATTTTTTGAGGATGTTTCCAGTCGAGTGGACAAGGGAGAACCAGTTGATGTGGAGTATTTGGACTTTCAGAAGGCTTTCGACAAGGTCCCACACAAGAGATTAATGTGCAAAGTTAAAGCACATGGGATTGGGAGTAGTGTGCTGATGTTGGACTGAGAACTGGTTGTCAGACAGGAAGCAAAGAGTAGGAGTAAATGGGTACTTTTCAGAATGGCAGGCAGTGAGTAACGGGGTACCGCAAGGTTCTGTGCTGGGGCCCCAGCTGTTTACATTGTACATTAATCATTTAGACGAGGGGATTAAATGTAGTATCTCCAAATTTGCGGATGACACTAAGTTGGGTGGCAGTGTGAGCTGCGAGGAGGATGCTATGAGGCTGCAGAGTGACTTGGATAGGTTAGGTGAGTGGGCAAATGCATGGCAGATGAAGTATAATGTGGATAAATGTGAGGTTATCCACTTTGGTGGTAAAAACAGAGAGACAGACTATTATCTGAATGGTGACAAATTAGGAAAAGGGGAGGTGTAACGGGATCTGGGTGTCATGGTACATCAGTCATTGAAAGTTGGCATGCAGGTACAGCAGGCGGTTAAGAAAGCAAATGGCATGTTGGCCTTCATAGTGAGGGGGTTTGAGTACAGGGGCAGGGAGGTGTTACTACAGTTGTACAGGGCCTTGGTGAGGCCACACCTGGAGTATTGTGTACAGTTTTGGTCTCCTAACTTGAGGAAGGACATTCTTGCTATTGAGGGAGTGCAGCGAAGGTTCACCAGACTGATTCCCGGGATGGCGGGACTGACATATCAAGAAAGACTGGATCAACTGGAGTTCAGAAGAATGAGAGGGGATCTCATAGAAACGTTTAAAATTCTGACGGGTTTAGACAGGTTAGATGCAGGAAGAATGTTCCCAATGTTGGGGAAGTCCAGAACCAGGGATCACAGCCTAAGGATAAGGGGTAAGCCATTTAGGACCGAGATGAGGAGAAACTTCTTCACCCAGAGAGTGGTGAACCTGTGGAATTCTCTACCACAGAAAGTTGTTGAGGCCAATTCACTAAATATGTCCAAAAAGGAGTTAGATGTAGTCCTTACTACTAGGGGAATCAAGGGGTATGGTGAGAAAGCAGGAATGGGGTACTGAAGTTGCATGTTCAGCCATGAACTCATTGAATGGCGGTGCATTCAAAGGGCCGAATGGCCTACTCCTGCACCTATTTTCTATGTTTCTATGTTAACTACCATACCGACCTTTAAGGCTCTGTGGACATATACTTCAAGGTCCCTCTGTTCCTCCACACCCCTCAGAATCCTCCCATCTGTTGTGCATCCTTCAGATATTCAGCTCCCTTATAAAAACATAAGAAATGGGAGCAGGAGTAGGCCATTTGACCCCTCAAGCCTGCTCCGCCATTCAATAAGATCATGGCTGATCTGATCTTAGCCTCAACTCCACTTTCCTGCCTGCTCCCCTTGACACCCCTGCAGTTCAAAAATCTGTCCATCTAATAGTTGTGCTCCCTTTAACATTATTATTTAAAACTAGTTGCATCATCACTACAAGCAACAGAATTTTAACTTGATTTGTTAAAGAAAGAAAGACTTGGATTCATATCGCACCTTTCATGATCACCGGACATCTCAAAGCATTTTACAGCCAATGAAGTACTTTTGGAGTGTAGTCACTGTTGTAATGTAGGAAACACGGCAGGCAATTTGTGCACAAGCAAAGTCCCACAAACAGCAATGTGATAATGACCAGATAATCTGTTTCTGTTATGTTGATTGAGGGACATATATTGACCAAGACACCGGGGATAACTCCCCTGCTCTTCTTCAAAGCAGAAGTGGAATCTTTTACATCCACTTTAGAGAGCAGACGGGGCCTCGGTTTAATGTCTCATCCAAAAGACGGCACCTCTGACAGTGCCGATTCCCCATAACGTTTTTTGTTAATTGGCGGGTTCTGGTGGTTGTTCTCCTTTAACAAGCAGGGACATGGTTGAATTGTATGATTTAAAAGAGTTGAGAGCTAAAAGCTGGTTCAGCAGTTGTAGATTGTTTGACTCTCCAAATATGCTGCTGCTGCAGAGAGAGTTTGTGAGAGGAGGAGAAGCAGCTGCCTGCCTGCTACTACTGCTTCAGAGGTGCCTGGAGCGAGAAGAGGGGGAGGGGGAGGGAAAACAGAAGGGAGCATTCAAACACTACTTCCCTGAATTGTTGACTTCGATTGCTGTCCATTTCGAATTGAAAACAAAGGTTAGGTGAGTGGGCAAATGCATGGCAGATGAAGTATAATGTGGATAAATGTGAGGTTATCCACTTTGGTGGTAAAAACAGAGAGACAGACTATTATCTGAATGGTGACAGATTAGCAAAAGGGGAGGTGCAACGAGACCTGGGTGTCATGGTACATCAGTCATTGAAGGTTGGCATGCAGGTACAGCAGGCGGTTAAGAAAGCAAATGGCATGTTGGCCTTCATAGCGAGGGGATTTGAGTACAGGGGCAGGGAGGTGTTGCTACAGGGCCTTGGTGAGGCCACACCTGGAGTATTGTGTACAGTTTTGGTCTCCTAACTTGAGGAAGGACATTCTTGCTATTGAGGGAGTGCAGCAAAGGTTCACCAGACTGATTCCCGGGATGGTGGGACTGACCTATCAAGAAAGACTGGATCAACTGGGCTTGTATTCACTGGAGTTCAGAAGAATGAGAGGGGACCTCATAGAAACGTTTAAAATTCTGACAGGTTAGATGCAGGAAGAATGTTCCCAATGTTGGGGAAGTCCAGAACCAGGGGACACAGTCTAAGCATAAGGGGTAAGCCATTTAGGACCGAGATGAGGAGAAACTTCTTCACCCAGAGAGTGCTGAACCTGTGGAATTCTCTACCACAGAAAGTTGTTGAGGCCAATTCACTCAATATATTCAAAAGGGAGTTAGATGAAGTCCTTACTACTAGGGGGATCAAGGGGTATGGCGAGAAAGCAGGAAGGGGGTACTGAAGTTGCATGTTCAGCCATGAACTCATTGAATGGCGGTGCAGGCTAGAAGGGCCGAATGGCCTACTCCTGCACCTATTTTCTATGTTTCTATGTATGCGCGCAAGAGGGTGTCTGCTAGGTACATTTCTTTTCCTGGTTGATACTTTACTTCAACGTCATATTGGTTGAGCCGAATGAGCAGACGTTGTAGTCGCTTGGGTGCTGCAGATAATGGCTTTTGTTGTATAGCAACCAAAGGCTTATGGTCTGTCCATAGTGTGATCTTGCAACCATATACATATTGATGGTTTTGTTCCATTCCGAAGACTTGAGCAAGCAGCTCCTTTTCGATTTGAGAGTGACGCGTTTCTGCTGGAGTGAGCGCTCGGTGTATGCGGTTGGTTGTCCCTGTTGCAGAGATTAGTGGTAGGCTAGATGATTGGGAAATCTTTAGAAACCAGCAAAGGAAGACTAAAAAAATAATAAAGAGGGAGAAGATAGATTGAGAATAAACTAGAAAAACAGACAGTAAGAGCTTTTACAGGTATGTAAAAAGGAAGAGAGTAGCTAAAGTAAATGTTGGTCCCTTAGAGGATGAGACTGGGAAATTAATAATGGGAAACAGGAAATGGCGGAGACATTGAACAAATATTTTGCATTGTTCTCCACAGTGGAAGACACGAAAAGCATCCCAATACTAATTGATAATCAAAGGGCTATAGGGAGGGAGGAACTTGCAACAATCACTATCACTAAAGAAAAAATATGAGGCAAACTGATGGGACTAAAGGTGGATAAGTTCCCTGGACCTGATGGCCTGCATCTGAGGGTTGTAAAAGAGGTTGCAGAGATAGTGGTTGTAATCTACCAAAATTCCCTGGATTCTGGAGAGAGACAGAAAGCAGTAAACTATAGACCAGTTAGCCTAACATCTGTCATTGGGAAAATGCTGGAGTCTGTTATTAAGGAACTAGTAAGGGACATTTAGAAAATCATAATAAAATCAAGCAGTCAGAATGGTTTTATGAAAGGGAAATTGTGTTTGACAAATTTGCTAGCGATCTTTGAGGATGTAATGAGTAGGGTGAATAAAGGGGAACCAGTAAGGTGCCACTTAAAAGGTTACTGCACAAGATAAGAGCTCACAGGTTTGGGGATAATATATTAGCATAGATAGAGGATTGGCTAACTAACAGAAAAGAGAGACTGGGTCATATCCAGATTGACAAACTGTAACTAGTGGGGTGCCAGAGGGATCAGTGCTGGGATCTCACTATTTACAATCTATATTAATAACTTGGATGAAGGGACCAAGTATACTGTAGCCAAATTTGCTGATGATACAAAGATAGGTGGAAAAGCAAGTTGTGAGGAGGACACAAAGAATCTGCAAAGGAGTATAGATAGGTTAAAAGAAAAATTGGCAGATGGAGTATAATGTGGGGAAATGTGATGTTATCCACTTTGGTATGAAGAATAAAAAAGCAAATTATTATTTAAATGGAGAGAGACTTCTAAAAGGGCAAAGTGTGTTAAAAAGACAAGCCTGAAGGCTCCGTGCCTCAATGCGAGGAGTATTCGTAATAAGGTGGACAAATTAACCGCACAGGCAGCAATTTAATGAATATGCTATAATTGGCATCACAGAGACATGGCTCCAGGGTGACCCAGGCTGGGAACTCAACATTCAGAGGTATTCAACATTTAGGAAGGATAGACAGAAAGGAAAAGGAGGTGGGGTGGCGTTGCTGGTTAAAGAGGAAATTAACACAATAGTAAAGAAGGACGTTAGCTTGGATGATGTGGAATCTGTATGGGTGGAGCTGCGGAATACCAAAGGGCAGAAAGCGCTAGTGGGTGTTGTGTACAGACTACCAAATAGTAGTAGTGAGGTTGGAACAGCATCAAACAAGAAATTAGGGATGCGTGCAATAAAGGTACAGCAGTTATCATGGGCGACTTTAATCTACATATAGATTGGGCTAACCAAACTGGTAGCAATACGGTGGAGGAGGATTTCCTGGAGTGTATTAGGGATGGTTTTCTGGACCAATATGATGAGGAACCAACTAGAGAGCTGGCCATCCTAGACTGGGTGATGTGTAATGAAAAAGGACTCATTAGCAATCTTGTTGTGCGAGGCCCCTTGGGGAAGAGTGACCATAATATGGTAGAATTCTTTATTAAGATGGAGAGTGACACAGTTAATTCAGAGACTAGGGTCCTGAACTTAAGGAAAGGTAACTTCGATGTGAGACATGAATTGGCTAGAATAGACTGGCGAATGATACGTAAAGGGTTGACGGTGGATAGGCAATGGCAAACATTTAAAGATTGCATGGATGAACTTCAACAATTGTACATCCCTGTCTGGAGTAAAAATAAAACGGGGAAGGTGGCTCAACCGTGGCTAACAAGGGAAATTAAGGATAGTGTTAAATCCAAGGAAGAGGCATATAAATTGGCCAGAAAAACATAGAAACATAGAAACTAGGTGCAGGAGTAGGCCATTCAGCCCTTCGAGCCTGCACCATCATTCAATAAGATTATGGCTGATCATTCCCTCAGTACCCCTTTCCTGCTTTCTCACCATATCCCTTGATCCCTTTAGCAGCAAACCTGAGGACTGGGAGAAATTTAGAATTTAGCAGAGGAGGACAAAGGGTTTAGTAGGAGGGGGAATATAGAGTATGAGAGGAAGCTTGCCGGGAACATTAAAACTGACTGCAAAAGCTTCTATAGATATGTGAAGAGAAAAAGATTAGTAAAGACAAACGTAGGCCCCTTGCAGTCAGATTCAGGTGATTTTATAATGGGGAACAAAGAAATGGCAGAACAGTTGAACAAATACTTTGGTTCTGTCTTCACGAAGGAAGACACAAATAACCTTCCGAAAGTACAAGGGGACCGAGGGTCGAGTGCGAAGGAGGAACTGAAGGAAATCCTTATTAGGCGGGAAATTGTGTTAGGGAAATTGATTGGATTGAAGACTGATAAATCACCAAGGCCTGATAGTCTGCATCCCAGAGTACTTAAGGAAGTGGCCCTAAAAATAGTGGATGCATTTGAGATCATTTTCCAACAGTCTATCGACTCTGGATCAGTTCCTATGGACTGGAGAGTAGCTAATGTAACACCACTTTTTAAAAAAGGAGGGAGAGAGAAAACAGGTAAATATAGAACGGTTAGCCTGACATCAGTAGTGGGGAAAATGTTGGAATCAATTATTAAAGATGAAATAACAACGCATTTGGAAAGCATGGACAGGATCTGTCCAAGTCAGCATGGATTTATGAAAGGGAAATCATACTTGATAAATCTTCTGGAATTTTTTGAGGATGTAACTAGTAGAGTGGACAAGGGAGAACCAGTGGATGTGGTGTATTTGGACTTTCAAAAGGCTTTTGACAAGGTCCCACACAAGAGATTGGTGTGCAAAATTAAAGCACATGGTATTGGGGGTAATGTATTGACGTGGATTAAGAACTGGTTGGCAGACAGGAAACAGAGAGTAGGGATAAACGGGTTCTTTTCAGAATGGCAGGCAGTGACTAGTGGGGTGCAGCAGGGCTCAGAGCTGGGACCCCAGCTATTTACAATATACATTAATGATTTAGATAAAGGAATTGAGTGTAATATCTCCAAGTGTGCAGATGACACTAAGCTGGGTGGCGGTGTGAGCTGTGAGGAGGATACTATGAGGCTGCAGGGTGACTTGGACAGGTTAGGTGAATGGGCAAATGCATGGCAGATGCAGTATAATGTGGATAAATGTGAGATTATCCACTTTGGGGGCAAAAACATGAAGACAGAATATTATCTGAATGGCGGCAGATTAGGAAAAGGGGAGGTGCAACGAGACCTGGGTGTCATGGTACATCAGTCATTGAAAGTTGGCATGCAGGTACAGCAGGCGGTGATGAAGGCAAATGGTATGTTGGCCTTCATAGCTAGGGGATCTGAGTATAGGAGCAGGGACATCTTACTGCAGTTGTACAGGGCCTTAGTGAGGTCTCATCTGGAATATTGTGTTCAGTTTTGATCTCCTAATCTGAGGAAGGACGTTCTTGCTATTGAGGGAGTGCAGCGAAGGTTCACCAGACTGATTCCCGGGATGGCTGGACTGACATATGAGGAGAGACTGGATCGACTGGGCCTTTATTCACTGGAGTTTAGAAGGATGAGAGGGGATCTCATAGAAACATATAAAATTCTGACAGGACTGGACAGGTTAGATGCAGGAAGAATGTTCCCAATGTTGGGGAAGTCCAGAACCAGGGGACACAGTCTAAGGATAAGGGATTGGCCATTTAGGACTGAGATGAGGAGAAACTTCTTCACTCAGAGAGTTGTTAACCTGTGGAATTCCCTACCACAGAGAGTTGTTGATGCCAGTTCATCGGATATATTCAAGAGGGAGTTAGATATGGCCCTTACGGCTAAAGGAATCAAAGTGTATGGAGAGAAAGCAGGAAAGGGGTACTGAGGTGAATGATCAGCTATGATATTGAATCGTGGTGCAGGCTCGAAAGGCCAAATGGCCTACTCCTGCACCTATTTTCTCTGTTTCTAAGATGTTGCATTACAGAGGGATCTGTGGGTCGTTGCACATGAAACACAAAAAGTTAGCATGCAGGTATGGTAAGTAATTAGGAAGGAAAATGGACTTTATTGCAAGGCATTGGAGTATAAAAGTAGGGAAGCCCTGCTACAATTGTAAAGGGCATTGGTGAGACCACACCTGGAGTACTGCGTACAGTTTTGTTCTCCTTATTTAAGAAGGGATATACTTACATTGGAGGCAGTTCAGAGAGTGTTCACGCGGTTGATTCCTGAGATGAAGGGGTTGTCTTATGAAGAAAGGTTGAACAGGTTAGGCCTGTACTCATTGGAGTTTAGAAGAATGAAAAGTGATCTTATTGAAAAATATAAGATTCTGAGGGCGCTTAGCAGAGTAGCTGCAGAGTGGATGTTTCCCCTCATGGGGGATTCTTGAAATAAGGGGAATAGTTTCAGAATAAGGGGTCGCCCATTTAAAACGGAATTGAGGAGGAATTTCTTCTCTGAGGGTCGTAAATATTTGGAATTCTCTGTCCCAGAAAGCTGTGGAGACTGGGTCATTGAAAATATTTAAGGTGGAGAGAGACAGATTTTTGAGCAATAAGGGACTGAAGGGTTATGGGGAGCGGGTAGGGAAGTGGATCTGAGCCCAAGATCAGATCAGCCATGATCTTATTAAATGGCGGAGCAGGCTCGAGTAACCAAATGGCCTACTCCTGCTCCTATGTCTTATGTTCTTATGAGAGAGGGGAGAAGAAGCTGCCATGTACACCACATTAACTGTGTGTGGAGCCCGTGTCCCCCTGGGGTTAGGAAAAGTGGACGGGGCTGGAGAAGCTAGTAGTCGGATGGTCCTACAACCAATCGGAACATGCAAAGGGTGGGGCCTGCGACCCCCAGTGGGCGGGGCTGAGCCCGCATCTCCCTCATTCGTTGAAACTCTGCCCCATTTTTAAAGCTGATTTATCAAACTCCAGGAGGAAACTGGATCTTTCTGTTGTGGCTTTAAACAGATGGAACCCTGTGGTGTGGAGCAAACATTGCAACATTTGTAGTGAAATGGATTCTTTCAGGAAATAATAGTGTAGTGAGAAAAGAAATGCAGTGGATATTGTGCAGATGGATTGTCAAATGGTGTTTGATACGGTGCCGGACGGGAGGCTTGTTGATCAAATTATGGCTCACGGTATTAAAGGGAGTGGGGCAGTGTGGATGGGAAGTTGGATAAAGGGCAGAAAACAGAGAGTAGTGGTTAATGGATTTTCTTCAGACTGGAGGGATGTAAACAGTGGTGTCCCCCAGGGTCAGTGTTTGTCGTGCTGTCCTTTAGTTGCTGCCCTTTGTAATGTACTGTTCCGACCTGCACTACTTAGTCTCCCTCCTAATTTAGTGTCATCTGCAAAACTGCATATACAGCTCTGCTTCTTCATCTAAGCCATTAATAAATGTGGTGAAAGGCTGAGGCCCCAGAACAGATCCCTGGAGGTCACCATTTGTCACATCCAGCCAATCTGAGTGCGTACCTTTCATCCCCACTCTCTGCCCCCTACCACCTGACCAATTCCCTCGCTGCCTAAAGGTTGTCTCCAATTCCGAGTACTCACAGTTTCACCAGTAATCTTTTGTGCGATGCCCTATGGAAAGCTTTCTGCAAGTCCCGAAAGACAACATCCATTGACATTCCCTATTTACTTTATTAATGACCTATTATCATAGATTCATACAATGCAGAAGGGGGCTATTCAGCCCATTGAGTCTGTGCCGACTCTTTGAAAAGCTGAGCAATTAGTCCCTCTGCCCCGCAATTTCTCCCTTTCAATTACTTATCCAATTTTTTCTTGATAGTAACTATTGAATCGCTTTCCACCACTTTTTCAGACAGAGCATTCCATGTGGATAGGAACACAGAGAGCAGCGATTGATGGATGATCTTTATCCAATAATTATGGTGTCCCCGAGAGTAAGTGTTGGAACCATTGCCCTTCTCAATATAGAGAACTGATCTGAGCTTTGGTAGATGGATCACAAGATCAAAATCTCCAGATGAGACAAAAATGGGGTTATAGCTCACTGTGAAAAGAAATGTAATGACTTCAGTGTGACATAAAGAGGTTAGTAAATGGTGCAGGTAGATGTCAGGTGAAATTTGATGCAGAGAAATGTGAGGTGTTACATTTTATAGGGAAAAAAATGGTAGGAAAAGTACACTAAATGGTAAACGTTTAAAAGGAATAGGGGAGCAGAGCGACTTTGGGTGTAAGATTCTAGCTGATGCCTTGCCTTATTAATTAGCAGGTTCGAGAGTCTAGTGTCAGCAACTTTAATATCTTATTAAGAAATATAAGATAGAGAATATGAGCAGATTCTCCATCCTCTGCTGTACCTTATACTGATTCATCAAATAGAGTAAACATGCAAGTCCCGTGTGTCCACAGTAACTGACACGAGGTCAGCCCGCTGGATGGAACCTCGGGCATCCCGAGCTTGATCTCCAGTGTCTCCAGTCCCGACTGCCCCCTTACATCAGTCTCCCCCTCACTTTTATACCCTGCAGTGATCCATCTCTGGCACCGGACTCTTCTTTGTCTTCTCTGCTGGGTTTTGGCAGGAAGTGAGGAAAAGACAGCTGGAACTTCTCTAATATGTGTGTAACGAGATAATGTATAGCGCTCTCTCGCTAGGAGTTTTTTTTTCAGAAATATACTTTATTCATATAAAATTTTCACAATACATTGGAAAATAGTTCAGTACCTTGCAGTCAGCAATTCCATACAATTCGTTTGGATGCTGACAGCAGTTCCATACAATGCATTTGCGTGAATTTCATTTCAGGGTACAGTTTAGTACAATCCGTAAATCACGTTACATGTAGTACTGTGCAAATAAGGATATTACATGGAGCAGATGAGAACAGGTTTACATTACATTCCAGGATACATTTCAATACCGATCACGAATCACGTTACATGTAGCACTATGCAGAGGAAAGCAGTACACGGAACGGATGGGAATACATTTACATTTCTTTACAAGTTGCGAAACAATGGTTGGGACTTTCATTAGACATGGCACTCTCGCTAGGAGGTATTGACATAATGTATAGCGCCCTCTAGCTAGGAGGTATAGGGACCTGTATTGAGAGAGAGGATCTGTGAAGGAATGCCATCTTAAACTCCACATGGCTGTCAGGGATCTCCCAAATAAATAGAGTTAAGTTGAACTAAGAGTGTTCAAGAGACTCTAAAAATACATGGTGTCAGAAGTGGAGACCAAAATATTGGAACTGTAAGACTTTTTTGAGTCGATCAAAATCGACATTAAGTGGTGCAGAGTATGCTTCCTACACATCGCGCGTGAATCAGTGAAGGGTGATAAATAGTCAAAATAATGTAGAGGCATTAGTAAAGTAAACTTAAAGTGGCATAGTTATTGTAGAGCCTCGATTGAAAAAGTATTTCTACAATTACATGGCCAAGATATTTTACTATTAGACTTGTTCTAGTCCTCTGGGTATTTGAACTGTATACCTGTATGTGACAAACTCAAAGTCCTAAACTGTAGCGAGCTATCATGATCACCACGGTGCCAACTCCCAGACACATTCCTCTCCCACCTCCATTGCAGGTGACTGGCGATTTGAAAGCCAACTGGAAAAAATTCAAACAGCTGTGGGACAGCTATGAAATTATCACCAATATTCTGTAAAAACCAGATAGAGTTAGGGTTGCAACGTTTATCACTGCCATTGGCAGCGATGCCCTAGATATCCACAATAATCTTCCCTACAAATCAGAGGAATACCTGCAGGAAATTTAGATTATTTTGAAGTTCTGAGAAGAGCACTGTAAAGGTAAAACCAATATCATCTATGAACGGTACCAGTTTAATAACTGTGTACAAGGGGACAAGCAGTTTTACAGATATCTTGTGAAAGTGAGAAAGCTAACATTGTCATGTGATTTCGGCAATTTGAGGAATGATTTCATCAGAGACTGCATAGTCTGCAGAATATCTGATAACATTCTGCGTAAGAGGCTGTTACAAGAATCAAACCTAACACTCGATAAATATGTGATGCTCAGTAAAGCTGCAGAGGCCACACTTGTGCAAATGAAATCCATGAAGCTCACTAAAACAGACTCTGAAGATGTCAAAGCTGTCAGACAGAAACCCCGACCCACGAAGAAAGAATTCACAGACAGAGGCCCCAAGTTTCAGGCCGCGCTGAGAATGGCGCAGCCCCGAGCTGGACGCCTGTTCTTCGCGCCCAAAAGTGCGCATAAAAAAAACTGCGAGATTCTCCGGCTCCTCGGAGCTCTAACTCAGCTTGGTGCGGTGTGCAGATCACAGCGGGGGGGGGGGGGGGCGGAGCCAGACACTCGCGCCGATTCTGTAAGCAGTGGGGGGCGAGTCTAATTCAAATGAGGCAACGTCGTGCTGGCAACCCTGCGCATGCGCGTTGGAGCGTGCGCGCATGCGCAGTGTGAAACAAACACTGGCACTCGGCCATTTTTAAAGGGACTGAAGGAAAAGTGAAGATTTGTCTCTTGGACCCCTGGAAAGGCTTGTGATTTAATTCTTGTGATATTTTTGTGTGTGAGGGAGTGCTTTTAGCAGCACTGTTGAATAAATCACCTGCTGAAATCAGTGAGTTCAGCTTTTCACTGCTAAACTTGCAGAACCGGTACTGCATTGGTGCATGCAAATTAAGGACTGTGTGTTTTGAGAAATAAGAGTGCCAATTCAACTTTGCAATGGATCAACGTCCACCAAGAACAAAGAATTTCTTGCATGAGGAAGTAGAGATATTAGTCAACGTAATTGAGCAGAGTTAGCAGGAGCTAGATACCAGCAACAGAGGTCGCATAAAAGTGCCACCAAAAGAAATGGAGAAACGGTGGAACCAAGTTGCAGAAGATTACTGCGCAGTGGTGCATACCATGAGATTTGGAAGCCAGTGTAAAAGGAAATGGCACAACCTTGGTCAAGTAGTTAGTGCAAGTAATATTTCCCATTTTTAATGTAATCGTAATTGTAACCTGGCTATCTGTATGTCCCACCTTGCAGACTGACACACTCTGTAAAAAGTTATATTTTACTCTTTGCAGAAGAAATTGGCCCACAACAAAAGGGAGGCAACTCGGACAAGAGGAGGCGTGCCCAATCTGCATCCACTGACACCCTTGGAACAAAGGGTAGCTGCTATGATGAGTCGTACATGGAGAAAAGCAATCGGTACAGCACAAGCTGGGCCCGCACGCGAGGAAGAGGGTATGTCCTGAAAATGCATCGTGGCCCTTTAAATCAACCTGCTGCTAACCGGCTAAGTGTGAGAGTACTCATGTCACCCATCTGGCCTCCTCCCTTGCTGTTAAACATTTGACTGTTCTGATGTATTTTGCAGAACATGATGATGATGATGATGATGTTGATGATGATGATGATGATGATGATGATGATGCTGCTGCTGCCGCCAACCCTGAGGATACAGAACAAGAACCAGTACAACCAGATGCGGACGATCCAGACTGGATGATGGCAGCGATGACTGAAATGTCTGCAGGGGAGAGATTCCAAATTAATGTTTATGAGCCCCCATCAAGGGGCATCAGAGTTTCAACCCCTAGCAGAAGTCTTGGTTCCACCTTCCATGGTTTTGCTTCCGATGTTGCGGGTCCCAGTGGTGTTGCTGGTATAATGCAGCATTCTACAGTCAGTGCACGACCGTCCGAGCCTGCGCCTCCCTCTCGCATAGGTTCTGGTTCCACCTACTATGGTTTTGATTCCGACGCTTCGGGTCCCAGTGTTGCTGCTAATATCATGGAGCAGTTTACACCCATTCGTCCAACATCCCAGCCCACGGCTTGCACTCGAGTGCTGTCGTCTGGAACACCGAGTGCCCCACCATCCCAGCCTGAGCCTCTCTCTCTAGTACTGCCGTCTACAACACAGAGCGTCCTACCGTTCCAGCCCGAGCCTCTCCCTCTAGTTCTGCCGTCTGCAACACGGAGCGCCCCACCGTTCCATCCCGAGCCTCTCCCTCTAGTTCTGCCGTCTGGAACAGAGTGTCCCACAGTCCCACCCCGCGCCTCCCAGTGTAGTGGTGCCACGAGGCAGACCCAGGCAGAGGAGAAGGAGATTGGAGACACGCTCTCCTGAGATGCAGCGTGCAACAGATGCAACGCAGGTTGTGGCATTGGGTATGGAGAGCAATGAGCTGACCCGATCACTCATCGGTAGTGTCACTGCAGTGGGTGAAGAGTTGACGGTCCTGACGGGAGAAATAGCAGGAATGACACGGGAACTTAGGGAGGGAATATCTGAGGGAGTGCAATCGACGGCACAGGCCATCAGGGAGGGCATGCAAATGACGGCACAGGCCATCAGGGAGGGCATGCAAGTGTCGGCACAGGCCGTCAGGGAGGGCCTGTTTGAGGTAGCTGCTGCAATAAGGGCACACAGCCCAGCCAATCAAATGACAACCCCATGAAGAAGTGAACATTCACTGATATGGATGAGACATGGTTGCAGCCTTTCTTTGCTGCTTTTGTTCTTGTTCTTGATGTAGCTGTAGTAGCATTTTTCAAATTGAAACTGTTTTGTAAGTTTTGTAACTTTACAACTTATAAGTGATCTTACGGTTTTTAAGTGATCTTATAGTGTAAATGCTCTCACATTTTTTGTATCTTATTTAATTTTGCACCTAAAAAGTGATCCTGAAGTTTAAGTGTTCTTCAGAGTGTAAGATTTTTCACATTGCGATTGTTTTATAACCTTTATAACTTTACAAGTTTATAAGTGATCTTAAAGTTTTTAAGTGATCTTCAAGAGTCATATTAAAAAGTATAGTTTGATACAACAAATATTTTATTACAGTGACGTTAGCTTTTCAATAAAATATTTTTTCATTAAAACTGTTTCATGTTCCATTAACACAACACAATGTAGGAACAACTGCAAAGAATAAACATGTCCATACGCAAAAATGGTCGCAGAGTTGAAGCGTTCACAGATGAGCTGCTGGCGCAAGGCTCGAGCAATCGTTAAAGGGGCACGATGGACTGCCCTCCTCCGACCTCGTGCTCCGGCTTTCCTGATCGTCATCATCATCCACATCCTGCTGTTCCGTAATACTATCATCATGCACTGGCCCCTCATGTGGGCCTTCTGGTTCCACTACCAGCTCCTGCTGCCTCATGATGGCTAAGTTATGAAGCATGCAGCACACAACAGTGAAGTGACCGACAATCTGAGGAGAGTATAGCAAGTGTCCTCCGGAATGGTCCAGGCATCGGAATTGCTGTTTCAATATGCCAATGGTCTTCTCAATGATGCTGCGCGTCGCAATGTGCGCCATGTTGTATTGACGGTCAGCTTCTGTCCGTGTCACGCGTAGGGACGTCATGAGCCAGGTGGTCAGGCCGTACCCTTTGTCTCCCAGTAGCCAGCTCTGCCCTTCTGGCTGCTGCTCAAACATGTCAGATATAACGCTGTCGCGTAGGATGAATGCATCGTGGGTGCTGCCAGGGTATCTTGCATCGACTGACATGATGCGCTGTTTGTCATCACACTCGAGCTGCACATTGATGGAGTGGAAACCTTTTCTATTCCTGTACTACTCAGAATCCTCCACAGGTGCTCGCAAGGCGATGTGGGTACAATCAATGCAGCCCTGTACCTTTGGGAAGCCGGCAATCCTGAAGAAGCCCACAGCCCTCTCATGGACCGCTCATTGGGAAATTGATGAAGTCATTCCTTCGCGCATACAGTGCAGCCGTGACCTGGTAAATGCAGGCATTTATTGCATGTTCAGAGATGGCACACATCTCCAGTTGTAGCCTGAAACGATCCCGAGGCATAGAAAGAAAGTGCAGCTGTTACCTTCACTGCAACAGATAGGGCAGTTGGCGTTCTGCTTCTGGGCTGCAAATCTGCTCTCACCATATCACAGATCTCAGTGACAACTTCTCTGCGAAAACGCTGCCTTTTCACACAATCAGCCTCGCTCATGACCAGGTACGAGCGCCTGGCTCGATATTGTCGACGTGGGTAAGGTCTCCTGCCCATCAACCTATGGGCTACGACGTTCCTGGTGCGGTGAGCTCTAATCAATTCTCTCCTATGCAGTGAATTGATGGCGAACCATTGCATAATACGTGGTGTTGACAATGCAGCACCCATTCTGCAAATTTAAGTATAAAACTGTCTATGTGGCTGCCTCTACCTGTCCCTGGCCAAATGGCCTCAGTCCCCCTCACAGCTCGAAGGCTGCTTGATAGCTGTGTCTTTGCCTGTCGTCCAGTCACTGACGATGTCCCTATCCTGTGGCCAAATGGCCTCAGTCCCCTCACAGCTCGAAGGCTGCTGCTGTATCTTCAGCTGCCGTCGAGCCACTGACGCCGCCCCTATCGCGTGGCCGAATGGCCTCAACCCCCTTCGAAAGCTGCGTGCGTGTTGCTTCCTCAGCTGCCGGCCAGCCACTGACGGAAGGAAGGCCTGCCTGAAGCACCGCAGCTCAGCTCGAAGGCTGCTTGCTGCTGCTGTTGGGGCTGCCGTCGAGACACTGGCGCCACCCCTGCCTGTCTCCAACATGAAAGGCCTGCCTGAAGCACAGCAGCTCAAAGGCTGCTGCTGTTTCACACAGGTAGGAACATGGATTATTTAATCTTTTCTTTGCTTATAAATTTTTATTCAGGTTGGATTTATTTATATAATATTTGTATAAGTATGACTGCTGATTGATTGTAGAATTTAATGACTTCCCTCCCCCCCCCCTCGCCCAATACGCCTAATTTGTAACCTACGCCTGATTTTTCTAAAGTGTAGACAAGGTTTTTTCGAGTGTACAAAAATCTTCACTTACTCCATTCTAAGTTAGTTTGGAGTAAGTTTTCACTGCCTAAACTTTGAAAACAGGCGTAAGTGGCCGGACACGCCCCCTTTTGAAAAAGAAATTCTGTTCCAAAGTGAAACTGTTCTAACTGACTAGAACTGGAGCAAACTAAATGCCGAGAATTCAAATTTCTAAGATACTTCATTCTAAACCAGTTGCTCCAAAAAAACAGGAGCAACTCAGGCCGAAACTTGGCCCCAAAGAGTTCACGAACAATTGCAGATATTGTGGCAAAAGACATGAGCTGTCAAAAACTAAATACCCAGCATATGGGAAGACCTGCACAAGTTGCGGCAAACTAAATCATTTTTCTCAAAAGTGCAGACAGGGTGGATCGAGGCAGAAGTCTACACATAACCCTGAATATAAGGGCAAGCCAAAAGTTTATGCACGATATGAAGAGAGTTATGATTCTGATTTTGAAGTCATGACTGTAAAGATGCTTGGTAAAGTTGATCAAACAATCAAGGACAAAGCTGACAGAAAGTATCGTAACAAGATTATAGCTACTTTCTCCATTAAAGGTCAAATGGTAAAAATGCAAATAGATTGTGGGGCCACATGCAATGTGCTACCTCTTAGATACTTACCTAAAGGCTTAAAGGTAAAAGAATCTAAGACAACACTGTCACTATATGACAACCATGCAACCATTTCAGTAGTAGGAACTTATAGACCTAGAACTCCCGATCGAGGTCTTCCTGCGAGCGATCGACAGAAAATGTTAAAAAAGATGCACACCTACCTGTTCCTGCTACGCCCACCAGTGATCCCGGTCCTGCAGTCACTCCCTGCGTGTCGCAGTGAATGCATGTCTGGACGTTTGTAAGCTGGAGTTGGAGTCACATGGCTCTGGGCAGCCAATCCAGATACAGTGTTTTCTCATTCATAATAATGGGAACTCTGTAAGTAGATGTTCTCATTATTCTGATTGAGAAACACCCCCCCCAAACACAAATAAAAAAATAGAAAAAATATACCACATATTTAAGATAATTTAAATTAAAGTTAGTAATGCCTTATAAAAAAAGATATATTTTTCTGATTTTTAAAAAAGTTTTTTTATATTGTTTAAAATAAACTTACCTTAATGGGCAGGGTTTTTAACATTAAAATGTGTTTTTTAAATGTTATTTTACTATGTTTTTGTATGTTTTAAAACTCTTACGCTTGTAAAAGTAAGCTATGCGCCTGCTTTTATCAGGCCCAAGAATTTTCAGGGCATCCGCTGCGCAAGATATGGATAAATACCACAATCTTGATCATGCGAAAGTCCTGGCTGTGAGGATATGGAGAATTTGTCGAGCTAGAGCTTGACAGATCGAAAAAGCTGGTTTTCCCACTCGGTACCGACCCAGGGAGGCCGGGATTTCAAGGCCATAATGTGCCACTGGAAAATACGAAGAACAAGCAAAAGTACGTTGTGCCCTTTGTGATCATTGAGGGCCAAAGTGCACCACTGATTGGCTCAAGCACTGCTCAACAGCTATAACTGATAAAAGTGCAGCATCAGAATATCGCGGTGGTAAATGAACCACGCGAATTGCAAACAATGAACAAGGCAAACATCTCGCTAGCGTCAACAACTGATGTCAACAATGCATATCCGGATGTGTTTAAGGGATTTGGACACATTCCAGGGACAGTTCACCTTGAACTTAATGAATCAGCGACAACCAGCTGTATTGCCACCCAGACTGGTGCCAATAGCAATCAAACAAATGCGAAAAGAGGAATTTGATTGTTTGGAAAAACAACAAATCATCATGAAAGTGGTTGAACTGATGGACTGGGTATCCAGTCTAGTGACTGTACAAAAACCAAATGGAAAGATACGAGTATGTATCAGCCCTCAATATCTGAACAATGCCCTGAAACATGGACACTATCTACTTCCTGTGATCGATGACATCTTGCCACAGATGTCAAATGTAAAGGTCTTCACTAAAGCAGACTGCAAGTAGGGTTTCTTGCAATGGAATTAGACACAGAGTCCTCCTACCTCACGACCTTCCAGACTCCATGGGGACGATAGCGATAACATTGAATGCCATTTGGCATCAGTCCGGCTCTGGAAATCTTCCAGCAGAAGCTAGACTAGAAACTCAAGTGTCTAAATAAGAACATAAGAAATAGGAGCAGGAGTAGGCCATACGGCCCCTCGAGCCTGCTCCACCATTCAATAAGATCATGGCTGATCTGATCATGGACTCAGCTCCACTTCCCTGCCCGCTCCCCATAACCCCTTATCATTTAAGAAACTGTCTATTTATGTCTTAAATTTATTTAATGTCCCAGCTTCCACAGCTCTCTGAAGCAGCGAATTCCACAGATTCACAACCTATCAGTGGAAACATCTTCTCTGCATCCACCTTGTCAAGCCCCCTCATAATCTTATACGTTTCGATAAGATCACCTCTCATTCTTCTGAATTCCAATGAGTCGAGGCCCAACCTACTCAACCTTTCCTCATAAGTCAACCCCCTCATCCCCGGAATCAACCTAGTGAACCTCATCTGAATTGCCTCCAAAGCAAGCATATCCTTTCGTAAATATGGAAACCAAAACTGCACGCAGTTTCCAGGTGTGGCCTCACCAATACCCTGTACAGCTGTAACAAGACTTCCCTGCTTTTATACTCCATCCCCTTTGCAATAAAGGCCAAGATTCCATTGGCCTTCCTGATCATTTACTGTACCTGCATACTATCCTTCTGTGTTTCATGCACAAGTACCCCCTGGGGCCCGCTGTACATAGCACTTTGCAATCTTTCTCCATTTAAATAATAACTTGCTCTTTGATTTTTTTTTCTGCCAAAGTGCATGACCTCACATTTTCCAACATTATACTCCATCTGCCAAATTTTTGCCCAATCACTTAACCTGTCTATGTCCTTTTGCAGATTTTTTATGACCTCCTCACACATTGCTTTTCCTCCCATCTTTGTATCGTCAGCAAACTTGACTATGTTACATTTAGTCCCTTCTTCCAAGTCGTTAATATAGATTGTAAATAGTTGGGGTCCCAGTACTGATACCTGCGGCACCCCACTCATTACTGATTGCCAATCAGAGAATTAACCATTTATCCCGACTCTTTGTTTTCTGTTTGTCAGCCAATCTTCCATCCATGCTAATATATTACCCCCAACCCCATGAACTTTTATCTTGTGCAGTAACCTTCTGGAAGTCCAAATACACCACATCCACTGGTTTCCCCTTTATCCACCCTGTTTGTTACATCCTCAAAGAATTCCAGCAAGTTTGTCAAACTTGACTTCCCTTTCATAAATCCATGCTGACTCTGCCTGACCGAATTTTGCTTTTCCTAATGTCCTGTTACTGCTTCTTTAATAATGGATCCAACATTTTCCCAACCACAGATGTTAGGCTAACTGGTCTATAGTTTCCTGCTTTTTGTCTCGATGAAGTCTACAAGATTGTAGATGATATCTTGATCACTGGACGGGGTGAGACACTTAGAGGCCAATCACGATCATGACGCAAACTTACGCAAATTCATGCAGAGATGCAGAGAGCAAACCATCAAACGAAACTTCGATAAGTTCGAATACAAGAGCTCCCAAGTGAAATACATGGGACACATACTGTCTAGTGATGGACTCAAAGCTGACCCAAGCAAAGTGGTCGCAATCAACGAAATGCAGAAATCGCAGGATGTGGCAGGTGTACAACAATTTGTCGGCATGACAAAGTACCTCGCAAAATTATTGCCAGATCTTTTAGACCTCAGCGAGTCTCTGCAACAGCTTACTCATAAAGACAGTCTGGAAATGGACTGACAACAAGACAAAGCATTTGAAGCTATCAAACAACGCATGACAGATTCTCCGGTGCTCCGGTACTTTGACCACAAACTTGCAACTGAAAGTCAAGGAGATGTTTTGAGCAAGGGTCTTGGGTTCGTCCTTCTGCAACAGGGACAACCAGCCGCATACACCGAGCGTTCACTCCAGCAGAAACGCGTCACTCTCAAATCGAAAAGGAGCTGCTTGCTCAAGTCTTCGGAATGGAACAAAACCCATCAATATGTATATGTTTGCAAGATCACACTATGGACAGACCATAAGCCTTTGGTTGCTATACAACAAAAGCCGTTATCTGCAGCACCCAAGCGACGACAACGTCTGCTCATTCGGCTCAACCAATATGACGTTGAAGTAAAGTATCAACCAGGAAAAGAAATATACCTAGCAGACACCCTCTTGCGCGCATACATATAAACATAGAAAATAGGTGCAGGAGTAGGCCATTCGGCCCTTCTAGCCTGCACCGCCATTCAATGAGCTCATGGCTGAACATGCAACTTCAGTACCCCCTTCCTGCTTTCTCGCCATACCCCTTGATCCCCCTAGTAGTAAGGACTTCATCTAACTCCCTTTTGAATATATTGAGTGAATTGGCCTCAACAACTTTCTGTGGTAGAGAATTCCACAGGTTCAGCACTCTCTGGGTGAAGAAGTTTCTCCTCATCTCGGTCCTAAATGGCTTACCCCTTATCCTTAGACTGTGACCCCTGGTTCTGGACTTCCCCAACATTGGGAACATTCTTCCTGCATCTAACTTGTCTAAACCTGTCAGAATTTTAAACGTTTCTATGAGGTCCCCTCTCATTCTTCTGAACTCCAGTGAATACAAGCCCAGTTGATCCAGTCTTTCTTGATATGTCAGTACCGCCATCCCGGGAATCAGTCTGGTGAACCTTCGCTGAACTCCCTCAATAGCAAGAATGTCCTTCCTCAAGTTCGGAGACCAAAACTGTACACAATACTCCAGGTGTGGCCTCACCAAGGCCCTGTACAACTGTAGCAACACCTCCCTGCCCCTGTACTCAAATCCCCTTGCTATGAAGGCCAACATGCCATTTGCTTTCTTAACCGCCTGCTGTACCTGCATGCCAATCTTCAATGACTGATGTACCATGACACCCAGGTCTCGTTGCACCTCCCCTTTTGCTAATCTGTCACCATTCAGATAATAGTCTGTCTCTCTGTTTTTACCACCAAAGTGGATAACCTCACATTTATCCACATTATACTTCATCTGCCATGCATTTGCCCACTCACCTAACCTATCCAAGTCACTCTGCAGCCTCATAGCATCCTCCTCGCAGCTCACACTGCCACCCAACTTAGTGTCATCCGCAAATTTGGAGATACTACATTTAATCCCCTCGTCTAAATCATTAATGTACAGTGTAAACAGCTGGGGCCCCAGCACAGAACCTTGCGGTACCCCACTAGTCACTGCCTGCCATTCTGAAAAGTACCCATTTACTCCTACTCTTTGCTTCCTGTCTGACAACCAGTTCTCAATCCATGTCAGCACACTACCCCCAATCCCATGTGTTTTAACTTTGCACATTAATCTCTTGTGTGGGACCTTGTCGAAAGCCTTTTGAAAGTCCAAATATACCACATCAACTGGTTCTCCCTTGTCCACTCTACTGGAAACATCCTCAAAAAATTCCAGAAGATTTGTCAAGCATGATTTCCCTTTCACAAATCCATGCTGACTTGGACCTATCATGTCACCTCTTTCCAAATGCGCTGCTATGACATCCTTAATAATTGATTCCATCATTTTACCCACTACGGATGTCAGGCTGACATAATTCCCTGTTTTCTCTCTCCCTCCTTTTTTAAAAAGTGGGGTTACATTGGCTACCCTCCACTCCATAGGAACTGATCCAGAGTCAATGGAATGTTGGAAAATGACTGTCAATGCATCCGCTATTTCCAAGGCCACCTGCTTAAGTACTCTGGGATGCAGTCCATCAGGCCCTGGAGATTTATCGGCCTTCAATCCCATCAATTTCCCCAACACAATTTCCCGACTAATAAGGATTTCCCTCAGTTCCTCCTCATTACTAGACCCTCTGACCCCTTTTATATCCGGAAGGTTGTTTGTGTCCTCCTTAGTGAATACCGAACCAAAGTACTTGTTCAATTGGTCTGCCATTTCTTTGTTCCCCGTTATGACTTCCCCTGATTCCGACTGCAGGGGAACAACGTTTGTCTTTACTAACCTTTTTCTCTTTACATATCTATAGAAACTTTTGCAATCCGTCTTAATGTCCCCTGCAAGCTTCTTCTCGTACTCCATTTTCCCTGCCCTAATCAAACCCTTTGTCCTCCTCTGCTGAGTTCTAAATTTCTCCCAGTCTCCGGATTCGCTGCTATTTCTGGCCAATTTGTATGCCACTTCCTTGGCTTTAATACTATCCCTGATTTCCCTTGATAGCCACGGTTGAGCCACCTTCCCTTTTTAATTTTTACGCCAGACAGGAATGTACAATTGTTGTAGTTCATCCATGCGGTCTTTAAATGTCTGCCATTGCCTATCCACAGTCAACCCCTTAAGTACCTCGAAAATGTGGAGTGATCACCAACGGAAATTGCAGTGCAATGCATCCACATGGTGGACTTTCTCACACTCTCCATCATCATCATAGGCAGTCCCTTGAAATCGAGGAAGACTTACTTCCACTCCTAAAGTGAGTTCTTTGGTGGCTGAACAGTCCAACATGAGAGCCACAGACCCTGTCACAGGTGGGACAGATATTTATCGGCGGGGGGGTGGGTGGAGGAGGTGGTGGCACTGATTTACCACACGCTCCTTCCGCTGCCTGCGCCTGACCTCTTCACGCTCGCAACGTTCAGATTCGAGGAGCTCAACGCCCTCCCGGATGTACTTTCTCCACCTAGGGCGGTCTTCGATCAGGGTCTCCCAGGTGTCAGTGGTGATGTCGTACTTCACCAGGGAGGCTTTGAGGGTGTCCTTGTAATGTTTCCACTGCACACCTTTGGCTCGTTTGCCAAGAAGGAGCTCCGCATAGAGCTCTCCAAACAAGGATTGACTAACATATAACGGGCAACTGCAAGCGACTCCACACTACAACTGGTCATACAACAAATCACAATGGGTTGGCCAGAAACAACACATGAATGCCCGCCTGAAATGCATGCACACTTCAAGGTTCATGACGAACTCACAACACAGGATGGCATAGTCTTCAAAGGCTATCTCTGTGTCATACCAAAATACCTGAGATCCGACATTCATCAGTGACTTCATGCTGCGCTCACTCGAGAGCACTCTTCGACATGCCAGAGAATCTGCTCACTGGCCAGAACTGAACAGTGATATAAAAGACTATGTTTCAAAGTGTGAAACATGTAACACCTATCAATCGAGCCAACCAAAAGAACCATTGATAAGCCACGACCTCCCTCAAAGACCATGGGAAAAGATTGGTTGTGATTATTCACACTCGATGGCAATGACTACTAATGCACAGTGGACTACTACTCGGACTATTTTGAGATAGACAATCTGCATAGAAAGAAAGATGCCACTGTCATCATCAAACACCTCAAGAAACACTTCTCTAACCACGGTATTCCAGACAAAGTTCAATCCGACAATGGACCTCCCTTTAACTCACAACAGTTCACAAACTTTGCCACAGAATATGGATTCGATCACACAACAAGCTCACCAGAATATCCACAAAGCAACGGAAAGGTTGAGAACACGGTTAAGCTCGCAAGGCAGTTAACCAAGAAGACAAAGAAAGACTGCGGTGACTTCGACATGAACCTTCTCCTCTGGTGAAACACACCAACTGAAGGCCTTGATAGTTCGCCAGCACAACACTTACTCAGTTGCCGCACAAAGACAAACATCCCAATCGCAAATGAACTACTCAAACCAAGAATCATACATGACGTCATCGTCAACAAAGAAAGGAACCATGCCAAACAAGCACATTACTACAACAGAGGAGCTACAGCACTTCCTACACTGCAGGAAGGAGAAACAGTGAGACTCACACAAATACAAGAAAGCAATGAGTGGCAAAAAGCTCAGGTTCAGAAACAAGTCGGCATTCGATCATATCAGGTCATTACAGAAGATGGCCAAGAGAATGGCAGAAATAGGAAACATCTGAGAAAGAGTGCCGAGACATTCATCGAAACTCCAGAGATCTCAGTGATCATATCCACAGATGATCCACTGGCAACACAGCCAACTAACACGCGAAACAGCACTTCAATGACAACAAGTAAAAACAGGGATATGTTGCCTGATATTTCCCCTCAGAACACTGATAAAGGGACTAAAGCGATCGATGCACAGTACACCACTGAAACAAGCAGTTTGAGGTGAAGCAACAGAATCAGCACAACACCAAAATACCTGGAGCACCATGTACAAAAATAAGAAATCATAGACACTGGATATTTGGATAAAGAATTAATAAGACAAGGGTTTTGTTGTTGTTTGTTAAACTTGTAGTTGTTTAATACATGTATTCATAAGAAGTTAACTATCCGTTTATATTGAAGCTAACTTTAATTCATTTTTGTTTCTTATGAGATAATGTATAGTGCCCTCTAGCTAGGAGGTATAGGGAGCTGTATTGAGAGAGAGTCTGTGAAGGAACGCCATCTTAAGCTCCACATGGCTGTCTGAGATCTCCCAAATAAATAGAGTTCACTTGAACTATGAGTGTTCAAGAGACTATAAAATACACTGTGATTTACAAGGACACTTTTGCTGGTTCCCAGCAGTTACTTTTCTTCAGCAATTTCTCATTATCCCTAAACTACCCTGCCTGCTGTTAATTATGTTACTTCTGATAGTTTCACAATTATAGGTATAAACATCACACATTATAATGTAATCTATTCAATTACTCTTTCTGGGTTAAGCTTATATTGTGGTTAATAACAGACAAACCCTGTTCTTTCCCCTGATCTGATTACAGATTCCAACCAGTCGATTCAGTGAATGGAATGTCTTATTAGTGTTGCCATGGTGACCTGTCTGCAGTGAAGCGCCTGTTTGAGTTTCTAACTCAGACTAAACTTCTTTTACCCATAATACACATTGTTATGTATGCAACACCTTGTGACCAGCATTCTACCGCCACCAGCGGGCGCATCTGTTGGAGTCCCAAGGAATCCCAGCATCCCTTGGGAGCACTACATATAAGCAGGCCTCCTATGCTGTGCAGGCACTCAGGAGTCAGAATAAAGAGACTAAGGTCACACTTACTCAAGTCTACAGTACTCAGTCACATTGTTTTATTTGAGACATAACAACTGGCGACGAGTAATAGATAATGAACCATCACGCGAAAATGCAGAGAACTATTGGTATCCTGAAGAAATTCTCAGAAGGAGACGATTGGGAAGTCTTCGTGGAGCGACTTGACCAATACTTTGTGGCCAACGAGCTGGAAGGGAATGAGAACACTGCCAAACGAAGGGCGATCCTCCTCACTGTCTGCGGGGCAACAGCCTATGGCCTCATGAAGAATCTTCTTCCTCCGGTGAAACCAACAACCAAATCGTATGAAGAACTGTTTACGCTGGTTCGGGAGCACCTAAATCCGAAGGAGAGCGTTCTGATGGCAAGGTATCGATTTTATACATGTCAGCGGTCTGAAGGCCAGGAAATGGCGAGTTACGTTGCCAAACTAAGGCGCCTTGCAGGACTTTGCGAATTGGGTGGATTCCTGGAGCAAATGCTAAGAGACTTTTTGTGCTTGGTATTGGCCATGAGGTTATCCTTCGCAAACTATTGATTGTTGAAACACCAAACCTGAGCAAAGCCATAACGATAGCCCAGGCATTTATGTCCACCAGCAATAACACCAAACAAATTTTGCAGCATAAAGATGTATCGGCAAGTACTGTACACAAAGTAACATCGTTTTCAGGCAGGAATGCATATGGCAGAACATACATGCCTGCAGCTGCACGACCTCAGATGACACAGAGTCCGCCATCAAGTGTGAATGCGAGGCAATTAACACCTTGTTGGCACTGCGGAGGTGATCATCGAGCTCATCAATGCCGCTTGAAACACTATGTGTGCAAAGGTTGTGGAACAATGGGATACCTCCAGCGAATGTGCAGATGAGCTGCAAACCCTGCAAACCACCACGTTGCATAGGAAGACTGATCCACGGTGGATCAAACTAAACTAGAGACTCGAACCGAGGAGGCAGAAGTGTATGGGGTACACACCTTCACCACGAAATGTCCACCGATCATGTTAGAAGTTGAACTGAATGGAATTCCAGTATCCATGGAATTGGACATGGGTGCGAGTCAGTCTATCATGAGCAAAAAGGCCTTCGAGAGGCTGTGGGTGCAACAAGGCACAAAGGCCCAAGCTGAGCCCTATTCATACCAAGCTGAGAACTTACACTAAAGAGCTGATCCCTGTAATTGGCAGTGCAACAGTAAAAGTCTCCTATGATGGAGCGGTGCTCGAACTACCACAATGGATTGTACCAGGAGATGGCCCCACACTGTTTTGGCAGAAGCTGGCTGGGAAAAATCCGCTGGAACTGGGACAACATCCGAGTGCTTTCTTCCGTCAACGGCGCCTCATGTGCTCAGGTTTTGAGCACGTTCCCATCATTGTTTGAGCCAGGCATCAGAAATTTCTCTGGGGCGAAGGTGCAGATCCACTTGGTTCCTGGTACACGACCCATCCACCACAAGGCACTTGCGGTGCCATATATGATGCGAGAAAAAGTGGTGATCATCGAGCCCATCAATGCCGCTTCAAACACTATGCATGCAAAGGCTGTGGAACAATGGCTGTGGACACCTCCAGCGAATGTGCAGACGAGCTGCAAACCATCACGTTGCAGAGGAAGACCGATCCATGGTGGATGAAACTGGACTAGAGGCTCGAACTGAGGACAGGCTGGACAGGCTGCAATGAGAGGGCATCATCGCATCGGTTGAGTTCAACGATCGGGCCAGTCCAATTGTTCCGGATCTCAAGGGCGATGGCACGGTCAGAATTTGTGGGGACTATAAAGTACCAATTAACCGTTTATCGGTGCAGGATCAGTACCCGTTACCCAAGGCAGACGACCTATTTGCGATGCTGGCAGGAGGGAAGACGTTCACCAAGTTGGACCTGACCTCGGCCTACATGACGTAGGAGCTGGTGGAATCTTTGAAAGGCCTCGCCTGCATCAACATGCACAAAGGTCTGTTCATCTACAATAGATGCCCATTTGGGATTCGATTGGCCACAGCTATTTTTCAAAGGAACATTGAATGTCTGCTAAAGTCAGTTCCGTGCACCGTGGTTTTCCAGGATGTCATATTGATCACAGGTCGGGACACCATTGAACCTGGAAGAGGTTCTAAGTCGGCTAGATCGTGTGGGACTCAGGTTGAAATGCTCGAAGTGTGTTTTCCTGGCACCAGAGATTGAGTTCTTAGGGAGAAGAATCGCGGCAGACGGTATCAGACCCACCGACGCCAAGACGGAGGCCATCAAGAATGTGCCGAGACCACAGAACGTGAGGAGCTGCGGTCGTTCCTGGGACTCCTCAATTATTTTGGTAATTTCCTACCCAGGTTAAACACCTTGCTAGAACCTCTACATGTGCTGCTACGCAAGGGAGATGACTGTATGGGGGAAATCACAAGAGACTGCTTTTGAGAAAGCCAGAAATCTGTTATGTTCCAACAAACTGCTTGTTCTGTATGACCCATGTAAACGTTTAGTGCTAGCTTGCGATACTTCTTCGTACAGGGTCGGATGTGTGTTACAACAAGCAAACGAATCAGGAACATTGCAACCGGTCACTTATGCATCCAGGAGATTGTCCAAGGCCGAAAGGGCCTACAGCATGATTGAAAAAGAAGCTCTGGCATGCGTTTAAAGGGTGAAAAAAAATGCACCAGTATGTGTTTGGGCTTAAGTTCGAGTTAGAAACTGATCAAAAGCTGCTCATATCACTATTCTCAGAGAGCAAAGGTATTAATACCAATGCCTCTGCTCGCATCCAAAGATGGGTGCTCACGCTGTCTGCATATAACTATGTAATTCACCACAGGCCAGGCACAGAGAACTGCGCTGATGCTCTCAGTCGGCTACCATTGCCCACCATTGGGTTGGAAATGGCACAGCCTGCTGACTTGCTCTTGGTGATGGATGCATTTGAAAACGAAAAGTCACCCGTTACGGCCCGCCAGATCAGGACCTGGACCAGCCAGGACCCTTTACTGTCCCTTGTAAAAAAAACTGTGTCCTCCGTGGGAGCTGGTCCAGTGTCCCAGTGGAGATGCATGAAGAGATCAAGCCGTTCCAGCGGCACAAAGACGAAATGTCCATACAGGCGGACTGTATTTTCTGGGGTAATCGCATCGTTTTGCCTAAGAAAGGCAGGGAAACGTTCATACACGACCTACACAGTACCCACCCAGGCATAGTAATGATGAAAGCTATAGCCAGATCCCACATGTGGTGACCCGGCATCGACTCAGATTTGGAGTTTTGCGTGCGCCAATGCAACACTTGCTCTCAACTGAGCAATGCACCCAGGGAGGCACGGCTAAGTTTGTGGTCATGGCCCTCCAAACCGTGGTCTAGGATCCACGTTGACTTCACTGGCTCGTTTCAAGGCCGAATGTTTTTGATCAGTGTGGATGCTTATTCAAAATGGATTGAGTGTGTACTAATGTCTGTAAGCATGTCCACGGCCACCATCGAAAGCCTACGAACCATGTTTGCCACGCACAGCCTGCCTGATGTCCTTGTCAGCGACAATGGGCAGTGCTTCACCAGCGCTGAATTCAAGGAATTCATGACCCGCAATGGGATCAAGCATGTCACATCTGCCCCGTTCAAGCCCGCATCTAACGGCCAGGTAGAACAGATAGTCCAAACCATCAAGCAAAGCTTGAAATGCGTGTCGGAAGGCTCCCTGCAGACCCACCTGTCCCAAGTCCTGCTCAGCTACCGCACAAGACCCCACTTGCTCACCGGGGTTCCCCCTGCTGAACTGCTCATGAAAAGGGCACTCAAAACAAGAATCTCTCAAGTCCACCCTGATCTCCATGATCATGTCGAGGGCAGGCGGCATCAACAAAGCATGTACCATGATCGCACAAATTTGTCACGTGATATTGAAGTCAATGACCCTGTATTTGTACTCAACTATGAACATGGTCCCAAATGGCTTGTTGGCACTGTCGTAGCCAAAGAAGGGAGTAGGGTGTTTGAGGTCAAATTTGCAAATGGACTAACTTGCAGAAAGCATTTGGACCAAATCAAACTGCGATTCACAGACAGCCACGAGCAACCTGAAGAGGACTCCACCAACTTCGACCTCCGATACACACACAAGTGGCAATCGACATCACGGTTGACCACAAAGCTAAACTCATCATGCCCAGCAGCCCAGCAGCCCAGCAAGGCCAGCTGCGCAGCAGCCCAGCGAAGGCCCAACCAACTCACCTGCACCTGTGTTTGTACCGAGATGATCGACTCGGGAACGGAAAGCCCCAGATCGTCTCACCCTGTAAATAAGTGTACTATTGACTTTGGGGGGGAGTGATGTTATGTATGCAACACCTTGTAACCAGCATTCTACTGCCACCAGAGGGCGCATCTGTTGGAGTCCCAAGGGATCCCAACATCCCTTGAGATCACTGCATATAAGCAGGCCTTCCATGCTGTGCAGGCACTCTGGAGTCAAAATAAAGAGACTAAGGTCACACTTACTCAAGAGTAAGTCTCCCTCTACACAGTAAATCTCCCTCTACACAGTCACATTGCTTTATTTGAGACACGTTATATCAGACATTTGATGGCAATGTATTTTAGCCATGTTATGTTAATATCTTAAAATCCTACAAGGGTTCATGTACACAAATTTTTTAAAGTGGGAGAACAAGTTGATCAAGTTGCTTAAAAAAATGTTATCCTAAGTTTGATAAATCAGGTGTCGAGCACAAATCATGGGTTAAGCTGCATTACGAATGTTGTGTCAAGGTTTGGGGCATTTTACTCTGGGACATATGTTAAGGCCATGGCGCGAGTGCAGAAGCGATGCACTGAGATGATACCAGGGACAAGACACTTTTGTTATGAGGAGAGAGAAACTGGGGCTCTTTTCATTACAGCAAAGAAGGATAAGAGGAGTTGTGAGGGAGGGGGTGTTTGTAATGTTCGAACACTAACTATCCTTCAAGATCTGTATCCAGGGGAGAAGCTGATGAGTTTATCTTATATCGTCTTTCAGTTCTAAGGTGTGTTCTTTGATGTGAGTAACTAGTGTCAGCATCAAACACTCTCCGGTCCAGTAAAGCATGGGTTAGTTACAGAATAAAGTTCCCTCTACAATGTCCCACCAGACATTCCCAGTGCAAGCACAGCACGGGTTAGATACATAGAAACATAGAAATTTACAGCATGGAAGGAGGCCATTCTGGCCCATTGTGTCCGCACCGGCCGACGAAGAGCTATCCAGCCTAATCCTAATCCAGCTCTTGGTCCGTAGCCCTGTAGGTTACGGCACTTTAAATGCACATCCAAGTATTTTTTAAATGTGTTGAGGGTTTCTGCCTCTACCACCCTTTCAGGCAGACCCCCACCACCCTCTGGGTGAAGAAATTTCCCCTCATATTCCCTCTAAACCTTCTTCTAATTACTTTAAACCTATGCCTCCTGGTTGTTGACCCCACTGCCAAGGGAAACAGGGCTTTCCTATCCACTCTATCCAGGTCCCTCATAATTTTATATACCTCAATCAGGTCTCCCCTCAGCCTCCTCTATTACAGAGTAAATCTCCCTTTACACTGTCCCATCAAACACTCCCACTGCAGGAGTCCCGCCCCTCGGGCCCCCCGATTGGTTGGAGGACTCGTTACCTCAGTCCGCCAAGCCTCGCCCTCTCTCTCCCTATTGGTCGAAGCTCATGTCAGTCACGGCCATGGAGTTCATCACGTGGCCCAGTCTGCTCCCTGCAGGAGACCCCGTGCTGCGGCTGCTTGAACGCTGCGGTCGGTGCTGGCAGACGCTTAGATGCTGCGGTTTGTATTTTAATGGCCCAGAAATTGAGGTTGGAGGCTTCCCGTGGGCGGATGCTTCCGACCTGAAAAATTTCTATGAAAGTACCTGATGGTCCGGCAGGAGCATGGGATTCCGTTCTGGAGGCCTTACTTTCCCGCGCTGCAAAGCCTGCTCCCGTCCTCCAGGTTCCCACGCTGAAGGTGCAGTCACATGTGACTGCTCAACCAATCAGGTACAGTATTCCACAGCATTCTCATTAATAGCAATAAGAACTCATTGCTATTAATGAGAAAAAACAAACACACTAAATACTACAATAAAAAATAAAAAACACACTTCATATAATTAAAATTAATTGAAATTAAAGTTAATAAACGCCTTAGAAAAAAATATTTTTCCGATTTTCTTTTAAGTTTTGTAATTAGGGTTAAAAATAAACTTACCTTGGGTAGGGTTTTTAAAAATAAAATGTTTTTTAAATTTTATTATTTATATTTTAAGTGTGTTTTAAAACGCCTGTAAAATTGGCTATGCGCCTGCTTTTATCGGGCGAAAGAGTTTTGAGGACATTTGCTAGGCAAGATATGGGTAAATACCGCAATCTTGCCTTTGCAAATGTCCTCGCTCCCGATATGCATTGGATCTGTCAAGCTCCAGTTTGACAGATCGGAAAAGCCAGTTTTCAGCGCATGCGTATTGTGTGCTGAAAACCGGCTTTTGCAATGCCTTTCCAGGTCCGTAGACACTCAGTACAGACCCACGGAGGCCGAGATTTCCAGGCCACTGTTATTTATCTCTTTTGACAAGGTCCCATACAAGAGATTAATGTGCAAAATTAAAGCACATGGTATTGGGGGTAATTGCGGTATTTACCCATATCTTGCCTAGCAAATGTCCTCAAAACTCTTGCGCCCGATAAAAGCAGGCGCATAGCCAATTTTACAGGCGTTTTAAAACACACTTAAAATATAAATAATAAAATTTTAAAAACACATTTTATTTTTTAAAACCCTACCCAAGGTAAGTTTAGTTTTTAACCCTAATTACAAAACTTAAAAGAAAATCGGAAAAATATTTTTTTTCTAAGGCGTTTATTAACTTTAATTTCAATTAATTTTAATTATGTGAAGTGTGTTTTTTATTTTTTATTATAGTATTTAGTGTGTTTGTTTTTTCTCATTAATAGCAATGAGAATGCTGTGGAATACTGTACTGACACAGATAAAGAACTGGTTGGCAGACAGGAAGCAAAGAGTGGGAATAAACGGGTCCTTTTCAGAATGGCAGGCAGTGACTAGTGGGGTACCGCAAGGTTCAGTGCTGGGACCCCAGCTATTTATAATATACATTAATGATTTAGACGAAGGAATTGAATGTAATATCTCCAAGTTTGCAGATGACACTAAGCTGGGTGGCAGTGTGAGCTGTGAGGAGGATGCTAAGAGGCTGCAGGGTGACTTGGACAGGTTAGGTGAGTGGGCAAATACATGACAGATGCGGTATAATGTAGATAAATGTGAGGTTATCCACTTTGGTGGTAAAAACAGGAAGGCAGATTATTATCTGAATGGTGACAGATCAGTAAAAGGGGAGGTGCAACGAGACATGGGTGTCATGGTAGATCAGTCATTGAAAGTTGGCATACAGGTACAGCAGGCGGTGAAGAAGGCAAATGGCATGTTGGCCTTCATAGCGACAGGATTTGAGTATAGGAGCAGGGAGGTCTTACTACAGTTGTACAGGGCCTTGGTGAGGCCACACCTTGAATATTGTGTACAGTTTTGGTCTGCTAATCTGAGGAAGGACATTCTTGCTATTGAGGGAGTGCAGCGAAGGTTCACCAGACTGATTCCTGGGATGACAGGACTGACATATGCAGAAAAACTGGATCGACTAGGCTTATATTCAATGGAATTTAGAAGAATGAGAGGGGATCTCATAGAAATATATAAAATTCTGACGGGATTGGACAGGTAAGATGCAGGAAGAATGTTCCCGATGTTGGGGAAGTCCAGAACCAGGGGTCACAGTCTAAGGATAAGGGGTAAGCCATTTAGGACCGAGATGAGGAGAAACTTCTTCACTCAGAGTTGAGAGCATGTGGCATTCTCTACCGCAGAAAGTTGTTGAGGCCAGTCCGTTAGATATATTCAAAAGGGAGTTAGATGTGGCCCTTACGGCTAAAGGGATCAAGGGGTATGGAGAGAAAGCAGGAATGGGGTACTGAAGTGCATGATCAGCCATTATCATATTGAATGGTGGAGCAGGCTCGAAGGGCTGAATGGCCTACTCCTGCACCTATTTTCTCTGTTTCTATCTCCCTGCCCACCCTTCTCTCCGCTATTTATATAAAAAGCCTCATAAAACTTACTTTCTGCCGGTGATCCGGGCTCTCGAGTGGTGTGTGTGCTGAGCATGCGCAGTACGGCATAGCGCCTGTGGAGCAGGGGTGGGCGGGGCCAGGGGGTGCATGCACAATGGCCGCAGTGCTTTCTGGAGCATGGGGGCTTGTGCATATTGCAGCCGCCATTATAGTTGATCCTTTCAACCAACCTGCGCAGCAGCTAGGCCTGAAAATCAGCTTCACTGTCCCTGGGCTGGGAAAGGGCAACAATGAGACAACTTTCTCCTCTTACCCCTTTCTAAACTCCATTTACAGATTTTCAGCAGTGGAGCATCTACAGACAGGAAACTCAGTTCAAACAGGATTTGACAAGATTCGCTCGATTCATCAGGACCTGAATATCATCGGCCTTTGCACATGGAAAGAGAGAGCAACGGTCGCGGCGCAGACAATCCGTTTACCTGCTCCGTGTGTGGATGCGGGTTCGACCAATGGTTCCAACTGGACAGCCACAAGGGGAGCCACACCGGAGAGAGATGGTATGAATGTGGGCAGTGCGGGAAGAGATCCATTTACTTTGATGTCCCTGTCCAAGCACAAATGTAGTCACACTGGGAAGAGACTGTACTGATGCGAAGGGGGGAGATGGGGAGAGAGTGAGAGAGTGAGAGACAGAGATTGAGAGGGGGAGATGGTCAGGGGCAGAGACGGGGAGGGAGAGGGTAGGGACAGAGAGAGGGAGACAGAGATTGAGAGGGGGAGATGGTCAGGGGCAGAGAGAGAGGGGAGACGGGGAGAGAGAGAGAGGGGGAGATTGGAGGGAGGGGGTGATCAGAGGGGGGAAATTGGAGGGGGGGAGGGGGCGAGATCAGAGGGGGAGATTGGGGGAATCGGAAGGGGTGGAGAGAGGTCAGGAACTCGGTGGGGAGAGGGTAAAGAGTACAGAGAGCAAAGTGGGGATGGCGGAAGAACGTAATCCAGTTCTAAAGGGGGGTTGAGAGCGAGAACGTGATCCAGATGGTAAGACTGGACGAAATTCAGAAGTCGTGACACTGTCGCTATTCACGTCATACCTAATAAAGCTGTTAACAATCCGTGACCCACACACAATGCCCCATCTGTGGTGGGGGTAGGGGGGCGGGGGGAAGGTCAGGAACTTTTTGGGGGAGAAGGTCAAAAACCAGGGGGGGTCAGTGGGTTGAGAAGGTCAGGAACTTGGGTGATGGGGGAAGATCAGGAACTTGGGTGGTGGGGGGGCTGGTGGGAGGCGGCAGGAACTTCTTTGGGGGGGGGGGAGTGGGAGAAGGCCTTAACCCATGAGAGTAGCCCCGTCTGTTCCAATTGAGCTCTGTTCTCTCTAAGGTCGGCAGTCAGAATGGCTTGAATTACACTTTGCAAAGCAAAACTTCTGGGTGTGTCTTATCCTCTGTGTCCCCCTGTTACCGACCCTCCTGCCAATGACAACAGTTTCTCCTTGTTTTCTTGATCAAAACCCCTCATAATTTTGAACACCTCAATCACATCGTCATTTAACCATCTCTGCTCCAAGTTATATTGCCATTGTTCTGTGAATGTTGCTGTCATCGAGGTGCTGAAAGTTCGTGGGACATTCTATCCTTGTGAGCACCAAGTGTCAGCATCCAGCAATCTTTGGTCAGAGACTGTTTTTGTAAACTGCCTCACCTGATGTTTCTGACTCCCTTATTTCATTATTAAACATTTCAGAGTTTTTGCAGAGTGACCGAGGCTGTCTCTGACACTGCAGGAAATTTATATTTAAATAAGCTTTTTTGAAGCTGCTGTCCCAAGTTAACGTTTCAGATTGATGACCCTTCATCAGAACTGGAAATAGTTAAAGATCTAACAGATTTTTAAGCAACAGTAGGGGCACGGAAAGGGGGGAGGGGAGGAAAGAACAAAAGGGAAGGTCTGTGATAGGATAGAAGGCAGAAGAGATTAAGAGACAAAAGGGATGATGGTGCAAGGCAAAAGGAGATGGTAATGGGGCAAGTTAAGAAACAAAAAATGAGTCTAGATAGGGTGTAAATGGCAGAATCATCAACAGCTTCCATGGGAAACAGAAAAAAACAGAAACAAAGAAATAAAATACAGGGGCAGAGGTTATGGTCTGGAATTGTTGAACTCGATGTTTAGTCCAGAAGGTTGTAAAATGTTGTTCCTCTAGCTTGCGTTGGAACAGTGTAAGAGGCCGAGAATTGAAAGATCAGAATATCTACCAAAACTCGCTTTCACAGCCACATCTCTTTCCTCAGCAACTGTCTCCAGCTCTGACTTAATCCATGTGGATTCCAACTGAAATTCTATCCTTCATGCTTTGGATCCACCCAGGATTACAGATATCTCAGAGATATTCAGCGTTCCTCGAACCACTGCTCTCGCCACATCCTGAGATCCATGCTCAATGCCATGCACTGCCACAGGTACGCTCTCGGCCTCTCTCTTCAGTAGCACTCACTCTATCATTAAGCTGCCCTGGTCTGCAATTCCATTTCATCCTTCGCTTCATCCGGCGCTTTAACAAAAAACCTTTTTCCTTCCATTCAGGTGTTAAGGATCGATAGCTTCAACAACTCTTGGACACCCAATGCCCCAAGGAACCTTCTTCTCTTCATTTTCCTCTGATACCATCCCTTCATTACCTACATTACAACAGTGACTATACTCCCAACAGTACTTAAATGGCTGTAAAGCACTTTGAGACGTCCAGTGGTTGTGCAAGGTGTTATATAAATGCAATTCTTCTTTTTCTTCCAAACTCACCTCCTGCTGTGTTTTCACTATCCCCTTTGACCTTCCCCTCTCTGACCCCAAATGATCAGTCCTCAGCAAAGTCCTGAGCTTCATCCCCTTATGCCCCCACCTCAATGGCCACTTCGTTGGCCAGGAATCTTTCTGACCCTTTCTCCCATTTTCAGAATTCTTGCTCTACCTGGACCCCTCCCTCTGACCTCTTACCCTCTCTAGATCTTTTCATTGTGAATTGCTGGTATGACATCGGCCATCTCAATTTCTCTGCTCCCTTCACTCACTTCAACCTACCTCCCTCTGAACTTGCAGCATTCCGCTCTCTCAGATCCAACTCCAACATTGTCATTAAACCTGCTGACAAGGGTGGTGCTGTTGTCGTTTGGTGAACCGACCTCTACTTTGCGGAGCCTGAATGCCAAGTCTCTGACAGCTCCTCCTACTTCCCCCTGGACTATGACCCCACTACCGAACATCATTTCCCAGACCATCACTGGCCGCCAACCTCATAGTTCTCTAACACCACACAACCCACTTCTACCTATTTCCCAAGATTCACAAACAGGTCTGTCCTGGTAGACCCATCGTTTCAGCCTGTTGTTGCCCCACGGGACTGATTTCGTCCTATCTCGATTCTATTTTTTCATCCCTTTTCCAGTCTCTTCCCACCTACATCCGCAACACTTCTGATGCCTTCTGACACTTTAATAGTTTCCAGTTTCCTGGCCCCAACCATCTCCTTTTCACTACGAATATCAATCTCTCTGCACCTCTATCCCCCACCAGGATGGCCTGAGGGTGCTGCGCTTCTTCCTTGATCAGAGGCCCAACCAGTCCCCATCCACCACCACTCTATTCTGCCTGGCTGAGTTTGTTCTCACATTGAACAACTTCTCCTTTAACTCCATTTACTTTCTCCAAATTAAAGGTATTGCTATGGGAACCAGCACGGTTCCTAGCTATGCCTGCCTTTTTGTGGGATATGTGGAACATTCTTTGTTCCAGTCCTACTCAGGTCCCTTCCCGCATCTCTTTTTCTGGTACAATGATGACTGTATCAGTGCCGTTTCCTGCTCTTGCCCTGAACTAAACAATTTCATTCACATTGATTCCAATTTCCACCCTTCCCTCACCTTCACATGGTCCACCTTTGACTCTTCCCATCCCTTCCTCGACTTCTCTGTCTCCATTTCTGGGGTAGACTATTAACAAACGTTCACGATAAGCCCACTGACTTCCACAGCTACCTGGACTACAATTCCTCCCACCCTGCTTCCTGTAAGGACCCCATTCCATTCTCCCAGTTTTTCCATCTCCGTTGCATCTGCTCTGATGATGCCACCTTCCATACTAGTGCTTCTGACATGTCTTCCTTTTTACTTAACTGAGGATTCCCCTCTACCATGGTTGACATGGCCCTCAACCGTGTCCGTTCCATTTCCTGCACTTCTACACTCATCCCTTCCCCTCCCTCCCAGAACCATGACATGGTTCCCCTTGTCCTCACCTTTCACCCCACCAGCCTCCACGTTTGACAGATCATCCACCTCCAGCGTGATCCCACCATCAATCACATCTTCCCCTCCAATCTATTCTTTCAGCATTTTGAAGGGACCACTCCCTCCGCGACACCATGGTCCATTCTTCAATCAACCCCAGCACCCCCTCGCCATCCCATGGCACCTTCCCGTGGAAGGACAGGAGATGCAACACCTGCCCTTTTATCTCCTCCTTTTCCAGGGCCCCTAACACTCCTTCCAGGTGACACCGTGATTTACTTGTACTTCTTGCAATTTAATATATGGTATTCGCTGCTCGCGATGCAGTCTCCTCTACATTAGGAAGACCAAACGCAGATTGGGTGACCGCTTTGCAGAACACCTCCATTCAGCCGGTCAGCACGACCCTGAGCTTCTGGTTGCCTGCCACTTTAATTCTCCGCTCCAACCCCACTCTGATCTCTCCGTGCTCAGCCTCTTAAGACTGTTCGGTTTGGGTGGAGATAAGGAATAATAAGGGGAAAAAGTTGCTGGTGGGTGTAGTCTATAGGCCCCCTAACGGTATGCTTAACTGTTGGATGGAGTATAAATCAAGAAATAATGGAGGCTTGTAAAAAAGGAACGGCAATAATCATGGGCAATTTTAACCTTCATATTAATTGGACAAAGCAAATTGGCCAGGGTAGCCTTGAAGAAGAGGTCATAGAATGTATCCGGGATAGTTTCCTTGAACAGTACGTTACGGAACCAACCAGGGAGCAGGCTATCTTAGATCTGGTACTGTGTAATGAGACAGGATTAATAAACGATCTCCTAGTGGGAGGCCAGACGATTGGGAAACTTTTAAAAGCCAGCAAAGAATGACTAAAAAATTAATAAAGAGAGGAAAGATAGATTCTGAAAGTAAACTAGCACGAAATATAAAAACAGATAATAAGAGTTTCTGCAGATACATTAAAAAGGAAAAGAGTGGCTAAAATTAATGTTGGTCCCTTGGGAGGATGAGACTGTGGAATTAATAATGGGGAGCAGAAAAATGGCAGAGACTTTGAACAAATATTTTTCATCGGTCTTCACGGCAGAAGACAATAAAAACATCCCAATAGTGGATAATCAAGGGGCTAAAGGAGAGAGGAACTTAATACAATCACGATCACTAAAGAAGTAGTAGTCGGCAAAATAATGGAACTAAAGGCAGACAAGTCCCCTGGACCTGATGGTTTGCATCCAAGGGTCTTAAAAGAAGTGGCTGCAGAGATAGTGGATGCATTGGTTGTAATCTACCAAAATTTCCTGGATTCTGGGGAGGTCCCAGCGGATTGGAAAACCGCAAATGTAACACTCCTATTTAAAAAAGGACGCAGAGAGAAAGCTGGAAATTATAGACCAGTCTGCCTAACATCTGTCATTGGGAAAATGCTGGAATCCATTATTAAGGAAGCAGTAACAGGACATTTGGAAAAGCATAATTCAAACAAGCAGAGTCAGCATGGTTTTATAAAAGGGAAATCATGATTGAAAAATTTGCTGGAGTTCTTTGAGGATGTAACAAGCAGGGTGGATTAGGGGGAAACCAGTGTTTGTGGTGTATTGGATTTTCAGAAGGCATTCGATGAGGTGCCAAATAAAAAGTTACTGCACAAGATAAAAGTTCACGGGGTTGGGGGTAATATATTAGCATGGATAGAGGATTGGCTAACTAACAGAAAACAGAGAGTCAGGATAAATGGGTCATTTTCGGTTGGCAAACAGTAACAAGTGGGGTGCTGCAGGGATCGGTGCTGGGTCCTCAACTATTTACAATCTATATTAATGACTTGGATGAAGGGACCAAGTTTGCTGATAATACAAAGATGGGTGGGAAAGCAAATTGTGAGGAGGGCTGGGCACAAAAAATCTGCAAAGGGATATAGACAGGCTAAGTGAGTGGGCAAAAAATTGGCAGATGGAGTATAATGTGGGAAAATGTGAGGTTATCCACTTTGGCAGAAAAAATAGAAAAGCAAATTATAATTTAAATGGAGAAAAATTATCAAGTGCTGCAGTACAGAGAGACCTGAGAATCCTTGTGCATGAAACACAAAAAGTTAGTATGCAGGTACAGCAAGTAATCAGGAAGGCAAATGGAAAGTTGGTCTTTATTGCAAGGGGATGGAGTATAAAAGCAGAGAAGTCCTGCTACAACTGTACAGGGTATTGGTGAGGCCACACCTAGAGTATTGCGTACATGTTTTGATCTCCGTATTTAAGGAAGGATATACTTGTATTGGAGGCTGTTCAGAGAAGGTTCACTAGGTTGATTCTGGAGATGAGGGGGTTGACTTATGAAGATAGGTTGAGTAGGTTGGGCCTATACTCAGTGTAGTTCAGAAGAATGAGAGGTGATATCATTGAAACATATAAGATAATGAGGGGGCTCGACAAGGTGGTTGCAGAGAGGATATTTCCACTCATAGGGGAAACTAAGTCTTGGGTGCATAGTCTCAGAATAAGGGGCCGCCCATTTAAAACTGAGATGAGGAGGAATTTCTTCTCTGAGGGTGGTAAATTTGTGGAATTTTCTGTCCATGAGAGCCATGGAGGCTGGATCATTGAATATATTTAAGGCGGAGATAGACAGATTTTTGAGCAATAAGGGAGTAAAGGGTAATGGGGAGCGGGCAGAGAAGTGGAGCTGAGTCCATGATCAGAGCAGCCATGATCTTATTAAATGGCGGAGCAGGCTCGAGGGGCCAAATGGCCTACTCCTCTTCCTATTCCTTATGTTCTTATGTTCCAATGAAGCTCAACAACAATTGTACATTCCTGTCTGGCGTAAAAATAAAAAAGGGAAGGTGGCTCAACCGTGGCTATCAAGGGAAATCAGGGATAGCATTAAAGCCAAGGAAGTGGCATACAAATTGGCCAGAAATAGCAGCGAACCCGGGGACTGGGAGAAATTTAGAACTCAGCAGAAGAGGACAAAGGGTTTGATTAGGGCAGGGAAAATGGAGTACGAGAAGAAGCTTGCAGGGAACATTAAGACGGATTGCAAAAGTTTCTATAGATATGTAAAGAGAAAAAGGTTAGTAAAGACAAACGTAGGTCCCCTGCAGTCAGAATCAGGGGAAGTCATAACGGGGAACAAAGAAATGGCAGACCAATTGAACAAGTACTTTGCTTCGGTATTCACTGAGGAGGACACAAACAACCTTCCGGATATAAAAGGGGTCGGAGGGTCTAGTAAGGAGGAGGAACTGAGGGAAATCCTTATTAGTCGGGAAATTATGTTGGGGAAATTGATGGGATTGAAGGCCGATAAATCCCCAGGGCCTGATGGACTGCATCCCAGAGTACTTAAGGAGGTGGCCTTGGAAATAGTGGATGCATTGACAGTCATTTTCCAACATTCCATTGACTCTGGATCAGTTCCTATGGAGTGGAGGGTAGCCAATGTAACCCCACTTTTTAAAAAAGGAGGGAGAGAGAAAACAGGGAATTATAGACCGGTCAGCCTGACATCGGTAGTGGGTAAAATGATGGAATCAATTGTTAAGGATGTGATAGCAGTGCATTTGGAAAGAGGTAATATGATAGGTCCAAGTCAGCATGGATTTGTGAAAGGGAAATCATGCTTGACAAATCTTCTGGAATTTTTTGAGGATGTTTCCAGTAGAGTGGACAAGGGAGAACCAGTTGATGTGATATATTTGGACTTTCAGAAGGCTTTCGACAAGGTCCCACACAAGAGATTAATGTGCAAAGTTAAAGCACATGGGATTGGGGGTAGTGTGCTGACATGGATTGAGAACTGGTTGTCAGACAGGAAGCAAAGAGTAGGAGTAAATGGGGACTTTTCAGAATGGCAGGCAGTGACTAGTGGGGTACCGCAAGGTTCTGTGCTGGGGCCCCAACTGTTTACACTGTACATTAATGATTTAGACGAGGGGATTAAATGTAGTATCTCCAAATTTGCGGATGACACTAAGTTGGGTGGCAGTGTGAGCTGCGAGGAGGATGCTATGAGGCTGCAGAGTGACTTGGATAGGTTAGGTGAGTGGGCAAATGCATGGCAGATGAAGTATAATGTGGATAAATGTGAGGTTATCCACTTTGGTGGTAAAAACAGAGAGACAGACTATTATCTGAATGGTGACAGATTCGGAAAAGGGGTGGTGCAAAGAGACCTGGGTGTCATGGTACATCAGTCATTGAAGGTTGGCATGCAGGTACAGCAGGCGGTTAAGAAAGCAAATGGCATGTTGGCCTTCATAGCAAGGGGATTTGAGTACAGGGGCAGGGAGGTGTTGCTACAATTGTACAGGGCCTTGGTGAGGCCACACCTGGAGTATTGTGTACAGTTTTGGTCTCCTAACCTGAGGAAGGACCTTCATGCTATTGAGGGAGTGCAGCGAAGGTTCACCAGACTGATTCCCGGGATGGTGGGACTGACCTATCAAGAAAGACTGGATCAACTGGGCTTGTATTCACTGGAGTTCAGAAGAATGAGAGGGGACCTCATAGAAACGTTTAAAATTCTGACGGGGTTAGACAGGTTAGATGCAGGAAGAATGTTCCCAATGTTGGGGAAGTCCAGAACCAGGGGACACAGTCTAAGGATAAGGGGGAAGCCATTTAGGACCGAGATGAGGAGGAATTTCTTCACCCAGAGAGTGGTGAACCTGTGGAATTCTCTACCACAGAAAGTTGTTGAGGCCAATTCACTAAATATATTCAAAAAGGAGTTAGATGAAGTCCTTACTACTAGGGGAATCAAGGGGTATGGTGAGAAAGCAGGAATGGGATACTGAAGTTGCATGTTCAGCCATGAACTCATTGAATGGCGGTGCAGGCTAGAAGGGCCGAATGGCCTACTCCTGCACCTATTTTCTATGTTTCTATGTAACATAAGTTTGAGGAACAGCACCTCATCTTTCATTTATGCACTTTACAGCCTTCTGGACTCGACATTGAGTTCAACAATTTCAGACCATAACCTCTGCCACTATTTTTTCACATGGCAGCTGGTGATGATTCTGCCATTCCCATTTACACTTCTTCCAGCCTCATCCTTTGTTTCTTTACTTGTCCCATTACAAGCTCCCTTTGCTTTTTACTATCATGCCTTTTGTCATTTAATCACTCCTGCCTTCCACCCTATTACAGACCTTACCTTTTGTTCTTTTCTCCTCTCCCCCTACACTTGCTTAAAATCTGCGACATCTCTAAAGTTTTCGAGTTCTGACGAAAGTTCATCAACTTGTAATGTTGACTCTGTTTCCCTGTCCACAGATGCTACCTGGCCTGCTGAGTATTCCCAGCATGCTGTGTGTTTATTGCAGAATGAGCCCGATCTGAATCAGAGGAGCTCAGCGCGCAGGCTCAGCCCAGACAGTGTGTGCTGGGCATGCGTGGCCAGAGGGGGCGCTGCGGGAGACGGATCGGTGAGAGGAAGCTGGAGGGAGCGGGTCAATAAACCCCGGGGGGAGACACGGGCTTCGCACACACCGAGTGTGACCCCAGGCCCGATATAAAACAGTGAACGTTACCCCCCCCCTCCCCCTCCTCCGACGTGACTACAGGGGTTAGATTCTACTGTTGCATATGCAGGACAGAATCATGTTCATGCTGCCCGTTGGCATTTGTTTCTGCTGCTGTCAGTAAGCCCTGTAGCTGGGCTGGAGTAAAACATTCTAGATACATGTAAAATTATTCACCTTCCATTCAAACATACAGTGCGCTGTGTCCTTGATTTATCCAAGATAAGAGACGAATTATGTCCTTTTACTGGCTGTTCCATTTTTGGGTCTTTTCTTTCGAACTCTAGATTATTTTAGTTCTAATTTCTACGGTTAGTCTCATGGACAATTCCAACTCCCCAGACCCTCCCGAATACATCTCCTAGCCTTGGTATCCAGGCTGGAGGCAGACTTTAGAAACACTTTATAAAAGTGAATATTCAGGGGAGGGAATCATAGAAATTTACAGCATGGAAGGAGACCATTTCGGGCCATCGTGTCTATGCCAGCCGACCAAGAGCTAACCAGCCTAATCCCACTTTCCAGCTCTTGGTCCGTAGCCCTGTAGGTTACGACACTGTAAGTGAACATCCAAGTATCTATTGCTCTAACGGAATCAGCATGCGCCGCGCGTCTCAATCTAGTGTCTGAAATCCTAGGATTCAATTTTTATTAACATTCTCCTCCTCCTTATTCCAAATGTAACTTCGCGGTGCTCAGCCTTGGAAGACAATGGCGGCACTTTTTACCCAGAACACAATGCGCGGCAGAATAGGCTCTATCAATGCTGGGGGGGGGGGGTCCCCACGCGTGCGTATTGCCGCCAGTCGGGTAATATTGTGTGGGAAGCGGAGTGAAGATTCCGGAGCGGGAAGGCGGCGGCGGCGCGTAGGGGAGCCATGAAACCGCAGGTAGGCTTTCTGAACACCCAGTGTCGGCCTCAAGCCCCGAATAATAATATACGGGTCGGCGTTTGCCCCGAGTAGTGGCTGCAGGCCAGGGGGAACGGCCGCCATCTTGGGAGAGAATCTGCTGAGAGGAGCGGGTATAATGACGTCACAGGTCTGCAGGTACATAAGAATTCAATGAGATTATGGCTGAACTTCTACTCAACAACACTTTCCTGCACCATCTCCATATCGCTTGATGTGCATTTCCTTTCTAAGTCCTTGAATATGTTGTCACCTCCCAAATCCGTGCCCGTCTTTCCCGGAACTCCATGTTTGAATTCCTTCAATCTGGTATCTGCCGCTGCCACAGGACCAAAACGGCTCTCATCAAAGTCACAAATGACATTCTTTGTTGCCCTCGGCCTGTCTGCAGCCTTTGACAGGTTGACCAGTCTGGAATATTGTGTTCAGTTTTGGTCTCCTAATCTGAGGAAGGACGTTCTTGCTATTGAGGGAGTGCAGCGAAGATTCACCAGACTGATTTCCGGGATGGCAGGACTGACGTATGAGGAGAGACTGGATTGACTGGGCCTGTATTCACTGGAGTTGAGAAGAATGAGAGGGGATCTCATAGAAACATATAAAATTCTGCCTGCCTGGACAGGTTAGATGCAGGAAGAATGTTCCCAATGTTGGGGAAGTCCAGAACCAGGGAACATCTGAGGATAAGGGGTAAGCCATTTAGGACTGAGATGAGAAACTTCTTCACTCAGAGAGTTGTTAACTTGTGGAATTCTCTACCGCAGAGAGTTGTTGATGCCAGTTTGTTGGATATATTCAAGAGGGAGTTAGATATGGCCTTTACGGCTGAAGGGATCAAGGGGTATGGAGAGAAAGCAGGAAAGGGGTACTGAGGTGATAATCAGCCATGATCTTATTGAATGGTGGTGCAGGCTCGAAGGGCCGAATGACCTACTCCTGCACATATTTTCTATGTCTCCTTCTCCAATGCCTCTCCACCGTCATCCAGCTGGGTGGGACTGCGCTCGGCTGGTTCCAGTCTATCTAATTGTAGCCAGAAAATCTCCTGCAATGGCTTCTCTTCTCATGCCTGCATCATTACCTCTGGTGTTCCCCAACGATCTATCCTTGGTCCCCTCCTATTTCTCATCTATATGCTGCTCCTTGGTGATATTATCCGAAAACACGAAATATGTTTCCACATGTACACTGACGACACCCAACTCTACCTCTCCACCATTTCTCTCAACCCCTCTATGGTCTCTAAATTGTCAGATTGCTTGTCTGACATCCAGTACTGGATGAGCAGAAATTTTCTCCAATTAAATATTGGGAAGACCGAAGCCATTGTCTTTGGTCCCCGCCACAAACTGTGTTCCCTAGCCACTGACTCCATCCCACTCCCTAGCATCTATCTGAGGCTAAACCAGGCTGTTCACATAGGCGTCATATTTAATCGTGAAATGAGCTTCCGGCCATATATCCACGGCATAACTAAAATCTCCTATTTCCATCTCCGTAACATTGCCCGCCTCCGCCTCAGCTTATATGCTGCTGAAACCCTCATCCATGCCTTTGTTACCTCTAGACTTGACTACTATAACACACTCCTGGCTGGCCTCCCACATTCTACCCTATGTAAGCTTGAGGTCATCCAAATTCAGCAGCCTATGTCCTAATTCGCACCAAGTCCCGATCACCCATCACCGCGGTGGTCGCTGACCTACATTGACTCCCGGTTAAGCAATTCCTCTATTTCAAAATTCTCATCCTTGTTTACAAATCCCTCTGTGGCCTTGCCCCTCGCTATCTGTGTAATCCTTTCAGCCTCACAATCCCACGAGATGTCTGCGCTCCTCAAATTCTGCCCTCTTGAACATTTCTGATTATAATTGCTCAACAATTGGTGGCCATGCCTTCAGCTACTTTGGCCCCAAGCTTTAGAACTCCCTCCCTAAACCTCTCCACCTCTCTTTCCTCCTTAAAGACACTCCTTAAAATCTACCTCTTTGACCAAGCTTCTGGTCATCTGCCGTAATTTCTTCTTGTGTGGCTTGGTGTCAAATTTTTCTGTTTTGTCTTACAACACTGCTGTGAAGCACCTTGGGACATTTTACTATGTTAAAGGCGCTATTGAAATACAAGTTGTTGATTCCTCTAGAGTCCAAAAATCTATCTACCTCTGTCTTGAATATACTCAAAATCTGAGCCTCCACAGCCCAAAGATTCACCACCCTCAGTGAAGAAATTCTTCCTCATCTCAGTCCTAAATGGCCGACCACTTATTCTGAGATTTTGACCCTGGTTCTAGACTCCCCAGCCAAAGGAAACATACTCCCTGCATCTACCCTATCAAGCCCTGTAAGAATTTTCTATGTTTCAATGAGAAAATAAATTCCTCCTCATCTCAGTTTTAAATGGCGGCCCCTTATTCTGAGACTATGTCCCCTAGTTTTAGTTTCCCTTTTAGTGGAAATATCTTTTCTGCATCCACCTTGTCGAGCCCCCTCGTTATCTTATATGTTTCGATAAGATCACCTCTCATTATTCTGAACTCCAATGAGTTTAGGCCCAACCTACCTTCATAAGTCAACCTCCTCATCTCCGGAATCAACCTAGTGAATCTTCTTCTCTGAACAGCTTCCAATGCAAGTATATCGTTCCTTAAATATGGAGACCAAAACTGTACGCAGTACTCCTAGGTGTAGAGAGAGAGAGAGAGAGAGAGAAAACTGGTGGTCGAGGAAAAAATGTTGGAGAGGGTGCAATGGGTTTGGATTTTAGCACCGGGAGGAGGGAGTATGTGGGACGGGGATTTACAACTTTGGGGCAACAAGAGAGGAAAGAATGTTCCATTGAAACTAGAATTGTCTGTCCTCAATTTCTATCCTGCACTTCCAGTGCTGACTTTTGTAAACTCCATTTGCAGGATATTAGAAGGGGAGGATTTGCAGATGGGAAACTTGAATTAAACATGATGTCAAGATATGACAGTCACTCGATTCATCAGGACCTGAATATCATCGGCCTTTCAACGTAGGATAAATGTTTGTCTGTGGGAAAAGATTTCAAACATCAGTGTGACTGGAAAAGCACCGAGACACACATACCTGAGTGAGAGTGTTCCAGTGCACTGATTGTGGAAAGAACTTTAACCAGTTACACAGCCTGAAAAAATATCACACCATTCACAGCGGGGAGAAACCGTACACGTGTTCTGTGTGTGGATGAGGCTTCAACTGATTGTCCAACCTGGAGAGATACAAGGACACCCACACCATGGAGAAACCGTGGAAATGTGTAGACTGTGGGAAGGGATTCAATTGCCCATCCCGGCTGGAAACTCATCGACGCAATCACACTGGGGAGAGGCCATTCACCTGCCCCGTGTGTGGGAAGGGCTTCACCCACTCATCCACCCTCACTGAACACCAGCGAGTTCACACTGGGGAGAGGCCAGTCACCTGTCCTGTGTGTGGGAAGGGATTCACTTGTTCTTCCCACCTCACTGTACACCAGCGAGTTCACACTGGGGAGAGGCCGTTCAGTTGCTCTCAATGCGGGAAGAGGTTCAGGTGTTCATCCAACCTCACTGAACACCAGCGAGTTCACACTGGGGCGAGGCCATTCACCTGCTCCGTGTGTGGGAAGGGATTCACTTGTTCTTCCCACCTCACTGAACACAAGCGAGTTCACACTGGAGAGAGACCGTTCGTCTGCTCCATATGTGGGAAAGGTTTTGTTAAATCATCTCATCATCTGAGACACCAGCGAGCTCACACTGGAGAGAGGCCGTTCATCTGCTCTGAGTGTGGGAAGGGATTCATTAATTCATCCGAGCTTCTAGCTCACCAGCGAGTTCACACTGGGGAGAGACCTTTTATCTGTTCCGTATGTGGGACGGGATTCACTCATTCATCTCACCTCACTTCACACCAACTTGTTCACACCAATAAGAGGCCATTTAAATGTTCTGACTGTGAAAAGTGGTTTAAAAGCAGAAATAATCTGATGCAACACCAACGCACTCACACTGGGGAGAGGCCATTCACATGCTCCGTGTGTGGGAAGCGATTCACTCATTTATCCCACCTGCTGACACACCAGCGAGTTCACAAGTGACTGCAGGGGTTGGATTCTGCTGTTATTGGTCTTGTTCGTCACATCCAGGACTGAACCATGTTCACTCTGACAGTTGTTTTTTTTTTGGCTGATGTAATTAATCCCTATAACTGGGCTGGAGTTTAATTTTCTGGTATCATAGAATCATAGAATGGTTACAGCACAGAAGGAGGCCATTCGGTCCCTCGAGTCTCTGCCGGCTCTCTGCAAGAGCACTTCAGCTAATCCCACTCCCGTGCCCTTTCCCCGTAGTCCTGCAAAAATGTTTCCTTCATGGAACTTATCCAATTTCCCTTTGAAAGCCACAATCGAATCTGCCGGTACCACCATTTCAAGTAGTGCTTTCCAGATCCTAACCACTCGCTATGTAAAAATTGTTTTCCTCCTGTTGCCTTTGGTTCTTCTGCCAATCACCTTGATTTTGTGTCCTCTGGTTCATGACCCTTCTGTCAATGAAAACAGTTTCTATCTACTCTGTCCAGACACCTCATGATTTTGAGTAGCTCTATCAAGTCTCTCAACCATCTCTGCTCGAAGGAGAACAATCCCAGCTTCTCCAGTCTATCCACGTAACTGAAGTCCCTCATCCTTCGAACCATTCTTGTAAATCTTTTCTGCATCATCTGTCAAACAACTGTCAAATAAATCAGCTTTGTTTGATACATACAGTGAGTCGATTCCTTGATTTCTCCAAGAGGAGACTAATTGGTGTCCTGTTACCGACTGTTCCATTTTGGAGCCTTTACTCCTTTGTTAAAGGAAGACTTGTATTTATAAAGTGCCTTTATATAATGTCCCAAAGTGCTTTACAGCCAATGAAGTACCTTTTAATGGGACAGTGTAGAGGGAGCTTTACTCTGTAGCTAACCTCTGCTGTACTACACACCATATTACATTAATAAACTTCAAGAAGGGGCATATAATTGGCAAATGAATTTCAACACCGATAAATGTGAAATATTACATTTTGGTAAGAAAAATAAGGAGGTCACATATTAATTGGAAAACAAGAATCTAAATGGGTCAGAAGAACAAAGTGATCTCGGAGTACAAATACACATCACTAAACACAACAGAAAGCAGAGAGTCGGGATAAATGGGTCCTTCTCAGGTAGGCAATCGGTGGTTAGTGGTGTGCCACAGGGATCGGTGCTGGGCCCACAACTGTTTACAATATACATAGATGACCTGAAAGAGGGGACAGAGTGTAATGTAACAAAATTTGCAGATGACATAAAGATTAGTGGGAAAGCAGGTTGTGTAGAGGACACAGAGAGGCTGCAAAGAGATTTAGATAGGTTAAGCGAATGGGCTAATGTTTGGCAGATGGAATACAATGTCGGAAAATGTGAGGTCATCCACCTTGGGGAAAAAACAACACAGTAAAAGGGAATATTATTTGAATGGGGAGAAATTACAACATGCTGCGGTGCAGAGGGACCTGGGGGTCCTTGTGCATGAAACTCTTTTGAGTTTATCTGTGAAAACATAAAACATTAAACGGTGCCACCCGACCTGGGTGACACTCCAGACATTTACAAGGCCCATTTTTTTTTTTCCCCCTTTTTTGTGTTTTTTTTTTTTTTTTTGGGGCACTAAAATCACAATTTTTCCCCAGTGCCCCCTATAAAAGGGAAGGGGACACTAAAAGCACCGGCAATTAAAACAAATTAACTTTAAAACGTAAAATCAAATTAAAATTTGGTTGCCGGGCGTGATGATGCACTCCAGTCCCTCCGGTGCCCACCTCTCGCGGAAGGCCGCGAGCGTACCGGTGGACACCGCGTGCTCCATCTCCAAGGACACCCTGGATCGGATGTAAGAGCGGAAGAGAGGCAGGCAGTCAGGTTGAACGACCCCCTCGACCGCCCGCTGCCTGGACCGGCTGATGGCACCCTTGGCCGTGCCCAGGAGCAGTCCTACGAGGAGGCCCTCGGACCTACCCGCTCCCCTCCGCACAGGGTGCCCAATGATCAGGAGAGTGGGACTGAAGTGCAGCCAGAATTTCAGGAGCAGCCCCTTCAAATAGTGGAACAGGGGCTGCAACCTTGTGCATTCAATAAAAACATGGAACACGGACTCCTCCAGACCGCAGAAATTGCAGGCGGCCTGGGAGTCTGTGAACCGGCTTAAAAATTTGTTGCACGGCACTGCTCCGTGCACCACCCTCCAGGCCAAGTCCCCGATGAATAGTGGGAGGACCCCTGCGTAGAGTGCCCTCCATCGGGGACCCCCGCCTCCTCCGGACGGCAAGATGGTACGCCATGGCGTGTCCGGACGGCCGGCGAGGATGGCAAAGTTGAGGGTGTGCAGGAGCAGCCCGTACAGGAAACCCCTCCGCGCGGAACTGAAAGGCACGGAGGGGATTTCCCCGAGGCGGCTCAAGTTGTGAGGCGCCGGCCCCCGAGGGAGGTTCCGGGGTTTGGCGCCGATGAGGAATTCCGTCCGGACGGGGGTCAGTTCGGACGGGATCTCCCCACGTGCTTGAGCCTCCTCGATACACCTAACGGAGTCAGGGCCCAGAGCTGTTTTTAGCGACTCGATGGCATCGGCCACGCGGCGGACGTTGGCAGAATTTAGGCGCCGCGCCAGCGTGACTGGCGCCATCCAGTCCGCTCCTCCGCCATCGAGCAGGTCCCTGACCCTGGTCACCTCACCAGCCACAGCCCTCTCTTCCGACCGCCACATGAAGCCTCGGCCGTGGAGGTACGGATTCCCGAGCAGCGGTTCCTGCAGGACGGCCGCCACTCCAGCCGGCGGAGAGCTGCGCTTGGTGGAGACTTTGTTCCAGACCCTGATGAGTTCCCTGTAAAAGACAGGCAGCTCCCGGAGGGCGGTCCTGGCACCCCCCAAGTTCACAAACAGGAGCTGCGTGTCATAATTGAGGTCGAGCTGCTGGCGGAAGAAATACCTCGCCAGAGCACACCACCTAGGAGGGGGCTCGACGTAAAGGTATCTCTGCAGGGTCTGAAGACGGAAAGTCGCGAGCTGGGCGCTGACGCACACCAACGACTGACCGCCCTCCTCAAGCGGGAGACTCAAGACCGCGACAGAGACCCAGTGCTTCCTGTTGTTCCAGAAGAAGTCCACCAGCTTCTTCTGTATCTTGGCGACAAACACAGGGGGAGGGGTCAAAGTGACCAGCCGGTACCACAGCATTGCGGCCACCAGCTGGTTTATGACTAGCGCTCGACCCCTGTAGGACAGCACTCGGAGCAGTCCTGTCCAGCGCCCTAGGCGAGCGGCGACCTTGGCCTCCAGCTCCTGCCAGTTTCCTTGTGCATGAATCCCAAAAAAGTTAGTTTGCAGGTGCAGCAGGTAATCAGGAAGGCAAATGGAACGTTGGCCTTCATTGCGAGAGGGATGGAGTACAAAAGCAGGGAGGTCCTGCTGCAACTGTACAGGGTATTGGTGAGGCTGCACCTGGAGTACTGCGTGCAGTTTTGGTCACCTTACTTAAGGAAGGATATACTAGCTTTGGAAGGGGTACAGAGATGATTCACTAGGCTGATTCCGGAGATGAGGGGGTTACCTTATGATGATAGATTGAGTAGACTGGGTCTTTACTCGGAGTTCAGAAGGATGATGGGTGATCTTATAGAAACATTTAAAATAATGAAAGGGATGGACAAAATAGAGGCAGAGAGGTCGTTTCCACTGGTCGGGGAGACTAGAACTAGGGGGCACAGCCTCAAAATACGGGGGAGCCAATTTAAAACCGAGTTTCGAAGGAATTTCTTCTCCCAGAGGGTTGTGAATCTGTGGAATTCTCTGCCCAAGGAAGCAGTTGAGGCTCGCTCATTGAATGTATTCAAATCACAGATAGATAGATTTTTAACCAATAAGGGAATTAAGGGTTATGGGGAGCGGGCGGGTAAGTGGAGCTGAGTCCACGACCAGATCAGCCATGATCTTGTTGAATGGCGGAGCAGGCTCGAGAGGCTAAATGGCCTACTCCTGTTCCTAATTCTTCTGTTCTAAGTAGCGACACAGGTTAATAAGGCCGTTAAAAAGAGCAAACCAAGCACGGGTTCATTTCTCGGGGGATCGAATTGAAAAGTAGAGAAGTTATGCTAAAGCTGTATCGAACCTTGGTTAGACCACACTTGAAGTATTGCTTACAGTTCTGGTTGCCATATTATAAAAAGGGTATAGAGACACTGGAGAGGGTGCAAATTAAATTTAACAGGCTGGCTCTCTTTTCTCTTGGAAAGAGAAGGCTGAGGGGTGACACAGAGGGAGTGTTTCCATGTGGGGAAGAGCAAAATTGGAGGCCATCAATGTAAGATAGTCACTAATGAATCAAATAGGAAACTCTGAAGAAATTTCTTCACCAGACATTATGATAATGTGGAACTGGCTCACACTGGGAGTGGTTGAAGCGAATAATTTATATGCATTTAAGGGGATGCTAGATAAGTATGAGATGCAAGGGAATAGAGGGTTATGCTGAGAGAGTTAGATGAGCAAAGACAGGAGGAGGCTTGAATGCAGCATAAACACTTGCATCCTCTGGTTGGGCTAAATGGTCTGTTTTTGTGCTGTATGTCCCATGTAATCCTATGTACCTGTCCTGGCAGTGTTTGACAGGGCAGTGTAGAGGGACCATTACTCTGTATCAAAACCATGCTGTACTTGGCCTGGGAGTGTTTGATGGGGAGGATAGATGGAGCTTTACTCCGTATCTAACTGTGCTTTCCTGCACTGGGAGTGTTTGAGACAGTGTAGAGGGATCTTTATTCTGTACCTAATCTGTGCTATCGATTCCCTGGGAGTGTATGATGGGCCAGTGTAGAGGGAGCTTTACACTCTATTTAACCATGCAGCACCTGTCCCAGGAGAGTATAGAGTGGGCTTTACTCTGTATCTAACATGTGCTTTACCTGTCCTTGGGAGAGTTTGGGACAGTGGTAAGAGAGTTTTACTCTGTATCAAACCTGTTCTGGGAGCGCATAGAGGGAACTTTACTCTAAATCTAAACCATGCTGTTATGCCCTGGGAGTGTTTGATGGCACAGTATAGAGAGCTTTAAGCTGTATCTAAGCTGTGCTGTACCAGCCCTGGGAGAGTGTACAGGGAACTTTACTCTGTATCTAAAGCATGCTTTACCTGCTCTGGGAGTGTTTGATGGGACAGTGTAGAGGAAGTTTTACACTGTAACCCGTGCTGTACATGGCCTGGGAATGTTTGATGGGACAGTGTAGAGGCAGCTTTACTTTCTATCTAACTCATGCTGTACCTGCTTTGGTAATGTTCGACGGGACAGTGTCGAGAGATCTTTTTGCTGCACTGACCCGTGCTGTACCTGCCCAAGAGTGTTCAATGGAACAGTGTAAAGGGAGCTTTACTCTGTATGTAACCTATGCTGTAACTGCTCTGGGAGCCATGTTCTCCCTGTGCTTTGAAGCTAGGCATCGATCAGGAGGTCTCGCGCAGGCCACTCACCAGCTTTTGCTGCTGGAAAAGCAGTAAATTTAAAGGGACCATGCACGAAACAAAAATTAGACGTAACATTGGTTGTGGGGCTGGAGATTACAGAGATAGGAAAAGGCAAGGCCACGGTGGGGGTTTTAGGGAGGGGGAGGGGGCGGGGCCACGGTGGGGGTTTTAGGGAGGGGGCGGGGCCACAGTGGGGGTTTTAGGGAGGGGGCGAGGCCACAGTGGGGTTTTAGGGAGGGGCGGGGCCACGGTGGGGTTTTAGGGAGGGGGCGGGGTCACGGTGGGGTTTTATGGAGGGGCGAGGTCACGGTGGGGTTGTATGGAGGGGCGAGGCTATGGCGGGGTTTTAGGGAGGGGGCGGGGCCACGGTGGGGTTTTAGGGAGGGGGCGGGGCTACGGTGGGGGTTTTAGGGAGGGGGCGGGGCCACAGTGGGGTTTTATGGAGCGGCGAGGTCACGGTGGGGTTGTATGGAGGGGCGAGGCTATGGCGGGGTTTTAGGGAGGGGGCGGGGCCACGGTGGGGTTTTAGGGTGGGGGTTTTAGGGAGGGGGCGGGGCCACTGGGGTTTTATGGAGGGGCGAGGTCACGGTGGGGTTGTATGGAGGGGCGAGGCTATGGCGGGGTTTTAGGGACGGGGCGAGGCCACGATGGGGTTTGAAAACAAGGATGAAAATTTTAAAATCAAGGCATTGCTTAACTGGGAGCCAATGTAGCGTGCACAGGGGTGATGGGTGAATGGTACTTGGTATGAGTAGTGTCTTGGATGAGCTCAAGTTTACTGAGGGTAAAACATGGGTGGCCCACGTAGGAAACAGTATTCCATCGAATTCTTTCTGACCTCACACGGCTCCTTAAAGGGGTGGCGCGGTTTTTGCATTAAAAAGCCGGCTGCGCGGGATCCCTGGAGCGCTGTGTGGTCATGCAGCTGAAAGGGAACGTTGGTGGGAAGCATGACTGCTCTTTCCAAGAGACAGCACAGGCACGATAGGCCGAATGGTTGCCTCCTGTGCTGTAAGTTTCTATGATTTGAAGATTCTAGCAGGTCAGATGAACCAGTGAATCACTGTTCACTCACAGAGCAGGGAACGGCCTCTCCGCGGTTTGAATGCACTCGTGTTTCAGAAAGCTGGATAATTGCGTAAACCTCTTCCCTCAATGAGAGCAGTTGAACCGGCTTGTCAACGGTCCTTGGAGCTTTTAAAACTCTTCGCGCAATCGGAACATTTAAACGGCCTCTCCCCAGTGTGAACTCACTGGTGCACACACAGAGGACATGAACGAGTGAATCCCTTCCCACACTCTGAGCAGGTGAACAGCCTTTCCTCAGTGTGAAAGCGATGGTGCTGCATCAGGTCGCTGGAACTTTAAAAGCTGCTCTCGCAGTCAGAACATTGAAAAGGTCTCTCACCATGTGAACCCACTCGTGTGACAACAGGTTGGAAGACTGGTTAAAGCTCTTCCCACAGTTAGAGCAGGCAAACGGCCTCTACCCGGTGTGTAGACGCTGGTGTCTCAGCAGGGAGTATTTCAGTGCCAATCCTTTTCCACACAAACAGCAGGTGAACGGTCTCTAACCGGTGTGTTGACTGATTAAATCCCTTCCCACACATGGAGCAGATGAACAGCCATTTTACAGTATCACTGCGTTGATAATCTTTCCAGCTCGGAGGTGTAACTGAATCTCTTCCGACAGTCCCCACCTTTCCACAGTCTCTCCTCAGTGTGACTGTGCTTGTGCCTTCCCAGATCTAAATGTGATGTTTGCTTTGAGCTTCCCTTCTACAAATCCTCCCCTTGTAATACCCTGTAAAACAAGGTCACGTCATTAATTACTGTAAGTGCAGGAGAGAAATTCAGCATATACAATTTTCGATTTTGCATTACCTTTTTGTTCCTCCAAAACCCGCTCTCCCTCCGCTCTGTATTAAAATCAAGTCTAGCACAATGTCACTGTCCCTTTAATCACAGGAACACAGAGAGACAGTGTCCCTTTAAATATGGTTAATAAGGCATATGGAATATTTGCCTTTATTAGCCAAGGTACAGAATACAAGAGCAGGGAGGTTATGCTTGTACTGTATAAAACACAAGTTAGGTCACAGCTGGAATACTCGAGCAGCTCTGGTCACCACATTACAGGAAAGATGTGATTGCACTAGAGAGGGTACAGAGGAGATTTACAAGGATGTTGCCTGGACTGGAGAATTTTAGCTATGAGGAAAGATTGGATAGGCTGGGGTTGTTTTCTTTGGAACAGAGAAGGCTGAGGGGAGACCTTATTGAGGTGCATAAAATTATGAAGGGCCCAGATAGAATGGATAGGAAGGACCCATTTCCCTTAGCAGAGGGGTCAACAACAAGGGGCCATAGATTTAAAGTAATTAGGGGGAGGTTTAGAAGGGATTTGAGGGGAAATATTTTCATTCAAGGTGGTGCAAATCTGGAACGCACTGCCTGAAAGGGTGGTAGAGGCAGGAACCCCCACCGCATTTAAGAAGTAATTGGAAATGCACTTGAAGTGCTGTAACCTACTGAGCAAGAGCTGGGATGTGGGATTGGGCTCGATGGCTCTTTGTTGGATGGCGTAGACACAATGGGCCGAAATGGCCTCCTTCTGTTCTGTAAATTTCTATGATTCTATGAAACATTTTCTCTACATCTACCCTTTCATAATCTTAATGACCTCTATCAGGCCACCCCTCAGCCTTTTTTTCCTGGAGAAAAGAGCACCCAGCCTATCCAGTCTTACTTGATAAGGATACCACAATTGAGAGATACACCTATGAAAATCCTTTCTGCATATACTACTGATATCAGGCTAACCGGCCTATGGTGCCTTGTTTTCTCGGTTCCCTCCGTTCTTGAACGGTGGGGTTACATTTGCCTCCTTCCAATCCTCGGGACCGTTCTAGAATCTAGGAAATTCTGGAAGATCAAAACCAAGACTCCAAGAGTTATAAGTAAACTCCTGGAGTCTGTAATTTGGGATAAACTCGCAGAACAAGGAAAATTGCTGTCCCTTTAACTACCACAAACCCCTATGTGGGGTAGAGGGGAAGATTGTCCCAGGAACTATCGCACAACAGAATGAGGGACCCTGTCCCTTTCTTGATGAATTTAAAAAGTCCGTATTAAAATCTGAGTCAGTGGGTTGTGAAACAAAGAGCCTTATCTGCAATGAGGGGCCCCAGGCCCTGAACAAGGGACTGCAGAAAGTCGTTGCCCTGCAGGCCACCCAACCAGCCCAAGTCCCGCCCCTCGGGCTCCCTGATTGGTTAGAGGAGCAGCTGCCGACTGGCTCCTCCAGCTCCGCCCCGCTCACTCGCTATTGGTCAAAAGCTCCCATCAATCAGGCCGTAGGCCTGGGTGACGCGGTCCCGCGCTCCGCCAAAGTGATGAGCTCCGCGGAGGAACCCGGATTGGGATTTCCGTTTATTCTCTCCCCATCTGAGAGACTCACTGATTCCGCTGTTATCGGACACCGGCTCCACTCCAGATTGTGGGCGCAGGGGAGGAATTGGATCCCTGGGTGGGCCATGAAGCTTCATAATCACCTGGTGAAGACCTCGGGCCCCGAATAAAAGTGCGCAGGACCCGTGTCTGCAGCGCGGGCCTAGGCCCGGGGGAGTGAGCTCAGTGGCCGCCATCTTGCTCATGCTTTACTCCCCGGGTCATGTCCCTACAGTGTAGAGCGACTCTGTACCCTCCCTGGGAGTGTGTGATGGGGCAGTGTAGAGGGAAATTTAACCTGATACTGATCAGAAGTTGCGGGTAGAAAGTTTTCAGTGCAGTGGCAGATCATACTGCTGCTGAATGTTAATTAATAAGCTGTCAGCAGCGGGGTCGAGACGGACAGGGACACCGGCTGCACCAGATCGGTGAAGCTTGTTGCAGTGCACACAGCAAGTCTGCAGGTAAACTGTTGGTCTGTAGAGGAGAGCTTTGGCAGAAAACAGTAAGCGACACTTCCTGTCAGAAGATGGATCTTATTATTTTTAGTCGTGTATGTGTGTGTGTGTGTGTGTGGAGTCGAACAACTTTTTTCATTGAACAGTCGCAAGAGAGCGATCTTGGAACTGTGCCTGTGTGCAGCACCCTTCTGTTAATGGAAATCCCCAGCGGGCTGATTCACAACTGAACAGTTTTCAGATTTCAGCCGTCCAGACAGATGGAGCGCCGGCTGAAGGCGCCCTGGGAGCGATTAGATCGGTGCGACAATTTGAACTGGACTCGTAAAAGGCCATCCGCAATCATTTCTATTGTAGTAAAAAGCATAGTATAGGTGATAAAACAGAGCACATTGGTGGAAGAAGGGTATCAAAACTTGCCTACAACCAGTCGACCTCGCAGGTCCGGCCAGCTACCTTTTTAAGTGTCATTTCAGCCCTTTATTACTCTTTGTTTTTGACTTAAAAAAATGAAAGCTTGGGAGAGGGGGGAACTTGAAGAGAATCTTCATTGTGCTCTTGTCAAGGAGAGCTACACTGACCGAGGGGGGGAGGGGAGGGGTCACTACACCGACCGAGAGGGGGAGGGAACCGCACACCGACCGAGGGGCGGGGCGGGGGGGGGAGGGAAGTAAACACCGACCGAGCTGCTCCAAGTGTGTGACGATTTTGAGATGGGTGACTGGGTGACGTCATTAAAACCCTGGTCACCGTTTTGGAGCGTGGGCGGGAAATCGGCAGGGCCCAGGTACAGAGGAGTGGGAGGTCGGGGCGGATGAGCGGCGAGTGTTTGTGGCGAGATGCGGTGAGAGATCGTGGCGGAGGTGCGACAGATGAGGGTACGGGGCCCAGAAGACTGGCCAGTCCACACTGATATGTGTGCGTGCTGGGTCCGTGCAGCAGAGTAGGTCTCCAGTCGTCCTGGTTAACTCTTGCCACTGGACCAAGATCTAGGTCTGTCAAGCCCGTGTGGTGGCTGGTGTGCAACGGTCACCACACATTAAAAAAATTCACGCACAGGCATCTTCCACCCGCTCAATTGGAGTGAACATCGGGTCCTTCATCGAAACACCTGTGAACTCGTGGAAGCAGGTCATCCTCGTTCGAGGGACCACCTATGTTGATGATGACTACACACGGAGGTGCCCTGATCCTGTAAACCTTCAGGGAATCATCTGACTGGGGCTCGGTACCAATGTTCACTGAACCTGTGGAGGGACAATCTCTAAAATAGAAACATAGAAACATAGAAAATAGGTGCAGGAGCAGGCCATTCAGCCCTTCTAGCCTGCACCGCCATTCAATGAGTTCATGGCTGAACATGAAACTTCAGTACCCCATTCCTGCTTTCTCGCCATACCCCTTGATCCCCCGAGTAGTAAGGACTTCATCTAACTCCCTTTTGAATATATTTAGTGAATTGGCCCCAACCACTTTCTGTGGCAGAGAATTCCACAGGTTCACCACTCTCTGCGTGAAGAAGTCTCTCCTCATCTCGGTCCTAAATGGCTTACCCCTTATCCTTAGACTGTGACCCCTGGTTCTGGACTTCCCCAACATTGGGAACATTCTTCCTGCATCTAACCTGTGCTAAACCCGTCAGAATTTTAAACGTTTCTATGAGGTCCCCTCTCATTCTTCTGAACTCCAGTGAATACAAGCCCAGTTGGTCCAGTCTTTCTTGATAGGTCAGTCCCACCATCCCGGGAATCAGTCTGGTGAATCTTCGCTGCACTCCCTCAATAGCAAGAATGTCCTTCCTCAAGTTAGGAGACCAAAATTGTACACAATACTCCAGGTGTGGCCTCACCAAGGCCCTGTACAACTGTAGCAACACCTCCTGCCCCTGTACTCAAATCCCCTCGCTAAGAAGGCCAACATGACATTTGCTTTCTTAACCGCCTGCTGTAGCTGCATGCCAACCTTCAATGACTGATGTACCATGACACCCAGGTCTCGTTGCACCTTCCCTTTTCCTAATCTGTCACCATTCAGATAATAGTCTGTCTCTGTTTTTACCACCAAAGTGGATAACCTCACATTTATCCACATTATACTTCATCTGCCATGCATTTGCCCACTCACCTAACCTATCCAAGTCGAAAGCCTTCTGAAAGTCCAAATATACCACATCAACTGGTTCTCCTTTGTCCACTTTACTGGAAACATCCTCAAAAAATTCCAGAAGATTTGTCAAGCATGATTTCCCCTTCACAAATCCATGCTGACTTGGACCTATCATGTCACCATTTTCCAATGCGCTGCTATGACATCCTTAATAATTGATTCCATCATTTTACCCACTACTGAGGTCAGGCTGACCGGTCTATAATTCCCTGTTCTCTCCTTTTTTAAAAAGTGGGGTTACATTGGCTACCCTCCACTCGATAGGAACTGATCCAGAGTCAATGGAATGTTGGAAAATGACTGTCAATGCAACCGCTATTTCCAAGGCCACCTCCTTAAGTACTCTGGGATGCAGTCCATCAGGCCCTGGGGATTTATCGGCCATCAATCCCATCAATTTCCCCAACACAATTTCCCGACTAATAAAGATTTCCCTCAGTTCCTCCTCCCTACTAGACCCTCTGACCCCTTTTATATCCGGAAGGTTGTTTGTGTCCTCCTTAGTGAATACTGAACCAAAGTACTTGTTCAATTGGTCTGCCATTTCTTTGTTCCCCGTTATGACTTCCCCTGATTCTGACTGCAGGGGACCTACGTTTGTCTTTACTAACCTTTTTCTCTTTACATACCTATAGAAACTTTTGCAATCCGACTTAATGTTCCCTGCAAGCTTCTTCTCGTACTCCATTTTCCCTTCCCTAATCAAACCCTTTGTCCTCCTCTGCTGAGTTCTAAATTTCTCCCAGTCCCCAGGTTCGCTGCTATTTCTGGCCAATTTGTATGCCACTTCCTTGGCTTTAATACTATCCCTGATTTCCCTAGATAGCCACGGTTGAGCCACCTTCCCTTTTTTATTTTTACGCCAGACAGGAATGTACAATTGTTGTAATTCATCCATGCGGTCTCTAAATGTCTGCCATTGCCCATCCACAGTCAACCCCTTAAGTATTATTCGCCAATCTCTCTTAGCCAATTCACGCCTCATACCTTCAAAGTTACCCTTCTTTAAGTTCTGGACCATGGTCTCTGAATGAACTGTATCATTCTCCATCCTAATGCAGAATTCCACCATATTATGGTCACTCTTCCCCAAGGGGCCTCGCACAATGAGATTGCTAATTAGTCCTCTCTCATTACACAACACCCAGTCTAAGATGGCCTCCCCCTAGTTGGTTCCTCGACATATTGGTCTAGAAAACCATCCCTTATGCACTCCAGGAAATCCTCCTCCACCGTATTGCTTCCAGTTTGGCTAGCCCAATCTATGTGCATATTAAAGTCACCCATTATAACTGCTGCACCTTTATTGCATGCACCCCTAATTTTCTGTTTGATGTCCTCCCCAACATCACTACTACTGTTTGGAGGTCTGTACACAACTCCCACTAACGTTTTCTGCCCTTTGGTGTTCTGCAGCTCTACCCATATAGATTCCACATCATCCAAGCTAATGTCTTTCCTAACTATTGCATTAATCTCCTCTTTAACCAGCAATGCTACCCCACCTCCTTTTCCTTTTATTCTATCCTTCCTGAATGTTGAATACCCCTGGATGTTGAGTTCCCAGCCCTGATCATCCTGGAGCCACGTCTCCGTAATCCCAATCACATCATATTTGTTAACATCTATTTGCACAGTTAATTCATCCACCTTATTGCGGATACTCCTTGCATTAAGACACAAAGCCTTCAGGCTTGTTTTTTTAACACCCTTTGTCCTTTTAGAATTCTGCCGCACAGTGGCCCATCCTGTTCCCCGCCCCGGGCCTCTCCACCCCCCCCCCCCCCATCTCCCCTCCCGTCTCCTGCCTCTGCCTCCCTTTTGTCTCCCTCTGTCTCCCTGCATTGGTTCCCATCCCCCTGCCATATTAGTTTAACTCCTCCCCAACAGCAGTAGCAAACACTGCACTACCTTCCTTGCACTGCTCTTCCTGCTGGTCTTCCATTCCCTATCTGGCTGTGGACCCTTCTCCTGTGGTAAGACCAACTCACTACACGTGATACTCACGTCATTCTCAGCATCGTGGATGCTCCAGAGAGATGCTCCACCCTCAGCTCCAATTCCGTAACGCGGACCGTCAGGAGCTCGAGGCGGATACACTTCTCACACACGTAGTCGTCAGGGACACCGGAAGTGTCCCTGAGTTCCCACATGGTACAGGAGGAGCATATCACGTGACCGATCTCTCCTGCCATGCCTTCACCCTTAGATACCCTTAAATTGGTAATAACAATGTTACAGTTCACTTACTGATATAAAAAATAAAAAGAAAAGCTACTCACCAATTACCAGCCAATCACTTACCCCATTGGCTGTGACATCACCTTTTGATTCCTTTCTACTTCTATTTTGCTTTCTCTCCCGCTGTAGCTGCACCGGTACGCCTTTTATAGGCCGCTCCGACGCTGCTCCCGCCTCTCCCCAACTGCCGCTGGTACTTGAGCTCCCGCTGGGCCTTTTATAGGCCGCTCCGACGCTGCTCCCGCCTCTCCCCAACTGGGAGAAGAGCAGTTTATGTTGGATTTATGGTCCTTGAAATGAGCTTTCGACCACATATCTGCAGCATAACTAAGACCACCCATTTCCACCTCCGTAACATCGCCCGTCTCCGCCCTTGCCTCAGCTCATCCGCTGCTGAAACCCTCATCCATGCGTTTGTTACCTCTATACTTGACTATTCCAACGTACTCCTGACTGACCTCCCACATTCTACCCTACGTAAACTAGAGGTGATCCAAAACTTGGCTCTCCGTGTCCTAATTTGCACCAAGTCCGTTCACCCATCACCCCTGTGCTCGCTGACATACATTGGCTTGCGGTTAAGCAACGCCGTGATTTCAAAACTCTCATCCTTATTTTCAAATCCCTCCATGGCCTCGCCCCTCCCCATCTCTGTAATTTCCTCCAGCCCCACAACCCCCCAAAATGTCTTCGCTCCTCTAATTCTGCCCTCTTGAGCATTCCTGATTATAATCGCTCAAACATTGGTGGCCGTGCCTTCTGTTGCCTAGGCCCAAGCTCCCTGCCTAAACCTCTCCGCCTCTACCTCTCTTTCCTCCTACAAGACGCTCCTTAAAACTTACCTCTTTGACCTAGCTTTTTGGTCACCTGCCCTAATTTTTTACTTATGCAGCTCGGTGCCAAATTGTTTTAACTCATAATACTCCTGTGAAGCACCTTAGGACGTTTCACTATGTTACAGGCACTTTATAAGAAAAAAGTTGTTGTATCTAACCTGTGTTTTACCTGCCCTGGGAGTGTTTGATGGGACAGTGTAGAGGGAGCTTTACTCAGTATCTAACCCTGGGTTGTGCCTGCCATGGGAGTGTTTGATGGGACAGTGTTGAGGGAACTTTATTCTGTACCTGCCCTGGGAGTGTTTGATGGGATAGTGCAGAGGGAGCTTTACTCTATAGCTAATTGGTGCAGTACCTGCTCTGGGAATGTATGATGGGATAGTGTAGAGGGAGTTTTACTCTGTACCTTACCCGTGCTGTACCTGCCCTGGGAGTTTGATGGAAAGTGTAGAGGGATCTTTGCTCGGTATCTAACCTGTGCTGTACCAGCCATGGGAGTGTTTGATGGGATAGTGTAGAGGAAGATTTACTCTGTATTTAACCCATACTGTACCTACGCTGGGAGTGTTTGATGGGACAATGTAGAGGGAGCTTTACTCTGTATCTAACCCATACTCCACCAAGCCTAGGGGAATTTAGTGTGATTTTGAAAGCAATTGCTAAGGTAGAGATGAATTTATTCCGCTGCTAGGGGTGTCTAGGACGAGGGGAAATAACATTAAAATCAGAGCCAGGCCATTCAGGAGTGATAGGAATACTTCTTCACTCAATCAATGGTTGAAGTGTTGATGGTTGTTGGCATTATCGAACTCATGACACATCTGACTGGAGAGTGCTTCTGGCACACTCGATGTGCTCAGATTGCTCTATTCCCTACACTGACATCTAGCACCTCGATGACAACAACATTTAACCCAAAGATAAGAGAAACCCATCAGCTTCTCCTCCGGACACAGATCCGGAGAGAAGTGAGTGTCCCGAACATTTACTGTGACTGTGGACAAAGGTAAACTATCTCTTTTCGTCTTTCTCGACTTGACTGCAGCCTTTGACACAGTTGACCACTCTATCCTTCGCCAACGCCTCTCCACCATCGTCCAGCTGGATGGGACTGCACTCGCCTGGTTCTATTATCTATCTAATCGTAGTCAGAAAATCACCTGCAATGGCTTCTCTTCCCACTCCCGCATTGTTACCTCTGATCTATTCTTGGCCCGCTCCTATTTCTCATCTATATGCTTCCCCTTGGCGTCATCATCCGAGAACACGACATCAGTTTCCACATGTATGCTGACGGCACCATGCTCTTACCTCACCACCACTTCTCTTGACCCTTCCACAGTCTCTAAATTGTCAGACTGCTTGTCCGACATGCTGTACTGGATGAGCAGAAATTTTCTCCAATTAAATACTGGGAAGACCAAAGCTGTTTTCTTTGGTACCCACCATGAACTGCGTTCCCTAGCCACCGACTCCATCCCTCTCCCTAGCATATGTCTGAGGCTAAACCCGACTGTTCGCAACCTAGGTTTCATATTTGACCCTGAAATGAGCTTCCTGCCACATATCTGCGGCATAATTGAAACTACCTATTTCCACCTCCATAACATTAATAAGAACATAAGAATCAGGTGCAGGCGTAGGCTGTTCGGCCCCTCGAGCCTGCTCTGCCATTCAGTGAGATCATGGCTGATCTTCTACCTCAACTCCACTTTCCTGCACTGTCCCCATAACTCTTGATTCCCTTAATATCCCCAAATCTATCTACCTCTGTCTTGAATATACTCAAAGACTGAGCCTCCACAGCCCTCTGGGGTAGAGAATTCCAAAGATTCACCACTCTGAGTGAAGAAGTCATCTCAGTCCTAAATGGCCGACCCCTTATACTGAGACTGTGACCCATGGTTCTAGACTCCCTAGCCAGAAGAAACATCCTCCCTGCATCTACCTGTTAAGCCCTGTAAGAATTTTGTATGTTTCAATGAGATCACTTCTCATTCTTCTAAACTCTAGAGAATATAGGCCTAGTCTACTCAATCTCTCCTCATCAGACAATCCCCCATCCCAGGAATCAGTCTGGTGAACCTTCGTTGCACTCCCTCAATGGCAAGTATATCTTTCCTTGGGTAAGGAGACCATAACAGTACACAATACTCCAGGGTGCGGTCTCACCAAGGTCCTATATAATTGCAGTAAGATGTTTTTACTCTTATACTCAAATCCTCTTGTAATAAAGGCCAACATACCATTTGCTTTCTTAATTGCTTGCTGTACCTGCATGTTAGCTTTCAGTGATTTGTTTACAAGGACACCCAGGTCCCTCTGTACACCAACATTTCCCAATCGCTCATCATTTAAAAAATGCACTGCTTTTCTATTTTTCCTACCAAAGTGGATAACTTCACATTTCTCCGCATTATATTCCATTTGCCATGTTCTTGCCCACACGCTTAGCCTGGCTATATCCCCTTGAAGTCTCTGCATCCTCCTCACAACTTACATTCCCACCTAGCTTTGTATCATCAGCAAACTTGGATATATTTAATTTGGTCCCCTCATCCAAATCATTGATATAGATTGTAAATAGCTGGACCCCAATGTAAGATTAGGATCACAGGTCACACACAGATACCCAAAGGGTCTTCAGAGTTATAAGGCATTTTATTAAGGAGTGGTAGTTCAAATATAGTCAATCACAACACAGTCAGGATAGACATAGACATACGACCGTGACAAGTAGCTGTTATTAGTCCCGTTCTGACAGGCAGCTGGTGGAATGAACAGTTCTTATCTTCGCCGTCTACCCTGAAACGCCTTCTAGGTTTTTCTTTTATTCTCATTTTAGGGGTATGATTCTTTGTCTCAACTCTTGGGTAAAACTCTCCTCTTCAACACCTTCCAAGGTTGGAGTCAGACATGCCATTCTTGGCTTGGGGAAAGAAGGTGGGGAGCTCTGTTAATAAAAAATATTGGAACTGCAACCTAACCAATGATTTGTACAGTTTTACATGACCTCTGCCCTTTTGTACTCTACACCCCTGTTTGCAAACACTGGGATCACGTGCTTTTTTAATCACTTTTTCAAAGTCTCTCACTTTTAAAAGTTTGTGTATCTGAAACCCTTGTAGGTTTTAGAGATATTAACATAACGTGGCTAAAATACATTGACATCAAATAGCTGAATAATGTTTTTATGGTAAAGAGGCATTTAGTCTGAGTTAGAAACTCAAACAGGCGCTTCACTGCAAACAGGTCACCATGGCAACACTGATCAGACATTCCATTCACTGAACTTACTGGTTGGAATCTGTAATCAGATCAGGGGAAAGAACAGGGTTTGTCTGTTATTAACCACAATATAAACTTAAACCAGAGTGAGGAATAGATTAGATTATAATGTGTGATGTTTATACCTATAATTGTGAAACTATAAGAAATAACATAATTTACAGCAGGCAGGGGAGTTTAAGGATAATGAGAAAACTGCTGGGAACCAAGGAATGTGAACTTGTAAACCAGCTGTCTTTTCCTCGTTTCCTGCCAAAACCCAGCAGAGAAGACAAAGAAGAGTCCAGTGCCAGAGATGGATCACCACAGGGTATAAAAGTGAGGGGGAGACTGATGTAAGGGGGCAGTCGGGACTGGAGACACTGGAGATCAAGCTCAGAGCGCCCGAGGTTCCATCCAGTGGGCTGACTTCAGTTACTGTGGACATAAGAACGTAAGAAATAGCAGGAGTAGGCTATTTGGCCCCTCGAGCCTACTCCTGCCATTTAATAAGATCATGGCTGATCTGATCTTGGGCTCAGCTCCACTTCCCTATCCCTAAACTACCCTGCCTACTGTTAATTATGTTATTTCTTATAGTTTCACAATGATAGGTATAAACATCCCCATAACCTTTCACTCTCTTATCGCTCAAAAATCTATCTATCTCTACCTTAAATATATTCAATGACACAGCCTCCACAGTTTTCTGGGGCAGAGAATTCCAAAGATTTATGACTCTTGGAGAGAAGAAATTCCTCCTCATCTCAGTTCTAAATGGGCGACTCCTTATTCTTAAACCATGCCCCCTAGTTCTGGATTCCTCCACGAGTGGAAACATCCTCTTTGCTTCTACTTTGTTGAGCCCCCTCAGTACCATATGTTTCAATCTCCTTTTAAACTCCAATGAGTGTAGGCCCAATCTGCTCATTCTTTCTTCAAAAATAAACCCCCTCATCTCCGGAATTAAACTAATGAACTTTCCCTGAACTGCCTCCAATGCAAGTATATCCTTCCTTAAATACAGAGACCAAAACTACGCAGTACTCTAGGTGTGGCCTCGCCAATACCCTGTACAGTTGTAGCAGGACTTCTCTGCTTTTATACTCCATCCCCCTTGCGATAAATGCCAACATTCCATTTGCCTTCCTGATTACTTGCTGTATCTGTATACTAACTTTTTGTGTTTCATTCACAAAGACCCCAGGTCCCTCTGTACTGCAGCATTTTGTAGTTTCCATTTAAATAATAATTTGTTTTTTTATTTTTCCTGCCAAAATGGATAACCTCACATTTTCCTACATTATACTCCATCTGCTAAATGTTTGCACACTCACTTAGCCAGTCTATATCCCTTTGCAGATTTTTTGTGTCCTCACAACTTACTTTCCCACCCATCTTTGTATCATCAGCAAACTTGGCTACAGTACACTTGGTCCCTTCATCCAAGTCATTAATATAGATTGTAAATAGTTTAGGTCCCAGCACCGATCCCTGTGGCACCCCACTAGTTACCGTTTGCCAAACAGAAAATGACCCATTTATCCCAACTCTCTTGTTTTCTGTTAGTTCGCAATCCGCTATGATGAGTGGCGAGATGCGGTGAATGTTTATGGCGGAGGAGCGACAGATGAGGGTACGGGGCCCAGAAGAGCCGAGGACCCAGGGGCAGCATGGGCCAGCCCACACTACGATATGTGTGCGCGCTGGGTCTGTGCAGCAGAGCAGGTCTCCAGTCGTCTTGGTTAATCTTTGCCACTGGACCAAGACCTAGCTCTGTCAAGCCCGTGTGGTGGCTGGTGTGCAACGGTCACTACACATTAAAAAAATTCATGCACAGGCATCTTCCACCCCCTCAATTGGAGTTGAACATTGGGTCCTTCATCGAAACACCTGTGAACGCGTGGAAGCAAGTCATCCTCGTTCGAGGGACCGCCTCTGATGATGATGATGATATCCATTCTAATATTTTACCCCCAACCACGTGAGCTCTTATCTTGTGCAGTAACCATTTATGTGACACCTTATCGAATGCCTTCTAGAAATCCAAATACACCATATCCACTGGTTCCCCCTTATTCACCCTGCTCGTTACATCCTCAAAGAACTTCAGCAAATTTGTCAAACATGATTTCCCTTTCATAAAACCATGCTGACTCTGCTTGACTGTATTATGCTTTTCCAAATGTCCTGCTACTGCTTTCTTAATAATGGATTCCAGCATTTTACCAATGACAGCTGTTAGGCTAACTGGTCTATAATTTCCTGCTTTCAGTCGTCCACCTTTTTTTAAATAGGAGTGTTACATTTGCGGTTTTCCAATCCTCTCCAGAATCCAGAGAATTTTGGTAGATTACAACCAATGCATCCACTATCTCTGCAGCCATTTCATTTAAGACCCTAGGATGTAAGCCATCAGGTCCAGGGGGCTTGTCTGCCTTTAGTCCCATTATTTTACTGAGTACTTTTTCTTTCATGATTGTTTTAAGTTCCTCCCTCCCTATTGCCCCTTGATGATCTATTATTGGGATGCTTTTAGTGTCTTCTACCGTGAAGACTGATATAAAATATTTGTTCAAAGTTTCTGCCATTTCCCTGTTCTCCATTATTAATTCCTCAGTCTTATCCTCTAAGGGACCAACATTTACTTTAGCAACTCTCTTTTTATATACATGTAGAAGCTCTTACTGTCCATGTTAATATTTCTAGCTGGTTTACTCTCATAATCTATCTTCCTTCTCTTTATAATTTTTTTAGTTGCCCTTTGCTGATTTTTAAAAAATGTCCCTATCTTCTGGCCTCCCAGTAATCTTGGCCACTTTGTGTGCCATTTGTTTCAATTTGATACCATCCTTTACTTCCTTAGTTAACCACGGTAGTTCTCTCTTCTCTTTAAGTTTTTCCTTCTCACTGAAACATAATTTTGTTGAGAGTTATGAAATACCTCCTTAAATGTCTGCCACTGTTTCTCAACCATCCTACACTTTAATCTATTTTCCCAGTTCACTTTAACCAACTCTGACTTCATACCTTTAGTAATCGCCTTTATTTAAGATCAGGACACTGGTTTGAGATCCAACTTTCTCACCCTCCAACTGAATTTGAAATTCAACCATGCTGTGGTCATTCTTTCCTAGAGGATCCTTTACTATGAGATCATTTATTAATCACGTCTCATTACACAGTACCAGATCCAAGATAGCCTGCTCCCTGGTTGGTTCTGCAGCGTACTGTTCAAGGAAACCATCTCGGATACACTCTGTGAACTCTTCCTCAAGGCTACCTTGGCCAATTTGATTTGTCCAATCAATATGAAGATTAAAATCGCCCATGATAATTACCATACCTTTCTTACAAGCCTCCATTATTTCTTTATTTATGCTTCATCCAACAGTGTAGCTACTGTTAAGGGGCCTATATACTATGCCCATAAGTGACTTCTTCCCCTTATTCTTATTTCCACCCAAATTGATTCTACATCTTGATCTTCTGAGCCAATATAATTTCTCACTGCTGCACTGGTCTCATCCTTTATTAACAGAGCTACCCCATTTTCTTTTCTGCCTATCCTTCCGAATTGTCAAATACTCCTGAATATTTAGTTTCCAGTTGTGGTCACCTTGCAACCATGTCTCTGTAATGGCTATCAGATCATATCCATTTATTTCTATTTGTGCCGTCAATTCATCTATTTTGTTACGAATGCTGCGTGCATTCAGATAAAGAGCTTTTAATTTTGTCTTTTTACCATTTTTCCCTGCTTTGACCCTACTTTCTGATACACTCATATGTTTATATATTCTGTCCCTTCCTGTCATACTCTAGTTATCATTTCCCCCACCGCTACCCTGCTCTATTGCCTTTTCCTTGCTCTTTGACTTTTTACATTTCCGCTCACCAGAACCCGCAGGACTTGCATGTTTACTCTGATTGATGGATCAATATAAGGTATGGTAGAGGACAGAAAATCTGCTCGTCTTATATTTCTTAATAAGGTATTAAAGTTGCTGATACGATACTCTCGAACCTGCTAATTAATAAGACACGGCATTAGCTAGAATCTTACAACCCTAAATCTCTACTTTTCTACTCATTTTAAAGTTATACCATTTAATGTACATTTCCTCCCAAAATCTATCATCAAATTTTTCTGCATTAAATTTCATTTGACATCTGCCTGCCCCAGTTACTAACCTGTGTATTCACACTGAAGTCACTTAAAGACCTCTTTATAGTCAGCCGTGGGCTCTCATTTGGCATCATCTGGAGATTTTGATCTTGTGTCCCACTGGACCTGATGGCCAACATCCTAAGGTTTTGAAAGAGGTGGCTATAGAGATAGTGGATGCATTGGTTGTCATCTTCCAAAATTCCATAGATTCTAGAACCGTTCCCGCAGATTGGAAGGTAGTTAATGTAACCCTACTATTTAGGAAAGAAGGGAGAGAAAAAACGAGGAACTACAGACCAGTTACCCTGACATCAATCAGTAGGGGGGAAAATGCTAGAATCTTTTATCAAGGATGTGGTAACAGGGCACTTAGAAAATAATAATAGGATTGGGCAGAGTCAACATGAATTTATGAAAGGGAAATCAGGTTTGACAAATCTCTTGGAGTCTTTTGAGGTTGTAACTAGTAGAATAGATAAGGAGGAACCAGTGTACTTGGATTTTCAGAAGGCATCCGATCGCTACTCAAGGTTATTAAACAAAATTAGGGCTCATAGGATTGGTAAACGAACAGAAAACATAAACGGGTAATTTTCAGGTTGTCAGGCTGTAACTAGTGGGGTGCCGCAAAGATCGGTGCTTGGTCCCCAGCTATTCACAATCTATATCAATGATTTGGATGAGGGGACCAAATGTAAGATATCCAAGTTTGTTGATGATACAAAGCTAGGTGGGAATGTAAGTTGTGAGGAGGATGCAAAGAGGCTTCAAGGGGATATAGACAGACTATGTGAGTGGGCAAGAACATGGCAAACGGAATATAATGTGGAGAAATGTGAAGTTATCCACTTTTGTAGAAAAGCAGAGTATTTTTCAAATGGTGAGAGATTGGTAAATGTTGGTTCAGAGGGATCTGGGTATCATTGTACACAAATCACTGAAAGCTAACATGCAGGTACAGCAAGCAATTAAGAAAGCAAATGGTATGTTGGCCTTTAATACAAGAGGATTTGAATACAAGAGTAAAGACATCTTACTGCTAATATATAGGGCCCTGGTGAGACCACACTTGGAATATTGTGTACAGTTTTGGTCTCCTTATCTAAGGAAGGACATACTTGCCATAGAGGGAGTGCAACGAAGGTTCACCAGATTGATTCCTGGAGTGGGGGGGGAATTGTCCGGTGAGGAGAGATCGAGTAGACTAGGCCTATATTCACGTGTTTAAAAGAATGAGAGCTGATCTCATTGAAACATGCAAAATTCTTACAGGACTTGACAGGGTAGATGCTGGGAGGATGTTTTCTCCGGCTGGGGAGTCTTAAACCAAAGGTCACAGTCTCAGAATAAGGGGCTGGCCATTTAGGACTGAGATGAGGAGAAACTTCTTCACTCAGAGGGTGGTGAGTCTTTGGAATTCTCTACCCCAGAGGGCTGTGGAGGATCAGTCATTGAGTATTTTCAAGACAGAGATCAACAATTTTTGGATATTGAGGGAATCAAGGGATATGGGGACAGTGCAGGAAAGTGAAGTTGAGGTAGCCATGATCTTATTGAATGGCAGAGCAGGCTCGAGGGGCCGAATGGCCTACTCCTGCTCCTAATTCTTATGTTCTGATGTCCTAGCCATGATCATTTCTCTATATTGAGAAGAGCAATGATCCCAACACTGACCCTGGGGGACACCACTGTTTACATCCCTCCAATCTGAAGAACATCTATTAACTGCTACTCTCTGTTTTCTGCCCTTTACCCAACTTCCTATCCACACTGCCCCACTCTCTTTGATACCGTGAGCCTTAATAAACAAGCCTCCTGTCCGATACCATATCAAACATCTTTTGACAATCCATCTACACAACATCCGCTGCATTTCCTTTCTCACTACACTGTTATTGCCTGAAATAATCCCTGCTGTCTGTCCTGAATGAATCCATTTCACGATCAAATGTTGCAATGTTTGCTCCACACCACAGGGTTTCATTTGTTTTGAGCCACAGCAGAAATGTCCATAAAGCAGCCCCACGGCAAACTCTGGGAGAGGGAGGAAGTGAGTCAGGGTGCGTCTGTAAATGAAGGCGAAATTGTGACTGGTCAGGGAGGGTCTGTAAATGAAGGCGAAATTGTGACTGGTCAGGGAGGGTCTGTAAATGGAGCGGAAATGGAGACTGGTCAGGGAGTGTCTGTAAATGGAGGGGAAATGGAGACTGGTGAGGCTGTGTCTGTAAATGGAAGAGAAATGGGGACTGGTCAGAGAGCGTCAGTAAATGAAAGAGAAATGGTGACAGGTCAGGGAGTGGCTGCGAATTTAGGGGAAATTGAGACTGGTCAGGGAGCATCTGTTTGGGAATTGGTGCTCGCCCACTCAGGTTTCTGTATAATTTCATAATTAATTTTGCTCGTTGGCTGGTCTCTGGCCCTAATCGCGGTGGGATGACAAGAAAAGAGTTTTGTTTCATCCATTGGGTCTTTCAGTGGCGGAGTCCTTACCCTGAATCCCCCGTGCGACGGGAAGTGCCTTATCAATGACGACAGGAGCCCAGTGTGCAGGCGCAGGAAGGAGCTGCTCTCTTGAGCATGCACAGTGCCAGTGGTAGAGGTGGTCTGAGGGGGAAGAGACGCTTCTGCGAGGCGGTTGGAGATTGTGGACGTGGCAGAGAAATTAGACCCCTGGGTGGGTTGGGCAACTTCATAAACAGCACATGAAGGCCTCAGGACCCGAATAAAAGCCCATAGGCCCCAAATAAGAACCCGCAGGTCCCGTGTCTGCACCGTGGGGATAGGCCGCATCGCCCGGTGTAACTGGCCGCCATCTTGGACAGGGAGGGATCAGAGTGCCTGCATGGCCATCTTGCTAGTGACTTTCTCCCCAGGGACAGGCCAGGTTACGGCATCTCCGCGGTACAGGAGCAGAGAGTGGGTGGGGCTTAAGGACCCCAGTGACCAGAAGAGAAAATCAGTGCCTCTCACTCTGCGCACAGCGGGTGATGAACTGAACCCAACCAGAGCAGAGGGAGGGAGAAAACTGTGAGTGGAGGAAAGAAATTATGGTGGTGGTGCGATGGGATTGGATTTCAGCACAGGGATGAGGGAGAATGAGTGGGACGGGGATTTACAGCTTTGGGAGAACAAGAGAGGAAAGAATGTTCCATAGAAACTAGAATTGTCTGTCCTCAATTTCTATCCTGCACTTCAAGTGCTGACTTTTGTAAACTCCTTTCACAGGATATTAGATGAGGAGGATTTGCAGATGGGAAACTCGAACCAATCATGATATCAAGATCTGACAGTCATTCGATTCATCTAAATATCATTGGCCTTTGTATATGGAAGGAGAAATGTTTGTCTGTCATGTCTGTGGGAAAAGATTTCAAACATCAATGTGACTGGAAAAGCACCGAGACACACACACCTGAGTGAGAGTGTTCCTGTGCACTGACTGGAAAGAGATTTAACCAGTTACACAACCTGAAAAACATCACACCATTCACAGTGGGGAGAAACCATACACGTGTTCCATGTGTGGATGAGGCTTCAGCTGATCGTCCAACCTGGAGACACACAAGGACACCCGCACCATGGAGAAACCGTGGAAATGTGGGGACTGTGGAAAGGGATTCAGTTCCCCATCTGAGCTGGAAATTCATTGTCGCACTCCCACCGGGGAGAGGCCGTTCACCTGCAGTGAGGGTGGGAAGAAATTCACTCAGTCATCCGACCTGCTGACAAACCAGCGAATTCACACCAAAAAGAGGCCATTCACCTGCTCTGATTGTGGGAAGAGATTCACTTATTCATCTGTCCTGTTGAGACACCAACGAGTTCACACTGGGGAGAGACCATTCACCTGCTCTGATTGTGGGAAGAGATTCACTTATTCATCTGTCCTGCTGAGACACCAGCGAGTTCACACTGGGGAGAGGCCGTTCACCTGCTCAGAGTGCGGGAAGGGTTTCATTCGGTCATCCGATCTGCTGAATCATCAGCGGGTTCACACCGGGGAGAGGCCGTTCACCTGCTGTATGTGTGGAAAGGAATTCAATTTGTCATCCAACCTGCTGAGACACCAGCGAGTTCACACTGGGGAGAAACCGTTCACCTGTTCCGAGTGTGGGAAGGGATTCACTCAGTCATCACAGCTTATAACTCACCAGCGTGTTCACACTGGGGAGAGGCCATTCACCTGCTCCGAGTGTGGAAAGGGATTCACTCGCTCATCTGACCTGCTGACTCACCAGCGAGTTCACACTGGAGAGAGACCATTCACCTGCTCTGAGTGTTGGAAGGATTTCACGTGTTCATCCCACCTTCTAACTCACCAGCGAATTCACACCGGGGAGAGGCCATTCATCTGCTCAGAGTGTGGGAAGGGATTCCCTTCGTCATCACGCCTGCTGACTCACCAGCGAATTCACACTGGGGAGAGACCGTTCACCTGCTCTGAGTGTGGGATGGGATTCTCTCGCTCATCTGATCTGCTGAGACACCAGCGAGTTCACACTGGGGACAGGCCATTTACCTGCTCTGAGTGTGGGACGGGATTCTCTCAGTCATCCGACCTGCTGAAACACCAGCGAGTTCACACTGGGGAGAGACCGTTCATCTGCTCTGAGTGTGGGAAGGGATTCACTCGATCATCCCACCTGCTGAGACACCAGCGAGTTCACACTGGGGAGCGACCATTCATTTGCTCTGAGTGTGGGAAGGGATTCACTTGTTCATCCAGCCTGCTGAGGCACCAGCGAGTTCACAAATGATTGCAGGGGTTGGATTCTGCTGTTTAATCATATCCCAGATTGAATAGAGCATCACCCCTGCAAACCTGGCTTCAATTTAAATTTGAAACCACTCAGGAAATGTATTTAAAAAAAAATACGTACTAATAAACAGATTACATCAAATAAATAGCAAAGGCAAAGAGTCAACAAGGTGAACAAGTAAATATATCACGGCCCAATAACCCATCTCTATATTCAAAGGAGAAAGTCTGTTATCAAACTCCTCGAGTGGACAGAATAGAGAAAGATCCCAACTTGAAGAACATCTGGAATCTGTTTTAAAGATCTTTAAAATCCCGACTGGTACAATGTCCGTTTCCTTTCAATTGAAGTGAATGGAAGATGAAAGGGGTGTTGGCATATGGAACTTGGTTAATTCAGCTTCTGAAAGGGGTTCATGTTTAGTTCATTCGATAGAGGGGGAAATGTGGTTGGTATCGTTAGAGAGCAAGAGATTTCACTGAGCAACAGCTGGTATTTGCAACCAACTCGCCATGGATATTTTCATCATAGAATGTTTAGATCAGAAATATTATGTTAGAATAAGGAAAGTCGAGAGACTAGTGGTTTGTGCTTGCCACAGGAAAGCCAGTGTTTTTATGTGTTTCTAATGTTGATGCATTTTGAAGAAAATTCAGACTTGTTCTTTAGACTATGCAGTAGCCAGAGACTACTATATTAGGCAATGCCAGCTCCAGTTGGATAAGAGGTTGATGGCTCGCAAGATATCCAGCAGATTTAAGAAATTATCTCCAGTTATCTCCAGACATCCAATGTCGCAGCGTGCTGACAAAATTGGACTTTTTTTAACCTATTGGGTTAAATTATTAGGATCGATTGTTGTAGAATTGAATTCTTGTTATGCTAAACTTGGTATTGAACCTTGGTTAGATCACACTTGGAGTACTGCGTACAATTCTGGTCGCCATATACGAAGGATATAGATGCACTGGAGATGGTGTAGAGAAGATTTACAAGGATGATAGCAGAAATGAGAGGGTATACATATCAGGAAGGGATAGAGGCAGGATCTCTTTTCTCTTGAAAAAAGAAGGCTGAGTGGTGATCTAATAGAGGTCTTTAATATTATGAAAGGTTTGGATAGAGTAGATTCGAGGGAGTGTTTCCACTGGTGGGGAAGAGCATAACTAGAGGCCATCAATATAAGATAGTTGCCAAGAAATCCAATAGGGAATTCAGAAGAAACGACTTTACCTAGAGAGTGGTGAGAATGTGGAACTCGCTACCACAGGGAGTGGTTGAAGCGAATAGTATTGATGCATTTAAGGGGAAGCTAGACAAGCATATGAGGGAGAAGGGGATAGAGGGTTATGCTGATAAAGTTAGATGAGGAAAGATGGGAGGAAGCTCGAGTGGAGCATAATGGCCTGTTTCTGTGCTGTATATCCTATTGTTCCAGACACACTGCTCAAAGTGGAAGATAAATGACTTGCATCCAAACGCAATTGTTACTTTGGTCTCCTGTAAAATCACAGACTGGGCATAATTTGTTTGTGAAATTAGAATTGATTGTATAAATTGATAACAGTTGCTGTTCAAGCACATGGGAAGGGAAATTGAGCTGAAAATTAAGGGGATAATCAGATTTTATTTTTGAAAGGTCCAGTCTATGTGGTTCCGTTCAAACTATGTATTCAGAAAGAAGTTTTGGGGGGAGCCCGTTGTGTTAAAGGTAACTAACATCCTTCATCTTGCAGACTGAATTATTCTTTGGCATATTTGGGGGAATAAAAGGTCCAAGAAGAGGTTCGGTTAAATAAAATTAAACAAACAAAATGGGTTAAAACTTGGACCAAGTGGGAATATTTGATCTATGTTTTAAAGATATTATGATCTATTAGACACTAAAGTTCCTCCGGGGCTCATGAATAAAATGGTGAATACTGTATAAGATTTAATGAGAGGAAATGAGTGAGGTTATAAAATGAAAACAGGAAAATTACACCACCAAATGGGAATTTTTCTTAAATCATTGTTCTTGGGTGAATTGGCATAAATCACCTAGGTAGAATCTGGTGTTAATGTAAATTCTTATGAAAGACAGGGAGATGTATTAAATTGATGAGCTTTCTCTTTGAGATGTTTGTGTCATTGCCTATACTGAATAATAAGAAAACTGAATTTGATAGCCTGACCACTACCCGAGACATCAGGACCATGCAGAGGGAGATGAGCAAGGGTCTCCAGACTCTGCACGATCTTTTGATAAGTTCACCTGAAAGCCCAAGAATGGCTTGGATCAGATGTCACGTGTGGCATGATGTTGGGATACCGGAGTGTGTGTGTGAACGAACAGGTTTCAGACATGTTCAGTTATCGACAACAGCACAGCATGAAATGGCTAATGTGGCTCAGGAGACCGAGACAACTTTTTAAATCATCAGGGTCAAGACACATTCTCCATAGAGAAACGACTTTGAAATAATCAGGCTAGAGTTAAACACACTGATACCTGTCAGAGGCATTAGAATTAAAAGGAAACAGAATGCTGACCAAATTAGGATTTCCTTACAGCTAGAATGGTCATCAGTTTCAAGGCCTCCACTAAATACCAAAACAAAACCTATCCATCAAAAGGGTTAGGTTTGGAATCAGTGATAAACCGAGGTATAGCCCTTAAAAGCATAATTTTGGTGGTAATAGAGAAAGAACACTAAAGCGGGCTCCTTGGGAAGATTGGGAATCCTGTATGCAGGAGACCAGGAAGACTCCCCTGAACCAGGTGGGATGGTACACTCCCTGACCCCAAACACTAATTTGGTCACAGAATTATAAGGGTTCAGTTAAAGAGTTAGTATCACATGAGGACAATAAGTAATTAAAGAACATTGTAAAAGATTTCAATACAAACTTAAAAAGATAATGATAGCACGTTATTTAAAAGTAAGAAATGTCTAATGTTGATAAGTAATGTTAACTATTGGTTTGTCAAGTACAAATGCTGATGGTGATCATATGTGGGACTAAAAAAGACAACCCACTTCACAAAAAGAACTGTACCTGTCCGATTCAGCAAAAGAACCCAAATGTTCATGGACTAGAAGTAATTGAATCAGGAAATGTATTATAAAGCGGTGTGTTTTGAAATTGTTAATTGAAATCGAAAGTGTTAAACATGAGCTTGAATCTGTCAACTAGATTGTGAAGGGAGATATTCACAATTAATAGACAAAATGGTAGGAGAATTAGTAAAGGATGTATTAGTAAAACAGGAATCAAGGATGAGGAAGATGGGGAACATGAGAATCAGTTTAAATCGCAAAGAAAGTGAGAGCCGACAGGATAGCTAGGAATAGGAGCAATGGCAAAGTTAGCAGGAGTAAACAAAACAGATATAGAAAGTAAATGGAACACGATGAGGTAAAGAAGAGGCAATTACAAAGATTATTGGCAAACAATGAGGCTAACCAGAATCAAAACCTTACTAGAGGTATCGTGAGTTGCCTCTCTGTGACCTTTGTGATGAATGAGAAGGGACTGGAGAGCATAGAGTGTAATCAAGTCCCTTTGTTTATTCATGAAGAATAACTGAGAAAATGGTTTAAAGGAACCAAGACATAGACTATGATGTAATGCAGCAAATGAGAATGGGGTTTTTGACCCCCATGGAAGGGGAAAGAAATGAAGATATTAGACCACTGGGATTGGTCTTGCCTTTAAGGAAAAATGGAAATGAAACAAAACCTTGGAAGGTATATAGGGTAGAATCGGTAGTACTGGTGGAAGACTCTGAGTTAGGTCCGATCCATAACAGTATGAGGAATATCCAAAGATATCTGCTTATGAAGGGAGGAACTTGGATAGCATCAGATTTGCAATGTTGTACTCTGAAAGGGACAACATGGGTTTGTAGATGTGATGTAGTCCATCAACATACTGTTCCAGCTTGTGGGTTCACCCTCGACAAAGAATCACCAAGATGCCAGATAGGAATAAGTAAATGGGGTGAAGACCAAACTAATAACGTGTATAAAGGAAAATTACAGTATTGTGTGACTACTACTGCCACTTGTATGACTGTGGGTTCAACCCATACTAGAACATCACTTTTGTTTGATTCCAATGAGAAATGGGCGCATCGGTGCTAAACGTTGGTTCTGGTACATCATCATAATGCCACTTATCTGCAGATGAGAGTGCCTCTGGAGGATGAAGCCATTCGAGCCATTCCACATTTGGGACACTGTATACCTCGCCTGTCTCTGGCTTTAAAGGTCATAATTGAGCAAATTAGGACATCCCAGAACCACCTAGTGCAAATGATATGGACAAATAGACAGAACAGGCAATACCGAGACTTGGGAATCATGAATGGAGGGAAATAGTATCTGGTGTGGAACTCCATCCTTGGGCTAGATTGTTCCAGATGGTATTGGTAATAGCACAGACAATAGCTTTAGGGATTCTGGTCATTGTGTTATACTGTGTAAGGAAGTCGATAAGGGACATAGAAAATATAAGGAAAAGTAAGGAGATATCAAGGGCACTAAGAGGAAGCCAGGATTATTAAAGACAAAGAAGGATATAAACCCATTAAAAAAAAAAGTAGGAAATGTTAGCTTATGGGACCCCGCTTAATTTAGCTTCTAAAAGGGATTTGTGCTTTTTGGTGTGGAAGCGGGCCATCCTCGATATGAGGGACTGCCTAATACTATACTAGAGGGAAAAAATGTGGTTCATATCATTCAAGAGAGACAGATTCCACGTAGCAACAGCTGGTGTTTTGTGACCAACCAGCCTTAGATATTCATAATAGAATGTTTGCATTAGAAATATTATGCTGGGATAAGGAAAGTCCAGAAATAGTGGTTTATGCTCATTGTAGCAAGGCCACGATGTTTGTGTGTGTGTTGATGTAGACGTGTCTCTGGACTATGCAGTAGCCAGAGATGACCATATTAGGCAATGCCTGATCCAGTTTGATAAGAAAACAGTGTATAAATGTAAGCATTTTCCTTTGTTCGGTAGCACGGAGGTACCCATGCCTTGCTACACGTGCTCCATCTGTGACTATACTCCGCTTGTAAATTGCTTTTTATGCTGAAGTTAAAGAATAAAATGATTATAAACAGAAGACGGAATTCGTTACTACTCAAGTGAACAAACAGAAGTTTATTTTAAGTCAACACTTAGTTCTTTTTTTAGTCTTTGTAACTTCTAAACTTCCTCAGGAGTTAAAAAAATCTGTTAACAACAGAAATCATTAGTAAAGCTATCATTATTATCCTTGAATAAAACAGCTGCGTTAACTTCAATAATTCCAATTTAATTCAGATCAATATTTTATTAACTAAACACAATACAGAACAGATAAAATAAAACAAAATAGCACATGCTTACAGAAAACAGTAAATTACATCACTGTTATCTTCAGGTGCTTTTCCGAATGACTAAAAATACTGAACATTATTGGAGAAAAACTGTTTTTTCACATTTAAACAAATTAAATCAAAGTGCTTTGGAAATTTCAAACCAAGCATCAGGCACATAGCAACCGCAACTTTAAGGCTGAAGCTTATATTTTGTAAAATAAACTTGCCTGGCTTTCAGAGTTACACGGCTTGCCCCAGTCAAAATATATTCACAGCAGTGTATTTAACTTAAAATGTAAATCACGAAGTTTCCCCCTGCTACCAGTTGCACAATCTGAACTTGAAATGAACATACTCAACATATTCACAGTTCCTTAAAACTCCCAACATCTAAGACAAGATTAAAGAGTTAAATGGCTTTTAGCTCGATGCACAGAAAAGTGGGTGGAGCTAAAACAAACAGACATTTTTTTTAAGACACTTACAGACAAATGGAATACTTAAACATTTATGGGCAGAAAAACTTCCACGCCTTTAACACAAACTGAAATTCCAGCATCCTTTAAGGTTCCTTCCACTCAGTAATCTTGTGCTTTATTTTTCTCGGCACAGAAGCTGACGGCTTCAGTGTCGGTTTCAACTTTGTTTCTTTTGTTTTGCCTTTTAAATTGTCTCAACAACTTATTTCCTAATTCCCTGTTTTTCCCTTCCTTTGCTGAGTTCTCAACTGGGTTAGCTTGCACCTTAAATCTTTTCAACTCTCGAGATCCCAGTGTCTCCAACTCTTCATGCTTCTCTCTCCTGATTATTTCTCAAGTCTGCGCGCAGAGGTGGGTTGCGTAAGCCAATATATGCTTCCCTTTGTCCAATTGGAACTTGCCCTCGTCAATTTTACTCTGGAATCAATCGACCGCTTTTCGGTACGAGTCACCTGGACTCACGAGAAATGATGCCAAGTCAGTGGCAGGGAGCAGCTTCCCATATTCCTTGTCCCGAGCACACTCTTGTCAGGTTAGCCATGCTTAACAAACCGATCGCACAACTACTGGCAGGAGATTAGTCCTACACCTCCAGAGATTCTCCTTCCTGGATCGATAGCCTGGCCGAGAAAAATTAGTTGGCCACAGATCTCAGGATTCCAGTTCCACTGAACAAAATGTTTATAATTACTATCGGTCAAGTCGTCCTGCCGCAGTCGCCAATTTGTGGAGTTCCTGGGTCTGTGCCAATCAGCCCTTTCACCCCTAAGTTCCGAAAGGTTTGACTTGACCCGTATTAGTGATAGTAATTATATTTTATTCCGTGAAAGTGGGACTCTATTACAGCATCAGAGCAGTAGTTAAACAAGGCGCAATCAAGGTTTCTATTACCCGTTGGGCACTGGGTAGAAGACACAATCTCCACAGGTCAACCCCCCCATCAGACCTGGTCTCCAGATTTGCTCATCCGCCCGGTGTGATGTGTGTGGGTCCTCCATCAACCCGAAATCCTCCTCACCGTGTCTGGTGCATGTTCCCAAGCTTCTTGCTGAATGCCTTTACAACCTAAGTGTTTGAGAGACCCCTTTCTATACTTCTTCCCAACTAAACCTATGGGGAGCAGTTATCCCCAAAACCCCCCTATCCAATTTCAGGGATGCCACGTACCTAATGATCTAATGATCCTGTCTGCCCCTGTCAGGTCCTCATGACACCCTGACATCATCTGTTTTGGACCATCAAGATCCATATCTGGGGTAGTTATAACAACACAAACGGACCATGTCTTCATAGCTGGAGATATGCTGTCCTTGCCACTTGCCTATGTTTTTAATTCTGTGCAGATATAAGATTCCACACAGCGGCAGCCACATATGACCTTGATGGTTGTGTTCTCACAGACGAGCTGTCTGTTTTTTACTTTTAAAATCTTAGTTAAGGGAGGCCCAACGCCTGCATTTAAAATCTAACCGCTTCTACCCAGGGCATATTACAGTGGTTTTAAAAGCATGATTATAAGTTTAGCAATAACATAATGAAATATTTAAACTACAATTAATAATAGAATCAACTGATTTAATCCATGTTAGTTGGTTGGGAGATTCAGAATTTAAGATTTCCCCCTTTCCTCCATCTCCAACCCCACTCACCCAAACTCCTCTTTCATCCCTCACTTACCCCTAATCTCCAATCCCCTCCCATTCACTTCAATTGAAAGGAAAACAACAGATTTTATCAGTCAGGATTTGAAAGGAATTTACAACACATTCTAGATGTTCATAGAGTTGGGATCTTTCTCTATTCTGCCCACTCGAGGAGTTAGATAACAGACTTTCTCCTGTGAATATAGAGCTGGACTATTGGGCAGCGATGTGTTTACTTGTTCATCTTGTTGACTCTTAACCATTGCCAATTATTTGATGTGATTTGCTTACTTGTATGTATTTTTTAAAAAGAGAGCTGCTGAGGGGCAGACGATAAGCCCAGTTCTAGACCTGGGAGTGATTACTGTACTGAAAGTGATTAACAACTGGATTTTGTGTTTAGTGATCCCGGGCATGTTACTAACATCTTCCCTGGATACCAAGGCTAGGAGAGGCACTCTGGAAGGTATGGGGAGCTGTGACCTGTCCATGAGAGTAACCGAAGGTATGAGACCTGAAATAATCTTGAATTAGAAAGGAGAAAAGGCCCAAAATTCAGCAGTCGGTAACAGGACATCGATTAGTCTCCTCTTATCTTGGTGACATCAAATATCAACATACTGTGTTATTTGAAATATCAAAATATTGAACTCCAGCTCAGTTACAGGGATTATCAGCAGAAACAAACTCCCAGCTGTCAGAATGGACACAGTTCAGTCTTGAATGTGATTAACAGCAAAAATAACAGCAGAATCCAACCCCTGCAGTCACTTGCGAACTTGACTGAGTGAATCCCTTCCCAAATTCACAGCAGGTGAACAGCTTCTTCCCAGTGTGAACTCGCTGGTGTGCCAGCAGATGGGATGATATAGTGAATCCCCTCCCACACTCAGAGCAGGTAAACGGCCTCTCCCCACTGTGTTAGGTGGGATGACTGAGTGAATCCCTTCCCACACTCAGAGCAGGATCTAGTGCAATATAAACAGAGACAGGGTCTAGTGTAATATAAACAGAGACAGTGTCTTGTGTAATATAAACACAAGCAGAGTCTAGCATAATATAAACAGAGACAGGGTCTAGTGCAGTAATAACGTAGACTGGGTCTAGTGTAATATAAAAAGAGAGGGTCTAGTGCAATATAAACACAGGCAGGGTCTAGTGTAATATAAACAGAGACACAATCTAGTGTGATATAAACAGAGACAGGGCATAGTATAAGATTGACTGAGACAGGGTCTAGTGCAATATACACTGGGACAGGGTCCAGTGTGATATAAACAGGGACAGGATCTAGTGAAATATAAACAGAGACAGGGTCGAGTATAATATAAACAGAGACAGGGCCTAGTGTGATATTAACTGATACAGGGTCTAGTGTAATATAAACAGAGACAGGTGTAAGTGGTTTCCCTTAGGTGTATTCGACGCACCCCCACGTTATAATGGTTCTAGACCTGGGAGTGATTACTGTACTGAACAGATGAATGAGTCATGGACAAATGCCCCGGTCTCAACCGGCAATGCTTTATTCAAGATAAAACCCACTTGCACCCATTAAGAACACACCCTGGTAGTGTAATACAAACACAGTACAACACACAGTTTTGCCTGTCTAAACAGGCCCCTATCGCAAAGTACCCAACGTCTAAAATCTCCCCACTAAAACCTCTAAAGCTTGGTTGGGAGAATGCACAACACCTTCTCAGACCGTGACTGTGATCTTAAAATTGCGTGGGCAGAGATGATGCTCACCGATTCATTGGCTTACTCGCTGCTTCTCCTGTTGAAAACCTGTCTCTTCTGGTTCTGTACTGGTTTCTTCTCTCCGTCCAAAACAGAGTGCTCGGTTCTTGTAGAGGTGAAGCACGCGAGAGCAAAGAGGGAGAGAGATGTAGCCACATGGCCCCTTTTATATGCAAAATCTGTTTGCCTTTTCTGGCCCAATAAAGTTTTTCCTTGTTTCGAGGCTTCCTGTTTGTGTGGCTTCTTCTGGCCCAATAAAGTTTTTTCCTTGTTTCAAGGCTTCCTGTTTTGAGTCCAGTGATGGGTTTTCTCTTCCGACCGGTCTGGGGCTTAATGGCTTTCTATTGTTCTGGGTTCCCGCCTCTCGGGGTTATCTCATCCAGGTAATGGCTTGATCACTGATCAGTTCATCTGATCTAACTCTGATGAGTTCACATTGCTTAACAATGGACCCTCCATTTGCCCATTACCTGTGGTGAGTTGCCTTATCTTGGCCATTGTCTTCCCAGATCACCCCTGCCCATCAGGTGTGAATTTCAAGTCCAACATGGAAAAGTACCTAGGCTCCTCTCACAAACAGGCTTCCAGTTTTTTCTGCAGTGAGAAAATATTAAAACGCAATGTCCAGATATTGTCCAATAATTCTTGGGGACCCAATGCCTACAGTTCCCCGTATGATAATTCAAGTGTCCTTCTAGAACATATCAACGTCCACTGGTGAACAAGCATCGTGGTTCCCAACCAATCCTATCCCTTTTTACTTTTAAAACACCTCGAATATACGTCCCTGAAATACAATCGTGCATCGCACTATTACCATTTGGATTCAGAAAGTTACATTCAAGGTTCGTTAACTACGGCCTCCCATCGACTCCGGAGCGCCTGACTTCTCTTTTTACAAGAAATACACAACAGATATATACAATCAAAAACTGTACAATGGTGAGAGCATGCGATCATATCCGGATCCACGGAGGAACCTCCACACTTATATCAAGGTCCCAACAGGGCAGGGAATTTATCCCTTCAATTCTTTCCCGTGTCCTGGTTTGTCTGTTCCAGCATGAAATAATATTTTGGGGGTAGCTCAACAGCCTTTAATAACGTTGTTAGGTGTTCCGGCAGAAAAGGAATCTCACCCGAACTGGGTAATGTACTGTTGCAGGTTCGGGATCGTGTCATTTACTGTAATGTGTACCGTGGATGGTTCTGGGATCGGAATAATATGTTCCTGTGTTACTTGAACTTCTTCGTGAGGTTTGAAGCAGAAAGTGCTGTCGGTGACCGGACATGGGCTAGTTGGCCAAGGCCCCAAAAAATGGGCCTTGTTCCAGAGATGTGGGACGTCTCATCCTTGCTGATCGCTGGTACAAGGCCCATTTTTTTTTTGCGATTTTCCACTCGGCCTTAGCCCGGTGATGTGGAATGGGTGATGTGATTTTTCGGCAATCTCACGATCGCCCACCAAAAACACAAGTCAAAGAAAAAGAAAGCTTCCCTAGCAACGCTATTCTGCGTATGTGTGAGAAATATATTTTTTCATCTGACTGTCCTTCCCGTGTTTAAGGAGGTCAGGGGTCATCCACACATGTACAGAAGGCAGAAGGCAGAGGGAGGGGCCAGAGAGAGAGAGAGAGAGAGTAGTGGAGAGACAGCAGTGCAGTATTTTTGAGAGAAGAGAGTTTACAGTGTAGGAGAGTTTATTGATATTTTTGTTTGATTTTCTTGTTGATTGTTTAGTTTTTATTTTTCATTGTTGATGTTATAAATAGTTCAAGTTTAAAGTTTATAGTTGCAAGTTTAAAGTTTAGTGTTTAATTGATGAATATGTCGGAAATGACCGATGCTGAAAGGAAAAGGGCTAAGCCTTTCAGCGATGAGGCCAATGAAGTCCTAGTGAATGCAGTGGAATTGCGCTGGGACAATTTGACATGGGGTGGACACGGCAAGCCGCCACCCCATGTATATTGTAAAATCTGGGCTGAGATTGCTGCGGTGGTGTCCTCGGCGTCGAACGAATGTAGGGGATCGGACCAGTGCCATAAACGCTGGAATAGTTTGGTGGTTGCAGCGAGAGTAAGTTGCATTTTATGTTTTACTGGTTATATTTTATATTTTATATTTTAATGATGCATGCAAATTTTTATTAGAGCAATTAATCTCCTGCATTGCAAGTAATTCTTTAATTTTCTAGTTAAACCATGTTACCAGTAAATTGCAAATAATAATTAAAAAACATTTTTTTTTAAAGAGTAATGAGTGACCTGCATTTAATTCAACCTGGACAATCAATTGTATTAAATAACAAACCTTGACCTAAATTGTTTGTCATTCGTAAATGTGCTACGTGAACCAGCAGCATGTAACATTTTAAACTATATAAACTGTTGATACGTCAAGATACTACCGAGTCCAGTAGCTTATGCCATGCCATGCCATGCCGTGCTCTTTTGTCATTTGCGGAAGAAGATGTTTATCAATAAAGCGGAACAAAAGCAGACGGGGGGTGGGGGGGGCGGCATTGCACAGATGCAGCCCCTGACCTCCATCGTGGAGCGTGTGCTCGCGCTGGTTGGCCTCAAAAGCCGTGCGGTCACCACCCCTGATCTGGCTGAACCCAGCCATGCGTCTCGTGAGTAATGTGTATTCTAATCTGTACTAAAAACTTAAGTATGTCCTGTAATTAAAATACAAAAACTTAAGTATGTCCTGTAATTAAAATGCAAAAACTTAGGTATGTCCTGCAATTAAAATGTAAAATGCAAAATGCTATCTTGTAATGTGCTTATGATGTACTTATGATTTACTAAGGATGCATCACAGTTATGATGTACTAAGGATGTACCAAGGCATAATGCCAGTGTATATGGCATATGAAGCAGGGATTGCAGCAGTTACAGCTTTCTGGGATAGTTGATATTTAATGTCTCTTGGTAATGTTCATCTTTATGTTTTAATGCAATAAGTAAAAATG